>NC_041391.1:482877609-482963075 GCF_002162155.2 Triticum dicoccoides
AATATCGATGTTTCAATTCGGTGTACATTGTAAGATTTGAACCGAGGACCATGCATACGGGTAATTATTTCGAATTCGTGCCATACTAAGTTTCGAAAAGTTGACATTGACTCAATTTGTTGTGCTTTTTTGTAGGTCATATGTTTGAATCCATCCAAAAGTTTTCTCACTACCATGGTGTTCATCATATATATATATGAATTTGTATTAGAAAAAGTAGCATGGATACAGTGAAATGCGAAATCCACATTAGAATTGGAGATCGCTACGTGATACACACTCTAATTCAAATAACTAATTATGTGACACACACTCTAATCCACGTTAGCGTGGATACCATTTCGATTTTTTTTCAAATAACTCCTCATTAATTAATTTATAGTACTCCCTCAGTTCAGTTTTATAAGACCTTGAAGACATTTCAGACAATGTGCAAATCAGTTCATTTTAAGTTGTCTGAAATGACTTACAAAAGTGAACGGAGGGAGTATCTCGTTTCGAATGACTAATTATTGCAAGGAAAACATGGGCATGGTAATACATACAAATTCGTTTGCATTCTCAAATGTAGGCGCACCAGGTAGACCAGGGTCGTGTCGGGGTGGACGCTGCTTCTGTGCCTGAAAGGCACCTGCCTTTGGGTCACTGACATGTGGGCCAGCCACCTTCTGGGCCCACATGTCATGGACAGAAAGGCAGGCGCCTTAAGGCACCGAAGCATAGTCCTGTCGGGGTGGTCGCTTGTGTCGGACGGACGCGTAGCACCTAGCCACCCACCCCCTCCCTCCCTCCCCCACTCCCCCCCAAAAGGACGACGACAAAATAAGTTCGCGCTTCCATGTTTCGGATTGAAATATTTGGCGGCCCCAATTCCAGCCCTGCAAAATCTCTCTTCTCCACCGTCCTCTTCCGCGCCCAGATTTCTCAAATCCCTAATTCGCCGCCAACCCAAGCAAAGTTTGAATCTCCCCTCGTCTCGTCTCTTTCCCCACCTCTGTGCCAGACGATGACGACGAAGACGACGGTCGCGCTTCACCACCGCACCGGACCTACCTCATCTACGCCGTCGTCCACTGCACCGGGTGGTCCACCGACAATGTCGGCCGCTGCAACCGACGTGCCTCACAAACACCGAGTTCCACCGCATCAGGGGCGCTTCACCGACGCCGTCTCCCAGCTCATCGGGGCTACTTCACCGAGCACATCGTCGCACCTCTGCCCCCCGAGGACATTGGGGCTTCACCAACGGTCTCGTCCACCGCATTGTAGCGCTCCGCTACCACTCAAGATCTGCATCCGTGCGTGGCCAGCAAACGCCAGCACATCACCCTTAACGGCTCTAAAGTGACCCGCACTATAGCTAGGCGATCATGCCCAAACGCCAGCCCAAACTAGGTATCCACACATCACTCCCTTGTGCACTATTCCGACGATGTTTGGATATCCTTACACTGCTCTCTTATCTTACACGCCTATGCAACTCTGACTTTAACTCTTATTTCTTCTGGAGATATCATCTGAAACAAGCAAATCCATTTTTTAGCGAAGCATGACGGTGCTACGGGATCTGGTACACATCCTACACACCCGTATAACCTTGTAAGTATCTGTCCTCCGATACAACATCAAGGTCGATTCCTCTTATTTGATCAACCATTCATCGTGTCAAAAATGCAGAGGGGGATGCAAGGAGAACAAGACCTGCACATCCAAGAAAGTGGTAACATGGACTTGTATATGGAACATCCCAAGCGCAAGCAGAGCTGTAGTGAGCCTATACAACGAGCTAGCGCAAGTCCCTGCATTTCATTTAATTCATACTGGCATTCGTGTATGATTTGTGTGTAGTGGCAGATCCACGAATTCAAGTTACCAGGGGCGAACATTTAACTTAAAAAATACGAAGGCACTTGCACTCCGGAAATCAACATAACTTGAGAAATATGAAGCTACAAGCACTTTGAAAACCAGCTAATGATCCAAAGTAGTTCAGATTATAAACACTAAATGATGCAAGCACCAAAAAAACACAAAATGCAACATGGTGTACAAGGACTACAAACATGGTATGTACATGTTTGAATTATTCGTTCTCTGCCTGAAAATATCAAAGTGTAATTGCACCTATAACCAGTGCGCAAACAGCATATCAATATATCTATCCTGCACAAGTATGCCAATAGTTTCAAACAACATATTAGAAAAGTATTTATGCTATGTTGTCATGATACGAGGACTTTCTGGTAGATGGCCTCGACGTTTCCTCAAGCTATGAAAATGCACTATAATTTGCTTGTCATCAATGCCTGCAAATCTCTGTCTCTCTCAACATAGCAGATCATCATTAGACACTACATCCTTCAATGAGCTAGCAAAATGCTTGCATTAGATCCCTCATTAGACACTATATGTTCTTCACCAGGAGCATGTAAAATGTTTGCATCAAATCCTTCTTTAGCAGTCTGTTCATTAGACACTTCAGGCTCAAGAACAACATGAGCTTGTATGTTTGCATCAGAAACTTGATTAGATACATCAGATTCAGTCAGTTCAGTATTTATTGGGGGAGTTATAAAATAATTAGAAATTGGTTTCATTTTCTCATAGATTCCCTACATACATGCAGTTTTACAACACTGTCAGGTTTAACTATTGGCCAGAAATTGAAGAGTTGAATTAGATATAATCAGGGATGTGATGTACCTGCTCATTGCGCATGCTACTCTTGCAAGTTGCGACTATCTGTTTGTGCAAGCTCGATGCCATGCCTGTGCTGCCGCCGCTGCCTCCCACGCAGGCTACACCACGGGTTGGATCTTCATCTTCTTGTCCTTCCATTCGCTTGAAGCCCGACGACCGCCCTCCAACTAGGGCGTGAGGAAGTGCTGTGTCGGTCTGTCCAGCGGCGGCTAGGTTAGGAGCGAACCAGACTGGAGGCTGGAGCGAATGAATTGGGATTTTTCCTGCTGTCGATCGATATGGGAGCCGCCCGTTGGGGCCGCGAGCCTGCTATAGGGCCTGCCTTGCACTTATGTTATTGGCCCATCCAAATTGAAACATTTTTCTTCATTTTTTACATTGCCTGGTCGTGCGTTGGGACGAACAAAACTAGTCTGGGCCAACCTGGACGACTCAAACTAGGTGCACACTTTCCAGCCACCTGAGGCGGCCGCCCATACCAGCCCCTATCGTGGCGTCGCCCCTTTTTGTGTGTATGATTGGGTAGTGAAAAATATTCCAGTGGTGCTTTTGATTTACCCACAGAATGGTTGAATTGCTTGTTTCTATGGACTGAGTTCGCCAATAATGTGAAGGATGCCAGTCTTTTCATCCTATTATAGATAGCTTAGATCTCGATATGCCAAAAGTAATCGCATAAAATATATAGTAAAAGCTAGTGTGATGTGTGTGGCTACAACTAGTCTAACTACACATCCTCATATAACATATCAAGGATGCACCATCTTACTAGATTAACCATTCGACTTACTAATGCAATGTGGGAAGAAAGAAGTATTGGGACTGCGTATCCAAGCAATTGATGCCATGGACTCCATTGTACAACCTTGTAAGCGAAAAAGAAGTTGCAGTGTGCCTGTACAAAGAACTAGCGTAAGTTCAGTTACCTGCTTCTCGGAATTTTAGTTAGCCACTTATTGTAAAATTGTTCAATTACGTTGCTTGGCTTAATTTAGTTTGCTACTGATTACATAATGCCACATCCTGTTAATCCTATTGTAGACTGCGCCTATGTATGTTTTTGGTACTTACTGTTAAGAATTACCTGTTTGCCTTAACTTAAATATATACTTGTTTGTTTAACTGCTTTGCTGCTGCAACAATGGGTTACAATGATGTTAATAACTACTTTTCAGCATCCATTTGGAACTCTTTAATTCCTTGTTTGTTTAACTGGTTTGTTGTTATAACTCCCAGTTGAGATGTTTTGCTAACTTCAACTTTTCTGAATCCAATCGAAACTTTAATGGCAAAACAGGTTAGCCCAAGATCAAAGAGAGAGGTCCCCATGGACATTGCATCATCCCACAGCAATGGCACCGGCCCAATCGTGCATTATGAATTGCCAACTGCTGATGCTCTAGAGGCTAAACTAGTGGTAGAAAGAGATTTTGCTTCTGCACTTAGAGATGAAGTTGACATCTTGAGGAAGAAAACAACACAATCACAAGCAGTACTCAAGACAACCATTAAATATTTGGTGGATTTCAAAACGAAGCAAGCTGAGACTGACCACATTGTTAAGGTCCTGAAGGAAAAAAGGAAATTAAATCCCCACTTGGTAAATAATAGGTGAAATGTTCTTTCCATCGTTGAATAACCTTTGTGTTGTTTGTTCATGTAATCAATCAAACCATTTGTTTTAGAGATCATGTAATAATTGTTTTTTGTTTTTTGTTTTTTCGTTTGTAATTTTATTTGAGCACAAGTTTGTATTAATTGATAAGACTCGGAGACATTTCATTTGGATTGCTGTGGCAGACCTACAAATATGTCAATCAGGCTGAATGTGCATTCAACACTAATAGAAGTGTAGAGACCATAAGTGGCACGCATCGGAAAGGGCCAAGATGCTGGCTAAAAAAGGATGCTGTTGTAGCAAAAAAAAGTACAGCGGCCTGGCTTATGTATGTTAGTTGATATTATTGATCCATATACTCTATAAGTGTTTATATGTCTGTTAGTTCTGTACATTCTTGGTTGATTGACTTGGTATTTGAATCTTGATACATCGCTTGTGTACATATCTAAATGGGAGTACACATTATGTTGCGTGTGCCATTTGAGTTGGACATGAAGTGTTCCAAATATTCGAATTCACCTTAAACTGGATTCTAGCTTCTGAATTTGAGTATCGGGATTTGTAAACCATATTCATATATGACAGTGGAATACATCTTTGTCGTCCTTTTGAATATATATAAAAACACATAGAATGATTTATAAAGATTCATATAGGAATACAAAATGGATTCGAATTTAGTTGCCAGGGTAAACGTGGATGCTTATTGTCCCAAAATTCGAAAGAAGCGGCAAAATGTCCACTCCCACGCCGGCTGCCCGAAGCCAAGTGTTTGGGAGATGGAAATTACTGTCTACCCATTACACGGACAATCCATTGGCTTGATTTCCACTTCTCTAAATAGGGGTAGGTTAGTAACTTCAATTAGACATGACACGACCGCCTCTGAGCCCATTCCGACACGGTGGGCGTAAAACATGGGAGGCAAAACACATTTGATTCAAGCTCGTCTGAAAGACCTATGTTTCTCCCTCCATTCCCCATTCATACACAGTGGGCGGCAAAACAAACTCGACTTGGCCGAAATCGATGTAGGCAAATATTTTCAATAGGGGCAGGTTTGTAACTTCACTCAGACTTGACACAACCGCCCTACCTGTCAGCCCCGTTCATACACCATGGGTGCCAACCATGGGCGCCAACCACCCTCTCCTCGCCCGAAAAGGCAAATATTGGTGAGATGCGAGATTACCGTCCTATCCCCAACCGACGAGACGTCCAAATTTTAAACGGGGGCTAAGTTCATAACTTTCCCATATTTCAGACAGGCGCGTCCCAAAAACATGGTTCCCCGTACCTCTCCCTCCATTTTCCCATTCATACACCATCCACGCTAGAACACCATCCCCACACCAGCCTCCGTTCGCCACCCCATCCATCGCCGCCGTCCTCCACCACATCCATCGGCACCGTCCTCCACCATGCCAGAGCGCCTACCAAGACCGCCTCGTCCACTACTAGAGATGGATGTTTCTCATCCACGGCAACGGACCAATAGCCTTGCATCGCGTCCTCTCGCTTCATCGGTGCTGTCGTCCTCTTTGCCGGGGCCACTCACACGACCTTCTCTTCCACCGCTACGGGACTTATCCCCCGATGCACCCGTCTACCATCGCAGATCTGCTTCAACGCCACCGACAGCCATCGCACCCCTAATTCCTACATGGTGCCGTAAGAGAGGTGGTACTTCATATCTCCTCAACTTTTTTATCTCAACCAGAAAATAGATCTTAACTTTGTTACTCTACTTTCTTTTCAGCTCTTAGAATTTAGTTCTTAGTTCGAAGCAAACAATGGATGATAAATATCATTTCTCCGGTTTGCAACTTTAAATCTGCCATGGCATAGTCATAATACGGTTTAATTGATCATGCTTAGGGTTTAATTGATCATGTTGGTTCCATGGTGGTTTCTTTAATAGAAATCGGAGGGGAAACCCTCTTTTGCTAAAAAAAATATTCTTAGAGTTTCCCCCTTTTATGATCACTATACGATCAAAATACGTGCTTCGTGTCATAATAACACTGCTCCACCCATCAAGCTAAACAAGCTTAGTTGTTCAAATACGAATCTGATATTATTAAAACAGAGTCGTTTAATTGGTCAGCTAAATGTTCCTAAATTAGTTTCGAAAATGCATGTTCACCGCTCGGGTGTGTATCTCTACAGGGTGCCCACGGTGGGCCGGCCCACCCTAGGATTTTGGGTCGTCCCAGGCCCTGATTCCCCTTTGTTCTGCTGCGCGCTTCCGATCTCTACTCGCCCCCAGCCGCATGCCTCGCCAGTGACTTGCCGTCCCTAGACGGCATGACTCTAGGAGGAGACGCCGAACTAACAGGAGGCCAGGAGCCGCTCGCCCAATAGCGTCACCCCTGCCCGGGCGCGCCGCCGTGCCTACCTTCCCAGTTCGTTCAGGGCTCAGTCGTGCCGCACCCACCAAGCCAACCCGATTTATCCTGAGATACGTCCTCAACACTCAGCAGCCACTCCTCATCACCCATTTTCTAATTGATTCATTACTCATTAGGCAGGACTGTCATTAGGGTTTGTTGTGTGCTCAGTGCTACCTACACTTAATGGTTCAATGTATTTCGGTAATCTTTAGTACCTCTAAAGTTCACAGACACTAGTCATTTTGGTTTGTTGGTCATAGTGACATTGACCCAGATTACTACTGCAAGCCAGGTTTGTTGACAATTTTACTTGTCTTTCTTACTCATTCGATATAATATCCAATTATTCACGTCGATTAGTTGCAAACAATAAGTGCTAGACAAACTTCTTCATTCAGATTTTGGACGATCTCTTACTGCAGTTATAGTTCTGCATACTTGTCCTAGTAAGCTCACAAGTAAATGATTGATTCACTACATCTATGCTTGCCTTGTCATATTTGTTGTCAATATTCTTTTAGGGTGGACCACCCTGTTTCTAAATACTGTAACCATAGACATGAGTGAATAGTATTTCTCTATGTGATCTCTTCCATCATGTTTGGGCAACAAACACTGCATTGTATAGAAAGAAAGTGTCATTTCCAGCTTTTACATAGGTTTGGATCTTTTACATGGAATACAATCTGCCTACTTGCTTTGTGTCGCACTACCAACACTCCAAGCTAAACATTATGCCACTCATGATTGCTTAGTTTATTTGTTCAAATACAAATTTCATATGATTCTAAGGTTCCTACTTCAGTTTTGAAATGTGTGCCTGCCTGTTATAGAGACATAAGGGGTTTGTATTTCTGTGTGTGGTCTGGTCAGCACGGTTGGGGGTGAACTTTGCATATGCAGGGGTTTATAGGGAGACACTCTTCGAGTTGAATCCGCAATGCATTCCATAGATAATCTGACTATTTTTTATGTTTTCATGAATCTCAAATTCTGAACAGCATCATAATGATTATGAGCTTGCGCACATGAAAAGAATAAAGCAGAACAATGCCATGGCTGTCAAACTTGGCATTAAGGGAGTGAAATCAAGTCTGGATGCAACGCAATGCAAACGCTCTCCACCTACAGATTCATGCTCAGAATATGATCCTAGCAGTGATTCTGATCTAGAGGGAGACCTAAGTCAATGTAGCTCCCTAGTGGAGGAGTCATAGGAAGATGCCCTATCTTATTCACCCATCAAGGTACTTGCTCTAACTTTCTAAGGCTACATTTCTCGCACATATCTTGCAACTGATGCTTTGCATTGCTTCTACTTTGTTGAACTGCCATTAGCTTAGTTTACATCATGTATGTGAATAAGCCCTGCCTATCCATTTTCAGTACATATTCCATCTGTCATCATACCATATTTATCCATTCAAATGTTGTTCTTGTGTATCACACGTTCAAAAGGAAGAGGGTAATTGCTGATCGTGGAGGAGCACAAGCAAAGTATTTGGAAAAGGTAGTGGCACCTGATAAATCAAATACCCCATCAGGTGTAGTTGCAATATCACCTAACCACAAAACACCCCAACTCTAGCAGACTCTAGCCCTACTATACTAGTCATTTCTGATGCCCCAACTCAGCAGACCCCAACTGCAGCAAACCGTATGATTATGCCAGTTGACATAGCACCAGTTGTACGACGCAAAACCCCCATTCCAGCAAAGAGTACACCAAATCCAGTTGCCAAATCCCTTTTCAAACCAGAGAGAGCCCCGATTGCAGCAAATAGGACCCCTATTCCATTTCTTCCCGGTTTAGAATACGGAGCTTATGTTGTTGTCAGGAACTTTGTGCGCATCTTTCCTTCATGGAAAGATTATACCGCAGACACGGAACAATTTCCAGTATTCCTACGCAACTTACGCGTAAGTAATGTACTAATGTTATTCATGGTCATTACTACATATGTTTCTACTGACAAAAGACACAAGATTTCATTCTTTTAAATAGGCGAGGAGCAAACTGGATTGTGATGACGAGCAAGGGTTGGTTGCGCTTTTCAAGCACTCGTTGATGAAGTATCATTCCTACCTGAGGCAAGCGCACTTCGATGGCAAGCCTCTCAACAAAATTTCTATAAAGTCTCCGGTGCTACATTTATCCGATGGTGACTGGAATAATCTTGTTGCACATTGGTCTCGGCTGCAGCGTAAGGTACTGTCTATGATATCACATCACAATTTGAACTACATTTCTGCATTTGCCTTAATGTCTCACTTGTACAAAAAATGTTAGCAGAAGAACATTCGTTCTCAATGGACCACAGAATCTCGCAACTATACTACATACTGCATTGCTCTTGTGAGTACCTCTTGCCCTGTATGACCATACTTACTTTCATAGTTGTTTGATTATGTAGCATCACTACACATGTTAGCCTCGTAATCGTCCATTTGGTGGACATTATAAGATCCATATGGACTCTTACATCAATTTAGAATCAACCCAATGCTTTTGAAGAGGTTTAGCTCTGTAGTCCTCTTGTAAGGACTGAACATGGTCTATCATTGTACTTACATTAATAGCTACTCCCTCCGACCCATAATATAAGAACGTTTTGTACAGTAGAGCAGTGTTCAAAACACTCTTGTATTATGGGAAGAGGGATTGGTTCATTTTGTAGCATCTGTATCTTATCTCCCTCGCCCACCATTTACTAAAAAAGATCAGATCTATATTTAATCTTACCAACAAGTAGAATACATAGACAATGCTAGTGCAGAGGTGTAGCCCATTTCTCTTATCAGTACATTTTGTCCTGTAACACTTGTACTTCTAGGGATTGGTAGTTGATTATGTAGCATCAATCTGCATCTTATCTGCATTATCCTCTATCCCTTCCAGTATTATCATATCTATAATTACTCTCTACAAAATGTAGAGTACAGGCAATGCTTATGAAGAAGATTCTGTGCTGAAATTCTTGAGTTATCGTTCCCTTTACATGGAGAAGGGAATTATAAAGTCGGTGTTAACTGTTAATGTAAGTCAGTCCTTCTAAATCCTTTATCCTTAACTGCTGTTTAATTTGCTCATACTCCCTATTGTTTTACGTTGTTTAGTTTGTTGTTTCTACCAAAATGCATGTTCTCAAGAACCGTAAGTTCTAAGTTTTACTTGTAAAAGCAAATTCCTTATTCATACCATGCACATTACTTAATACTCCCTATATGTATGCTTGTTTTTGTGGATCTATAATCCAGCGTGTGGTGAAGCAGCCCACGTTTGCACCTTGTCATCTCCTGTTTTATCTTACTGATGAGGTTGATGATATGAACAACATGCCATGCACATTATCCAAAAATAGATACAATGATTTTCTTTGCCCTTCATCTATGCTTGTTATGTTAACATGGTAATCCAGTAGTGTGGTGAAGCTCCCCGCATTATGAACAATGCCAAATTATGCTATTGATATTTTGAACTTACTCTTTATTTTCTAATTTGAAATTGGATGGAATTGAAAGCACAGTTATCATCTTTGTTTATACACGTGCAAAAATTGTCATCTCTCTGCTTTGTTTCAGGGTGATATGCCTGATGGCATGCACAAGTCTGCTAAAGGTTGTGAGACAAACCCAACATATATTGCAGCAAAGAAGGCAAAACATCTTGAAGATAGCGAGACAACCCCAAAGTCTTGTCTTGATGCAGTGTTCAAGTTACTTGAGACTAACAGTCAGACAAGCTCACAGAATTCGTTGTCTGAATTAGTTCGACTTCTTCAGTCTCAAGTTCTAGCAGAAATTCATTCTGCAACTCAACTTCAACTTGAAGTCCTATCTCTAAGAAAGATTGCGGAGAACACCAATGAGAACCTCATCGCTAAACAGCTACACCTGGAAGCTATGACCAACATGCTAGGCCGGTCTCATAGCCTTGCTCGGCAACTTGTGCAGCAGTTCCCTCGCAAGGCTAACCTTTATTGAACTGTCTTGGAAGTGGTCTCGGTTCAGTATTATTTTGTTACGTTGCAATGGTGCCCAATTTTTGTAATCTGCTTCTTCATTGCGCTTTATGATCACTGGTGGCGAACTTCGATGCCCAATGGATATAATATACCTTAAATCCTTTATTGTATAGTGTAGGTTTATTCTTAGTTACTATGCCGTAATTTCTTTATTGTATAGAGTAGGTTTGTTCTTAATTCCTACTAGTTACTGCCATCATTCGCTATCTGAAAAAAATCAGATGTAGTCGACCGGGCCAAAACATTCGACTCTAACGGGCCTGGTTTTTAGTGGGACACAATTGGGCTGGCCTGCGTATTTCTTGGGCCCAAATGATTGGGGCCTTCACACATTGCGCCAGGCCCAAACTTACACCGGCCTATATTTTAGTTGGGCCTTTTGTCGACCCAGTGCTTAGTTTGGCCCAGGTAGCGTTGGGCCATTAACAGGCTGAATATTGTACTGGCCTGTTACGACCGAGATGAAACCACGGGCCTTTAGCAGGCCAAAATGCATGTTGGGCCTCAATTTTCACTAGTCGTCGACGGCCCTTCAGCAGGCCGAAATGTAGACCGGGCCTTTTTGGGCCCAGTTAGCTGACGGACCGTTACCAAGCCAAAACATATCTCGGGCCTCAGTTGGCCCACTAATATCATGGGCCTTTAAGAGGCCGAAAGCTTAGTACAGGCATCAACGGGCCGAATTACGCGACAGGCCTTTAACAGGCCCAAAGTCACGTTGGGCTTAACTGTTGCCACCTTTAGCACGGGCCTTTAGTGGGCCCGATGTCACGTCGGACCATATATGGCCCATGGGCACCATGGGCCATTCCCAGGCCGAAAGTCACACCGGGCTGAAATGGGCCGATGTCTACATCAGGCCTCTAACAGGCCGAAAGTCACTGGGTTGTAGTTGGGCCCAATATTCGGCGAACAATTAACGGGCCAGATCTGGCTTCGAGCCGCAAATGGGCCGAAATATTCGGCGAACAATTAAAGGGCCAGATTTGGCTTCGGGCCGTAAATGGGCCCAAATATTGGGCGAACAATTAATGGGCCAGATCTGGCTTCGGGCCGTAAATGGGCCTTTATTAAGCAGGCCATTATTGGGCTGGCCCACTAGTACCTGATTAAGTACTATGGGCCTTTGACTAGGCCGGCCTTTTTAACCTATATGGGCCTCTGTTGGGCCCAGCCACGTGTCGATGTATCATAGGCATGTCTCCTCCAATGGACGGGCGACATCTGGCCCACTGACGAGCTGACAGGTGTTCCCTTCGGCCAATCAGAATTTTACACGTGGAAATTTCCCATTGGTCCAGGCTGTTAACGGGTTATCGGATCCAAAATCCGACCCGATAGCTTAATGGCGTTCCGTTATGGTGGATGCCACGTGTTGGTCACCCTTGACGAAGCACTTCTGTGATGCGCGATTTATCGTCATGGAAGCGGACACTTCCGTGATGATAATTTTGGTAATGTCATGGAACACTTCTACGACGGCACATGTATGACTATCTTGATTCTGTCATAAAATCGTCATGGATGTACATGCATGACAAAAAACGCGACCTACTATGACAAACACGTATCATCGCGGAAGTGTATATTTTTTGTAGTGTACCCAGAATCACATCCAAACCTTGCAACACCAAGATTATCAGGTCTGAGGGGAAAAGATGCCTACCTATGGTCAATGGCGTCTGAAAACATCCTTGGCTTGCCATATACTCCGCTCCTGGCGATCTTACTAACATAGGTGTTCTATGAACTTTGGTGGGCAGTTTATACTTATCCACATATCCTCTTGATATGTATGAATGCGATGCACCAGTATCAAAAAGAATGATTGTAGTAAATGACTTAACCTAAAACTTACCTATTACTGCATCTGGCTGGGCTTCAACCTCCTTCACGTTAACGTGGGTCACCTGTCCCCTGTTGAAAGGGTTGGGCTTCTTCCCAGAGATTCCATTGCCATTTCCATTCTTAGCTTCAAGACATTCATTGGCATAATGTCCAGTCTCTGGCACTTGTAGCAAGTAATATGACTTAGATCCTTCTTGGCGAGCGTTGTTGGGTTGGAACGGTTATGTCCGTTGCTTCCTCCATTACCATTCCCATTCTTGGGGCCACTATGGTTGTGCGAACTTCCTCCTTTGTGATTGTGACCTCCATGGTTGTGCTAGAAAGGTCCTCCTGAGTTCTGGGTAAAACGAGGCTTCTGATGAGCTCCAGAATTGTACTTCCCTTGTCCATACTTCCTCTTGCCGTTGTCAATCTACTTCTGCTTTCCTTCAATCATGAGAGATCTATCTACCAACTCCTGGTAGTTGTTGAAGGTTGCCACCATCAACTGCATGCTCAGCTCATCATTTAGTCCTTCCAGAAACTTCTCCTACTTAGCTGCATCTGTAGCAACGTCATCTGGGGCATAACGTGCTAACTTACCAAAGTCATCCACATACTGGCCAACTGTACATCCTCCTTGGCGCAAGTTGTGAAACTCGCGCTTCTTCATGCCATAGCTCCTACTGAAACATGGGCTGTGCAAAAAGCTTGCTAAAACTGGTCCCATGTGACAGTGTCGATGGGGTAAGTGGCTGTGAAATTCTCCCACGATGATGCTGCGGGTCCATCAAGCTAATGTGCAGCAAAACGCACTCTCTCCGCATCTGTGCATCCTGTAGTGGTCAACTCCCTTCCAATCTTGCAGAGCCAATCATCTGCAACAATCATCTCGGTGCTACTGGAGAACACCGGCGGATTAAGCCTCAAGAAACGGGCTAAGTGATCAACAGGTGGTGGTGGTGGTGGTTTGTTGTTGTTGTTGTTCCCCTGATTCTGATTCTGGACTAGTATCTGCATCGATGCATTCTGCTGCTGGATCAACAAAGTGATCTCGGGTGGGAAAGCAAATCCATTGTTGTGTCTCGGAGGCATCTGAGGGTTTAGAAAAGATGAGAAAATAGAATAGAATGAGGTCTAGAGAGAAAAACACTACCCATATGCACATGAGACAAACACAATCATAACACTTCAATCATTTCAAACAAGGGCATACAACGGTCTAACTATCGTTACAAAAGTGCTCGGACTATACTATATACACGGGAGAATACTACTACTGATATGGTGGTCGACTAGAAAAATTGATCGGTCGAAGACTCCATGATATCTGCTCCGGCTTCATCAACATAGTCATCATCGCTATCGTCAGGGTCCGAGTCGGTGTCGTCGATGATGATGTAGTTCTCCGGGCAAGTGGAATCATCATCTTCTCCTCTTGGCGCGGGGTCTCCCAAGAATACTCCTAGCTTCTTCTTCAGATCATCATTCTTCTCCACGAGTATCGTCATTTCCTCCTCATAACCATCGCGTGTAGTCTTGAGTTCTTCTTCCAGCTCCGTGATCCTGGTCATTGCCTTCTTCAGATCTATCATGCCTGCGCACATCTGGTTCTCCTGGCGTCGAATGTGCTGGTTTAACTCCTAGATGAAAGCTGCAGTAGATATATCCTTCTTGGTGCTGACCATCTCCCATTGCTCATCTCGGCGCCCACAAATCTATTAGATAGTATACTTGAGATCCTTGTGGTAAACTTCTCCAATGCATCCCATGGTGATGTGGGCTGCCAGGCTCTTTCCTAGACTCCAGGTTGGTGCATCAAAGGAAAACTCTATGGGTTCAGTGATGGGCATGAATGTCCTTCCTGGAACTTGAACTCGAATCATCTAATGCTCCTCTTCTAGTAAAGTGGTGATGTAGGTCCCGGTGAAGCTTGGTACTCTGATGTTCAGGTATCTAGTGACTTCCTTCAAGTGGCATTTGAAAGGTGTATCTTCATCCGGTTGCGTGAACTTGTTCCTTGCAGCCGCCATCCCAAAGAGTAGAAAAAGGAGAGGAGTCAGAAATGAGAAGAGAGTAGTGAACTAGGGCTTTAGCTTAGTGGTCGTGTCCTACAATTAGCGTGTGCTCTGATACCATCTTGTAGCGACCAGACCTCAAACAGTCTGATCTCCGTGCATCAGTGTCATCCCTGGACCGGTAATGCTGACACGCATAGTACTTGAAGGATTTATAACAGAGTAGCAACCACACACTTATTACATCGAAAGTCTCAAAAGAGAACTTATTACAATAAGTATGGCTTAAGGCCATCTAAATGCGATAACAGCGAAAGGCTTGGAAGATAAAGTGAGTCCATCAACTCCAACGGCATCACTAAGTGAAAGATCACGACCTAAGGCACCTTACTTGTTGTCTGAAAAGTCTGCAACATGAACGTTGCAGCCCGAAATAGGTCAGCACATGGAATATCCTGGCAAGGTAACACAAGTAATGAACAGAATAAATGCTATCACTACATGCATATATAGCTGGTGGAAAGCTCTATGGTTACAGTTTTGCATAAAGCCAATTTTTTCCTACAACAAAGGAATAAACTTTTATTTAACTATCATGGTGGTTGTTAAACATTTAGAAGGTTCACCCAACTCAATCCCAATTAAGCATCATCATTGAACCCAATCAAGTTATATTAAGAGTGATGAGATCCACATGACAATCCAAGAAATAGATACTCAAAACGTTCGTAACCGGGGACACGGCTAACCATGATTAGTTTATACACTCTACAGAGGTTTGTGCACTTTTCCCCACAAGAGTCGGATACATCCATGGTCGGAGAAACGAGACACAGTCTTTCTGAAACAATAACTCTTTACTCTGGGTGGACAGTTACACCTACTTTCCCCTACATCTGCTAGCCCACCACTAAAAGAGGTCTTGCAACGTACTCAACTATGCTAGAGCCCATAATAGCTTGTGGCTGCACACGGAAGTTTCTAGCATGAATAATCTTATGATCCCTTTGAGCCTAGGTGGTGGTCCACAGGAGAATCACACGGTACCTCGGGATTTCCAAAAATACAGGCAACACTGGGTTCCCCAGGTGCCCCAATCCACCCAGATGTGTTCTAAA
This sequence comes from Triticum dicoccoides, assembly GCF_002162155.2. Taxonomy (NCBI): domain Eukaryota; kingdom Viridiplantae; phylum Streptophyta; class Magnoliopsida; order Poales; family Poaceae; genus Triticum; species Triticum dicoccoides. The sequence goes on from NC_041391.1 coordinate 482,893,312, forward strand.
GTTGCCACCTTAAATTAGCCGTTAATTAACAAAACTCACATCTATTATGGATACACTCACCCAATCCACGTCTACAAGCATAGCATAGCAATATAAGCAACATAGAAGTAACTCCCAAAGGTTTAATAATAAATAGGGCAATAGGTACTACCTCATCTACTTCCCAAAACCCACATATTAATCAGATCCTAATCATGCAATTGTTTGAGGGTTTATTTAATGCAATAAAACTGGGTAGTAAAGAGGTATGATCAAAGTGTTACTTGCCTTGCTGATGATCCGTGAAACCTAGAGACTTGTAGTAGCACGCTTCGCACTCCGGGTACTCTATCGCAAACAAACAAGCATACAATAAGCACTCATCTACAAGCACGGGTAAAACTCAAATAATAGATCTAACCAGAAAGTTCAACTTAAGAACTCCGGTTTGCGAAAAGAATCAAATCAAATGAAGCAACGAAACTCAAATTGCAAAAGTAACAAGCTTCGTTTACTAATCTGGACTTAAGTCAAATCTTACGGTAGAAAAATCATGTTTAAGTTGGTTAAACAGAAAGAGAGTTTCGAGACGAAACTCTAGGCACTTGAATCGCCTGATTCCGATAAACGAGCGAAAAGATAAACTAAAACGAAAATCAGGGCAGAAATCGCGATCGAAAATAATCGCGGAAAACTCCCTGGAAAAAGAAAAACTGACTAACATGCTAACGAACGAACGTTCGCTGTCTGCGGCTAAACGGTGAAAATCATTCGTTAAAACAAACGAACAAACGGGCGTTCCCTAAATAAGCTAAAATGAAAAAAATAAAAATAAAACCGATCTATAAAAAAATCACGGTTTCTAAAAAAACCCGACGGTTTTCATAAAGAAAACTGCGCCGGCGGCGGCGGCTACCTCCGGCAACTCCGGCGGCGGGTCCGGCGGGTGGCGGGTGGCGGCGGGGCAAGGCGGGGCTCCGGCGGGAGGCGGCGCGGTCGACGACGGGGCGGCGCGGCAACCGAGGCGGTGGCGGGAGGAGGCGGCGTGGCGGCGGCGGCAGCGGGTTAGGGTTAGGGTTAGGGCGCGGGGGCGGTGGTGGGCTTGGGTGAGCTGGGTGGCTCGGGGGTGGCGGCTTATAAGAGGGCCGGCTGGGGAGGCCTGGCCGGTTACGGCCCGAAGTCGATTTCGTTTTTTAAATAATTCTACGCAGAAAAAGAAATAAAAAAATACTAAACGGACTCCAAATCCTGAAATAAATTTTCCTCGTCCTCTAAAAATATAGCGGACAAAGTGAACATTTATTTGGGCCTATAATGCAATTTTGAAAAACACATATTTTTCCTAATTCAAATAAAATAGCGATAAACTCCGAATAAAATCTTATTTGATTTTAATATCAAATCTGCAATATTTCTTTATTTTTGGGAAAGTCATTTTATTCTCTCTCTTTTATATTTATAAAAGAAATAATCAAAGAGAAAATAATTAAAATCAAATGAACCTCTTTTCAAAATTTGAGAAAACTCAAATATGAAAATAATGAAATCCCCAACTCTCTCCGTGGGTCCTTGAGTTGCGTAGAATTTCTAAGATCAAGCCAAAATGTAATAAAATATGATATGCAATGATGATCTAATGTATAATATTCCAAATTGAAAAACTGGGATGTTACACCACCATTCCGAACCGCAAGCCAACACTTAAAGCAGAAGAAGAATTGTTCTCAGGTCAGGTTCCATAGCCATGATTCATACTACTTTGCTCTTGCATCGCTGTATTTACTCATACCAACTAATTTCAAATTTGAAGGATGCAATTGAAACTCCAATGGCGCAACAGGTATGTTTTAAACCTATTTCTTTAACGTCTTTGCTATTGTAACTTGGTCTATGTTGATTTCAGTTTCAATTGAATAAACAGTTATGTTCTCATGCCATGCACATTACAAGTGTTGTTATTGCTGAGTAGTTTCCCATGCTTATATTCTATCTATGCTGCTTTGTCTTAAATAGATATGATTCGAACTGTATCTATCTTGATTTGGCAACATAAACTAGAATGATATAGACCATACAGTGACCATACTACATAGATATATGTTTGTTTCATGATGTTATCCTATCCACCTTACTACTGAACTGGTTTACCAAAATGAGTTTCATATACTACATTGTAAACCTGTGATGTGTTTGTTTGTTTCTCTTTTAGAACGTGGATAAAATATTGGAGAAGAGTACCCCGTCTTGATGTAGTGTTCGAGTTACTGGCTACTACTGCTGGCACCAGCTCCAAAGTCCTGTCTTGATGTAGTGTTCGAGTTACTGGCTACTACTGCTGGCACCAGGTTCAAGATAGTGAGACATCCCTGTTGGTCTCCAAGAAAGCTGATAAAAACTATATTGAAGACACTGAGACAACTCCAAAGTCCTGTCTTGATGTAGTGTTCGAGTTACTGGCTACTACTGCTGGCACCAGCTCTTCGAACGCGTTGCCTGAATCAGTTCAGCTTCTTGAGTCTCAACTTCAAGTTGAAAGACAACAATCAGATGTTATGCGACAACAAGCCGAAGGACTGAGGAAGTCCCTGCAGAATTCAGATGCATACTTTCTGGTGCAATAGCAAGTGCTGGAGGATTTAAGCACCAAATAAGAGAAAGTTAATAAGCTTGCTAAGAATCTTGCCAGCATTATGGGTACCCAGGATATTGTTTCTTGAGCTCTTCTAAAGTGGTTTCAGTTCTGGACTTGTTTTGCTGCGGCGTTTATATGCTGCTGTGTTGCCTATATTTGCACTGGTGGCGAACTTTGATGCCCAGTGGATGTAATATGTGTAATAGCCGTGATAGCCTAGCGTAAGTTGCTTGCTTATTTATTTCCTTATTGTCTTGTTTATTTCTTTTCTTGTAGTCAGTGCAGTTCTTTTAACGCGGTTTGCTAGTGGCCGCAATAACCTATTTTTGAAAACTAGGCCACAATAACCATGGGCTACATATTTACTGTAGTTACCATTTCCCTCCTACAGGCCGTAGAAACAATGGGCCATCTATGGGTCGTAGAAATAATGGGCCTTATACGGGTTGTAGACACAATGAGCCTTCTAAGGGTCGTATCATCAATGTGCCTTCTACGGGTCGTATGATCGGTTGGCCAAACATGGGCCAATAACAGACCGCATTATGGCCATAAACGGGCTAGAGTTGGAATCGTCTGTTCATGGGGCGACCATAACGGGCCGTCGTTAATCGGCCGTATTTGATGATGCTATGAAAACGGCCCAACGTATTAACGGGCCACAAACAGGCCGACTGTAACCTCGGGCTGAATTTAGCCCACAAACAGAAAATGACAGTAACGGGCCGTAAGTAAACGAATGCTGGAAATGAGCCCAAGAATAAATGGGCTCTAATAAGGCCGAAAGATAACATGGGCTGGAAACGGCCCAACAGAATAACGAGCCGTTAATGGGTATAAAGTGATACACTATTCATTACGGGCCAGTTTCACCATGGGCCGTTAATGGGTATAAAGTGATACACTGTTCATTATGGGCCAGTTTCACCATGGGCCATTAATGGGCCAAGAGTTACAAAGGGCCTCATATGGGCCGAAAGACGTCATGGGCCATACATGGGCCAGAAGTGAAAACAGGCTGGAATCATATTGGATGGCCCAAATGACGCTACTGAGCCTAATTCGCATAGGGCGTAATGGGCCCTGGGTTAGCGGGCTGTAAATGGGCTATATGCAAACAGGCCGTTAACAGGCTTTCCATGGGCCGACCCGCCACCTTTTGACCAATTCAAACAGGCCGACCTTTTCACAGGAATGGGCCTCTGTTGGGTTGTGCCACATGTCAACATATCATAGGCGCCTTCTGTCCAATGAGTGGGTGGCATCTGTCCCAATGGTGAGCCGGCACGTGTTTCCTCCAGCCAATGATGATTTTACACGTGGAAAATCCCCATTGGTCGGGGCTGTTAACGGGTTATCGGATCCAAAACCGGACCCGATAGCTTAACGGCATTCCGTTACGGTGGATGCCACGTGTCGGTCACCCTTGAAGAAAGCACTTCTGTGACGCGATTTATCGTCATGGAAGTGGACACTTCCGTGATGATAATTTTGGTAATGTCATGGAACACTTCTACAATAGCACAGGTATGACTATCTTGATTCTGTCATAAAATCGTCATGGATGTACATGTATGACAGAAAACGCGACCTACTGTGACAAACACGTATCATCACGGAAGTGTATTTTTTTGTAGTGTCATTTTACTTGAGTTAATGCCACTGCTCATCCTGAATACTATTTAACATTGGCAGGGATATGAGGCTTGTGCCTTTGTTAACTGGTTGGATGAAGAATGGCATGGCAGGGCTCGAAGTGTTATCACCAAGCTCGCAGAAGATAACGTTAAGCTGAAGAAGAAACTGGCTGATCTGGAATGTATAATCATATGATGAAGAAAGAAAGAATCAATCGCAGGCAAGAGACAAGAAGGAACTAGCATGTGTAGTTGTGGTTGTCGCATTAGCCATGTTCTATGCGCTGTTTGCAATCATGATTAGGGGTTTTGTTTGACAGTATTGCTAAAGCACATCTAGATGTGCTCTAAGTAATGCACATCTAGGTCCTATGTCATTGATGTTATGCGAAGATTCGTGCAGATATTTTTCTTTGTCTTCTTTCTTTTCCTTTCTAGTTTGATTATTACTGGCTTTATCAATAAGAAGAGCTCAATGTATTGCTTGCCAACTGTCCTACTCCGTTTGTACCGTTACTGGTGCATAATCCCAGAACTTGTTCCTTGTTTTTGTCCTGAAAAAGGAAACCAGCTACATAGCCAACAGGGGTCCTGCACAGCCCCACGAATTTGGATCCATTGGGTACAAATAATTGTGGTTGATTATATCAGCGGTTAGATAATGCGTTAACCCCCTCTTCAATTCCCCCACCATCCCCGCGCAAAAAAATCCAGCTTCAATTGCCAGTTCCTCTTCTCTGCATACCCCGTTTAAGTGTCCACCATCTTCATCGTCCCCGGTAGGCCGCGCTACACACTGGCACACACTCTGCAGCCATGTCGAGCGATAGCAAGGACGATAGTTCAGCCAATAGTCTAGCGCCCGATGATAGGTCAACATCGAAATCATCCCGCTCGTCTTCCATGAGTCCAGCGTCGAGCCCAGACCTCGATTATATTCGGTTCATGGAAGGGACGCCACCTCCGGAGTCGTCAGATAATAACCAGACGGACGAGGAGCTGTAGGGGGACAAAGAAGAGGACGCCGATGATGATGAGGAGGAATGGTCAAACAAGGAGGAGGACGACGATGACAGCAACGACGATGACGACGGCGGTAGCGATGAAAAGCCAACGATCGGCGGCAAGAAGCGTCCTCGCCAAGACGATGTCGCGGGGCCATCCAACAACAACAACAACAACAACAACAAGGACTAAATTAAGCAGACTATATATATCTCTGTTTATCCTATCAATCTCATCGCAGACGGTTAGTAATATGTATTCGACAAAGATCTTCTACATTATCGCCCATGGGTTGGTTTATTGAACTGTGTGCCCTGACGAACACACAATTCACAAAAAAAGACCATATGGGCTGTCTATAATGATCGTTTGTGTTCACCTCAATCATCGCAAACGGTTCATCGGAGCAAACTATATGCCGTATATTGCACACACATTGATATGGCTGCCCGTTTCTATTGTTCTTCCTCATCACAAACAGTTCTGCTGGATCAACCGTATGCCCAGCATTGCACACGCAAGTAAAATCTAAACCGTGTCTGATGCATCCGTCATCACAAACGTTTCACACCTTTTTTGACGGTTCTTTTACACCACTGTTTGCTATTATTGCATCGCACACAGTTTCATCAAAGGGTCTCTTATCGTAGTGTCGCGTTAGCAGCATCCTACAGTAGTGCTAGAGCAATATTACCTAGCTCAAAAGATATAAGTGAAGCACATAGAGTATTCTAATAAATCACGATTCATGCATGTCTATCTCAAAAGGTGTGTACAGTAAGGCCACCTTGTTGCTTCTCCGACTTCATCTCCAAGTCTCCTGGTTTGCTTCTGGTCCAAGAGAGAACATCACGAAAGTTTTATTCCGTTTGGACTCCGTTTGGTATTCCTTTTCTGCGAAACTCTAAAACAGGCAAAAAAACAGAAACTGGCACTAGGCCCTAGGTTAATAGGTTAGTCCCAAAAATAATATAAAATAGCATATTAATTCATATTAAACATCCAAAGTAGATAATATAATAGCATGGAACAATAAATAATTATAGATACGTTGGAGACGTATCACTTCACTTATATCTTTTTGAGCACGGTATGCTTTAATACTTTTGAAGAAATGATCTCATGCTTCACTTAGATTTATTTGAGAGTTACTAAATCTCTGAAGAAATTCTCTCATGCTTCACTTATATTATTGTGAGAGAAGAAATTTTTATGCTCATGTTCTTCACTTAGATTTGTTTGAGCTATCAAAAGCAACATATGAAATTAGTCCCAAAGTGATAGATATTCCAGAGGGATATAATAAAAACATTCATGAAGATCATTGGACAAAATAAACTTGATTCTTTGTAATAGTTTTGAGACTTGATGATAGTGATATGTGAGTCATGTTGATGAGTAATTGTGGTTTAGTAAGAATATTGATGTTAAGGTTTGTGATTCCCTATGCAAGCACGAAAGTCAATAGTTATGCAATGAAATTACATCCTACTTGTGGTGCATTATTTGGTGTTAGTTATGCTTAATGCTCGCTTATGTGATTTTTCGTTTCTTGGTTGGATGCTTCTCAATATTTTTGCTAGCCTTCACTTGTACTAAGTAGAGATACTACTTGTGCATCCAAAATCCTTAAACCCAATTTTGCCACATGAGTCCACCATACCTACCTATATGCGGTATTCCCGTGGTGTTCTAAGAAAATTTGTATGTGCCATCTCTAAAATTTCAAAAATAATTTCCTTTTTGTGTGCTCGTACCGCTTATGAAACAGTAGGGGGTGCCGATATTTTTTCATGCTACATGTGTTATTCTCAAGATGAGTGTTTATTCACTTGTCATTGCACGAGAGTACGGCAAAGGTATTAGGGATGCCCAGTCCTGAAATGAAAAATTAGTTTACTTTATGTTGTCAAATAATAAATTCCTTGGAAAGTGTTGGTATGGATGTAACCCGTGGATTCGGTTAGCCGTGGAACGTGAAAGTATGGTGTAAAAAGGAATAAACTTTATTTTTTGTTTGGGAACCGCCTATGATATATCTAGCATGGAAAGTATTGGGAATTACTCGATCGTTTTTGTTGACAGGAAAGGCATGCCACCCAAAATGTTTTATCTCTATCTTTTTTTGCTTTGAGCTCTGGCACCTCTACAAATCCCTACTTCCCTCTGCGAAGGGCCTTTCTATTTACTTTATTCAATTTTTATTTTTATTTGAGTCTCCATCTTCTCTTATAAGCACCAACTAAGGGGTACTATGATCGTACCTGAGCATTGGATGTAGCTAATATGCGAGTGTGTTTCATGAATGGATCAATGATTGAGCATAATGAGCTAGGGATAACTTTCTTTAGTGTTGATATTTTGAAAGACATGGTTGCTTGTTGATATACTTGAGTATTGAAATCTTCATGTCAAAACTAGACTATTGCTTTGAACCATATAAAAGTCCATATGTCCATGCTACACAAGAAAAGATTGTGATGACATGATAGGCAGCATTCCACATCAAAAATTCTGTTTTTGTCATTTACCTACTCGAGGACGAGCAGGAATTAAGCTTGGGGATGCTGATACGTCTCCAACATATCTATAATTTTTTATTGTTCCATGTTGTTATATTATCATTCTTGGATGTTTTATAATCAATTTGTAGCAACTTTATATCATTTTTTGGGACTAACCTATTGACATAGTGCCCAGTGCCAGTTCTTGTTTTTTGCTTGTTTTTACTTCGTAGGAAATCATCAAACGGAGTCCAAACACCACGAAACATTTTGGAGAATGTTTTTGGACCAGAACACACAGGATGGGCTAGAGAAGTACCAGAGGGGTGCCCCAAGGGGGGGGGCACAACCCACTTGGGCGCGCCTGGGGGCCCAGGCACGCCCTGGTGGGTTGTGCCCACGTCGGTGGCCTCCCGCACCGCCTCTTCACCCTATAAATTGTCAAATATTCGAAAAACCCTTGGGGTAACCCTAGATCAGAAGTTCCGCCGCCGCAAGGCTCTGTAGCCACGAAAACCAATCTAGACCCTGTTCCGGCACTCCGCCGGAGGGGGAAATCATCACCGGTGGCCATCTTCATCATCCCGGCGGCCACCATGATGACGAGGGAGTAGTCCACCCTCGGGGATGAGGGTTTGTACCAGTGGCTATGTGTTTAAACTCTCTCTCTCTCTCTCTCTCGTGTTCTTGATATGTCACGATCTTGATGTATCGCGGGCCTTGTTAATATAGTCAGATCATATGGTGTTTTCCCCTCTCTATCCTGTGATGAATTGAGTTTTCCCCTTGAGATTTCATTTTACCAGAGTGAATACTTTTATGGATTTGAGAGCACTTGATGTATGTCTTGCTATGAATACTCGTGGTGCCAATGGGGTTTCATATTGATTCACTTGATATGTGTTTTGGCACTCAACTCGCGGATTCCCGAGGTGACATTGGCGTAATCTATGCATAGGGGTTGATGCATGTTCTCGTCTTTGTTTCTCTGATAGAAATCTTGGGGCACTCTTTGAGGTTCTTTGTGTTGGATTGAGTATTAAGAATCTTAAATTGTTTGATGCATATCGTATAATCAAGTCACGGATACTCGTGGTGACATTGGAGTATCTAGGCGACATTAGAGTTGGTTGATGTGTATCATATGGTGTTATTTTTGTATGAACTCTTGGTTAGATCGATCGGAAAGAATAGCTTGGTGTTATTTTAGTACGAACTCTAGGATAGGTTGATCGGAAAGAATAGCTTTGAGGTGGTTTCGTACCCTATTAACAATTTCTTCTTATGTTCTCTGCTAGATAAGAACTTTGGAGTGATTCTTCATCACACGTTGAGGGATGGTTATATGATCCAATTAGATTAGCATTGTTGAGAGATTGCACTAGCAAAAGTACGAACCCTAGGCCTCATTTTCAAGCATTGCAATACTGTTTGTGCTCCGTTTTATCAATTGCTACCTTGCTATTTTTATTGTTCTTATTACAAAAATCATTATCTACTATCCATACCACACTTGTAGCACCGTCTCTTCGCCGAACTAGTGCACCTATACAAATTACCATTGTATTTGGTGTGTTGGGGACACAGGAGACTTTTTGTTATTAGGTTGCAGTGTGGTTTGAGAGAGAGCATCTTCATCCTATGCCTCCCACGGACTGATAAACCTTAGGTCATCCACTTGAGGGAAAATTGCTACTGTCCTACAAAACTCTGTGCTTGGAGGCCCAACACGAGTCTACAAGAATAAAGTTGCATAGTAGACATCAGTTACATTGAGTGGGAATCCATTGAGGTTGATTACTCGGGTTTCCCCCTTGTTGTTTCGGACACACGATTACTTTGACTTACCACAGAACCATGATGACATTGGATCGGCCCTGAGGGGTACCCGCGAGTGATGTGAAGTTGGGTTGACCTGGAGGGTACCCGAGAGATAATTACGTGGCACAGCCGGACATTCTTAGCCGCCGTAAGTCCACGAGACGGGGCGATGTGGTCACATGATCATGAATCTCTGCTCGTTACCACGCACTACCAAGACACTAACGGTTTGGATATTTGATCCAAGTAGGCCTCTGGCCTTTTCGCATTGACCACCACACAGGAATAAGTATGGGCACTCTGCATCGTATGTATCAGTTGAAAGCTCAACGGACGTTAGTGATGGAGCGGCACGTGCTGGGGAGCTAGGCCTGCCCACCGGCCGTGTACGCAACATGCAGGAGTGCAAAAGGGTGATGGGCCCAAGACCCTGCGCGCTTAGGATGTAGACCGGCGTGCTGCCCTCTCTATTGAGCCTAGGTAGGACTGCGGTGTGTTGATCGACCGAAGCCGGTCATGACCTGATGGTGTGTACGGCTGGAGTTGATCGAGCATGTTGGGTAAGTTGGTGCACCCCTGCAGGGAGGTATTCTATCTATTCGAATAGCCGGGTCCATGGTAACGGACACTCGGAGTTGTATCCCTATCGATACAACTAGAACTGGATGTTGAGGCATGTAATGGAAATGATGGCGTTGGGATTGCTTTCTCGCAGGGAGTCGAGGAAGTGATCTCTGGGCGATGTTACAACATACTTACTACTATTATAATATGTTACTGTTATGTCTTCCGATGGTATAAGACGATTGAATATGCTAGTCTTTGATAGGCTAGGCTTTCCCCTTCTCTTCTGGCATTCTGCAGTTCAGTCCACATATACTACCCATTTCATTGACATCGATGCATATGTAGTGTAGATCCTTGCTTGTGAGTACTTTGGATGACTACTCATGGTTACTTTGCTCCCTCTTTTCCCCCTTTTCCACTCTTTTCCACCGCTGACGACTACTACTACCCCGAGGGTGCCTACTACTTCGTGTAGGCCACTGATGACCAGGAGTAGTTAGGAGGCTCCGAGGCAGGAGGCCTTGCCTTTTCGATCATTGTTACCTTTGTGTTAGCCTTCTTAAGGCAAACTTGTTTAAATTATGTCTGTACTCAGATATTGTTGCTTCCGCTGACTCGTTTGTATTCAAGCTTATGTATTCGAGCCCTCGAGGCCCCTGGCTTGTAATATAAAGCTTGTATTATTTTAATTTGTGTCTAGAGTTGTGTTGTGATATCTTCCCGTGAGTCCCTGATCTTGATCGTGCACTTTTGCGTGTATGGTTAGTGTACGATTGAATCGGGGGCATCACACAGGGCAACTTTTACAAGGATGGACTTTTGGAACAACTTGCACGCGTAGCTGCTCTCTCCTTACACCTTGCCGGGAAAGCGCTCCTTGTACTTGTGCACATACACACACAATCAACATACAAAGTAGGAGTAGGGTTTTACACCTCAGTGGTGGCCCGAACCTGGGTAAAACCTTGGCGTCCTTTGTTGACCCTGCTCTTTGTGCCTGCGCACCTCCCTTGCCGAACTACAAAGGGGCTGGATGGCCCCATAGATGGTCACACCCGACATCTTTGGCGCGCCAGGTAGCGGGTTCACCGGCATGAACCTGGATCGGTGGATCGCGCATTGATTTCATCAAGCTTCATCACCATCTTCATAGTCAATGGCATCTAAGAAGAAGGGTGTCACGACGGCCAATCCTTCCACTTCCAAGGCTCCTTCACGCGTGTCCACAGGCGGCGCGGGCTTATATGACCAATTAAAGTTTCCATTCCAAGTTGTTTTACTTTTCGACAAATTTTGCATTTTCTGGAGTTTTCTTCATCAAAAAATACTAATAAATGGTTGGACGTGTCGCAACTTGCATACGGTGTTGATGTTCAAACCTGACATGGATTCCTACAATAGGCATGCCTACCTACTTGCAAAATTTGGGGTCATTTGAAGGATGTCCAAACATGGATCATGTTCAACGAGGGTGTTCGAATAGGCCAGAAGAATGAGCACGATGTTCCCCGATATCCTTGAAATGAACCGAACTTTTTCAAGCTGGTGGGCATAACCATGGTAGTTATCCATACCAGGTTTGAATGATTTCTAACACCATATGCAAGTTGTGACATGTCCACCCATTTGTCGGCCTTTTTTGACCGAGAAAACTCTGGAAAAGGAAAATTTGCTGAAAACCAAAACAACTTGGCATGTTGCCCTGAATTGGTCATACAAGGTTGATGTCTACTACACAACTTGTTCTTGTAGACTCGCGTTGGCCTCCAAGCGCAGAGTTATGTAGGATAGTAGAAAATTTCCCTCAAGTGGATGACCTAAAGTTTATCAATCCGTGGGAGGCGTAGGATGAAGATGGTCTCTCGCAAACAACCCTGCAACCAAATAACAAAGAGTCTCTTGTGTCCCCAACACACCAAATACAATGGTAAATTGTATAGGTGCACTAGTTCGGCGAAGAGATGGTGATACAAATGTAGTAATGATAGTAGATATTGATTTTTGTAATAGGAACAATAAAAAACAGTAAGGTAGTAAGTAACAAAAGTGAGCACAAACGGTATTGTAATGCTTGAAAATGAGGCCTAGGGTCCATACTTTTGCTAGTGCAATCTCTCAACAATGCTAATATAATTGGATCATATGACCATCCCTCACGTGCGATGAAGAGTCACTCCAAAGTTCTTATCTAGCGGAGAACATAAGAATAAATTGTTTGTAGGGTACGAAACCACCTCAAAGTTATCCTTTTTGATCGATCTACCTAAAAGTTCGTACTAAAATAACACCAAGTTATCCTTTCCGATCGACCTATCCAATAGTTTATACTAAAATAACACCATATGATACACATCAACCAACTCTAATGTCACCTAGATACTCCAACGTCACCGCGAGTATCCATGAGTTGATTATACGATATGCATCAAACAATTTCAGATTCATAATACTCAACCCAACACAAAGAATCTCAAAGAGTGCCCCAAGATTTTTACCAGAGAAACAAGGACGAAAACGTGCATCAACCCCTCTGCGTAGATTACCCCAATGTCACATCGGGAATCCGCGAGGTGAGTGCTAAAACATATATCAAGTGAATCAATATGATACCCCATTGTCACCATGAGTATTCATGGCAAGACATACATCAAGTGTTCTCAAATCCATAAAAGTATTCAATCCGATAAAATGAAATCTCAAAGGGAAAACTCAATTCACCACAACAAGATAGGGGGCGGAACACCATATGATCCAACTATATTAACAAAGCCCGCGATACATCAAGATCGTGTCAAATCAAGAACACGAGAGAGAGAGAGAGAGAGAGAGAGAGAGAGAGAGAGATTAAACACATAGCTACTAGTACAAACCCTCGGCCCCGAGGGTGGACTACTCACTCCTCATCGTGGTGGCCGCCAGGATGATGAAGATGGCCAGCGGCGATGATTTCCCCCTCCGGTAGGGTGCCGGAACAGGGTCTATATTGGTTTTTCATGGCTACAAAGGCTTGTGGCGGTAGAACTTCTTATCTAGGGTTATTCTGGGGGTTTATGAATATATAGGATTTTTGGGCGTCGGTTTCACGCGAAGATGGGCCATGATGGGCCCATAAGACACCAGGGCGCGTGAGAGGGGCTGGCGCACCCTGGTGGGTTGTGGCCACCTCATGGCTCTTCTGGTCCTCCTACGAAGCTTCTAGTGCCCCTTTTGTTCCAAAAAATCGTCAAAAAATTTCGCTGCATTTGGGGAACTTTTATTTCTGGGCAAAAAACAACACCACAATAGTTCTGCTGAAAACAGCGTCAGTCCAGGCTAGTTCCATTCAAATCATACCAAAACTATCGAAAATTGTTGTAAACATGGCATGAATACTTCATAAATTATAGATACATTGGAGACATATCAGCATCCCCAAGCTTAATTCCTACTCGCCCTAGAGTACGTAAATGATAAAATAAATAATTTATGAAGTGTGAATGCTAGCATAGAAAGTTTGATCAATGATAATTTCAATCACTTTTCCTAGCATCATAAAAACAATTCTTTCTCATAAAACTCATCATGATAAAGTAGCAATTGAAAACATTCATACGGCTAGCCATCATATTTGGACGAATATGATATTTGCAAAAACATTCATAAATTTTTTATTATATCCTTCTTGAATATCCATCATATTTGGACCAATTTCATAGCTTTTGCAAATAGTCATCACTAGTATCAACTCTCAAATAATATAAGTGAAGCATGAGAGTATTCGACAAACTACTCCAAAATATATAAGTGAAGATCAAGCGAGTAGTTAAGTAAATGGGTAGCTATGTGAGGACTCACGTCCATTGAATTTTTTTAGATCGAAGTATTTTATTAAAACAGCAAGAAAAACAAAATAAAATGGCATTCCAAGAATAGCACACATCATGTGAAGAAGCAAAAACTTAGGCTCAACCGATACTAACCGATAATTGTTGATGAAGAGAGGTGGGATGCCTACCGGGGCATCCCCAAGCTTAGATGCTTGAGACTTCCTGTAATATTATCTTGGGATGCCTTGGGCATCCCTAAGCTTGAGCTTTTGTGTCTCCTTAATTCATTTTATATCCCGGTTTCCCTAACTCTTAAAAACTTCATCCACACAAAACTTAACAAGAACTCGTGAGATAAGTTAGTATAAATCAATGCAATAACCTTATCATTATCTACTGTAGCAAATCACTAAAATTATTATTTAACATTGCATACTAAATGCCTCTGCATATTTAATAGTCCTATCCTCGAATAAAATCATTAAACAAGGAAACATATGCAAACAATGCGAACATAACAGTAATCTGTCTAAACAGGACAATCTGTAAAGAATGCAAGAAGATTCCTACTTCTAAAACTCCAAAAAAATTAAAAAAATTGCACACTGTAGAAAATTTGTTGTAGCTCATTGTGTAAAAATTTCAAGATTTTATCACGTTCTTACTTTCCAGAATAATTCAGACAATGGTAGAAAACTTTCTGTTTTCAAACAGCAACATATAGACTTGGAAACAATAATCATGGTAAAGGCTATACTTGACATTTTGAAGTAAAAGATATAAAACAATATTCCAAATAACAACAAGAAAATCCTAACAAATAAAATGACGCTCCAAGCAAAACTCATATAATGTGACGAATAAAAATATAGCTCCAAGTAAGGTTACCGATAATGTTGAAGACGAAAGAGGGGATGCCTTTCAGGGCATCCCCAAGCTTAGTTGCTTGGATCTTCCTTGGATATTACCTTGGGGGTGCCTTGGGCATCCCCAATCTTAGGGTCTTGCCACTCCTTATTCTCCTCATATCGATATCTCACCCAAAACTTGAAACTTCAATCACACAAAACTTAACGGAACTTTGTGAGATAGGTTAGTACGATAAAGAGCAAACCATTCACTTGGGTACTGTCAAAAACAAGATTCATAATTGTTCTCACACAATGCTTATTGTACCTTATCATTTCCACAATTTATATTGAGCAATATAAGCCATGGAAACTATGAAACAATCAAAGTATTCATTGAAAACAGAATCTGTCAAAAATAGGACAATCTGTAATAATCTGGACAATATAAAACATGGCATGAATACTTCATCAATTATACCAAAACCATATAAAATCATACTAAAACCATCTAAAATTATTGTAAACATGGCATGAATACTTCATCAATTATAGATACATTGGAGATGTATCAAAGGTCATGAAAAAAATTGGGGTCATTTCAAGGACGTTGGGAAACAACGTACTCTCACCTAAACACCCTCCATTGATCATGGTCTATGTTTGGACATCCTTCACATCACCCCAACTTTTGTAAGCATATGGGCATGTCCATGATAGGCATCCATGTCAGGTTTGAATGATTTCCGACACCCTATGCAAGTTGCGACACGTTCACCCATTTATCGGTCTTTTTTGACGGAGAAAACTCCAGAAAATGCAAAAATATTCGAAAACCAAAATAGCTTCGCATTGTGCCTTTAATTGGTGGCACAAGGCCATGGAAAAAAATTGTGCCATTTCAAGGATGACAAAAAAATGCTCTTAGCGGAGCCTTCTTGGCTTTAGGCCTACCTGAACACCCTTCGTTGAGCATGATCTATTATTTGATATCTTCAAATGACACCAAATTTTGCAAACAGGTGGACATGCCCACGGTGGGCATCTATGTCATATATGAACGACTTTTAACACCATATGCAAGTTGCGGCACGTACGGCCATTTATCAGTCTTTTTTGATCGAGAAATCTCCAGAAAATACAAAAAAAATATCAAAAACAAAAAACTTGATATGATGCCTTGAATGGGACATACGAGGCCTTGGAAAAACATGGGGCCATTTCAAGCATGTCAGGAAACAACATGCTCCCAGATGGAGCCTTCTGGTTGAACACCCTCCGTTGAACATGGTGTCTTTTCCATTAAATGACCTCAACTTATGCCAGGTGACATGCCCATGGTAGGCATCCATGTAAGGTTTGAAGAAAATATATTTAAAACCATAATTTAAACATGTCCATGAAACTATTGTTTTATTTTTCCCTGTTTTCGTGCACGACAGTGAATCGGCCCAGTTGGCCAGCCTCCTGTGAATAAAGTATTTAATTTTTGATATTTTTTCAAATTCATGAACTTTTTCAAATCGGTTAACTTTTTAAATTTTGCAAACTTTTTTTTGGTCAAATTCGTGATATTTTTAAATCGATGAATGTTTTCCCTCCCTGGGGTGTTCGTGTGTTCCAAGGCCGGTCCATCAAAATTGAGGTCCATGTGTCAAAATCTAAGATGGCCCTATCTTGTTAGAGAAAAACGTCCGACTGGATCAAGTTGTCGCCTATGGTAGGCCGCGTGCATACAAAATATTTTGAGGTGTTCTTTTTAGTAGCCTTTATATAATTTTTTTAGGCATTTTGATGAAACACCTAGAAAGAACAAAGGTGTTTCCTACATGCGTCAAGTGAATGAGGCATTTTGGCATTTTAGAAAATATCCCCACAAATGGCTGGAAGCCTACAATTGATAATTTATATACTTATAGAAAGTTGAAGTCATAAAGGCTATTTCCCTTCATCTAACAAAAAAAACTTCTACTGTCGAGCTGGTCGCCCATATTTTTACAAGCTTTATTATTCAAGAGGTCGTTTTTTTGAGAGATTGATGGGCTAATGGATTGGTTGAGCACCGGCCTAGTGTGTTCTATAGTACTTTGTGCTATTTTAAACACCAATGGGCAGCGTAGTGGAGTGGCAGACTGTGTAGTCTGGAGGACAAGGTAACGGGCTTGATTCCTCGAGTGAACTTTCCCTTTTTTGCCAGGATTTTTACGTCTTACTTTGAATGGCAAGTGACCTAGCGCCTGGTGGGCCGTGTTGGAATAAGCCACGACGTGTGTGGTCGGCCTCGTCGGACGCGTCGGATGCGCGTGGAACGGGCGGGACACACTGATGCCGTCGGATTCGTCGGGCGTGTCGGTGACGCGCGGGACGGACAGGGCGTGTGGGACGATGCAGCGTGGCGTGTGTGCGTATGTGTGTGCATGTATGTATGGCGTGGTGCTACAGCCGGTTGAGCTAGCTAGCTAGGTGGATTAGCCGTCCGTTGTGCGCGGCCGAAGCGTTCGCGTCAAGCACCTGAGTGCGGCGTGCATGTAGTTAGCCAGTAGCTAGGATCGTGGAGTGTGGCGTGCATGTAGTTAGCCAGTAGCTAGGATCATGAGCTGGTTAGTTGAACGCCAAGTCGTGTGGATCGTGCTGTTAGTGACCAGCATGGTGGACCGGCTGTGCATGCGTGCGTGAGGGTACTTAAAGACTTGTGAGCTGGTTGCTTTGGCAAGGTGAATACAAGTGAGAAAAGGGCTGTTTGTGCGGCCGGAAAAAAATTATGTGCTTCTTCTACCTTCAGCGTCTACCTCTAGTCCGGCGTGAGAGAGAGCGGCAACAACAGGCCGGCCCAATTGTGTGTGGTCGTAACAGCGCACCCGTTCGTACACAGGCCACAGGGAGCTCCTATGCAGCGCTGCAGGCGCCCGTTAACGATTTGGCGCCTGCAGTGCTGCTAGCATGGGCCGGCCCACCAGCATGCCGCCCCAATTTTTTTAAATTTTTTTGTTACGAAAATAAAGATATGAAATCAAAAAAGGTTTACAGATTTAAAGAAAAAAGATTCATCCATTTGAAAAAAAAGTTCATCAATTTTGACAAAAGTTCTTCAATTTGAAAAATGTTCATTCAAATTGAAAGAAAGTTCGTCCAATTTAGCAAAAGTTCATTAATTTTTTGAAAACTTCATTAAATCTCAAAAAAGTTCATAGGAATTCAAAAAAACTTCATGTATTTTAGAAAAAAGTTCATTGAACTGAAAAAAAGTTCATAGATAAAAAAAGTTCATCCATTTTCAAAAAGATGTTCATCAAATTTCAAAAAAGTTTATCAATATTCAAAAATGCTCAGCGATATTTAAAAAGGTTCATCAATATTAAAAAACTGTTGAATTTTTTAAAAAAATTCATAGATATTCAAAAAAGTTCATAGAATTTTCAAAAAAGAAAATGTCAACTGGCGCCTAGATGGGCCGGCCCAGTTACGGATGCCACAGGCGCTGGTTAACGAAAATGCATGTTAACTGGCGCCTGTGGCGGCAAATAGGAAATGCCCAAGCCATGTATTAAAGATCTTAATGCAAAAGACGTACTTTCTAGAAAAGACCATCATGCCCTTTATTATGAACAAATATGAAGTAATCACAGCCATTGATGTGTTCAAGGTTGTACCGAAGCAGATTTTTTTTAAAAAAATTTGTACCGAAGCAGAAGTAATCATACAGAAATTATCGGGAGCATAGTTGGAAGCATCCGTGAGTATGGAAACCCAAAAGAAGATGGTCGTAATTAAGTTGAGGAAGTAATTCTAACGCATCACCATCCAAGAGCCATCCAGTGGTGTGACAGCTAAATGCCGTAATCACTCAGCCCTATCGCGCGGGCTCTAGTACTACTAATAAAAAACGTAAGTTAATGTGCCTTAATTAGGCAGACAGCTCAGACGGACGCGCCTGCTATGAACCTGGACGGATGGTGTGTTCGTCGTCTCGTTGACTCGTTCCATTGGGAGGGATCCCTTCTGATTACCATAAATACGGCAGCACAAAGACGTACTGTCTTCATAGCGATGGCAACGCAGCAGATCGCCCTCCTCCTCTTACTCCTCGCCGCCCCTCATGGCCACGCCGTGGCCGTCAGCCCTACAGCCATCATCAACACCACATGCGCTGCGCTCGCCCACAGCTCCAACTTCACATTGCACGTCGAGTACGAATTCTGCGTGCGCTCGCTCTCAGCCGATCCGGTGGCCTCTTTCGCCACGGACGCCCGCGGGCTAGCGGCGGCCGCGGCAAGCCTTACCGTCGCCAACATAACGTCCACGGAGCTCATCATCGCCGACCTCGTCAAAAATCTGGGCAGTTGTCTCTCCGACTACAAAGAGATTAAGGACATGGTGCGGCGTGGGCTCGACGACATCCGCGGCGGCCGCGCCGCCGATGCTTCCAAGAAATTTTTAGATGCGGCAGAGGCTGACGTTCCGTCTCTGTGCGACCTCATCTTGATAGAGGGAGTCGCCAAGAGGAACCCCATAGATCAGGAGAACCAGAACGCCTACTTCTTGTCCGTCATGGCCTCCGATATTACCCAGCTGATGCTGGATTCTCATGCATGATCACCAAAAGATCCTAGCTGAATACATAATGGCTCTTGTCTTCTTCCAGTTTTAGTGATTTACTAGGCCATGATGGCGTTGCCGTGCATGTTTGTTTTACGTGACTTGCTCGTATATTTGTTGTTGGGTCCCGATAACTGTCACACGTGTGGCATGGACAGGAACCCGCCCGCACGCCTCGTGTGGCATGGACAGGAACCCGCCCGCACGATCGCGTCCGGGCACGCAAAGGCACAGCCCGCACGTTCGATGTGTGGCAACCCCGCCCGCACGACACCGTCCGGGCCAGACGACCCCGCTGCCCGCACGACCCAGCCGTTCCCAGCCTCTGATCGATCCCCACTCCCGACTGCCGCCATTGTCTCCCACCTCTCGAACCCCTACCTCCATCGTCGGCCATGGCAACCAGAGCAGATCCGTAGGGCCTTACCATCGCAAACCACACCCCACCCCTCCCCCACCCCCGCCCTCCAAAGACGATCAGCTAAAAGCAGGTGACATCTCCTGATCTCATACTGCTTCTCATCCTTCTTCTGGGCAGAAAATTGCAAATTTACCGATGAAGATGGCGACTGGATCTACGCTATAGGGATAAAACACTACATGGTTCTGTGTATCTTCGCATTTGCCAAGTAGAGTACACCAGATCTAACATGTACTACGTTTACGATTAGCTTAAGTTCCTAGTTCGCTAGACGCAAGTAGTTGGTAATGAAATGGATGAGTAGGAATCCCTAAAAAAAGAGAGAGAAATGACAAATTTGGAATAAAGGGGGTGCGAAAAATTAATTGCCACTTGTGTCTAACGTCAGTTGCCACCTTTCGTTGTCGTTAACTGCCACCCTGTTAACATGTTGATTGCCGTCGTATTGTAGTGGCTCTTGCCATTGAATCGAACAGATAGCTAGCACCCAGATTTTAGAAAAAGAGAGTGAACGTGCATGTTGTACTTGCCGTGGTGTGTTGGTTGGCTACGCATGAAAATGTGATAACACTGACGTGTTATCTTCTACGTGCTAGCAGCAGAAGAATACAATTTTTGTAGATTGTTGATGCGTTCTTGTTCATGCAATGATTGAGAACACATTGGCAGAAACAAGACGCGGGAGGAATGAATCACGAAGATGGCGCTGATACTTGGGTTCTCAAAGGCCAGAAATGCCCCCTTGGGATGCATCAGAGTACAGTCAACTCATTTCTGCAGGGCCGTTGCTGCCACTACTAGAACAGTACGCAGGCATTGGTATGATGCGTGATGACAAAAGAAAAGAACATTTTTCATGTTCGCGACGATAAAGATGACATTCTACTTATGTCCTACACTGTCATTTTTTCGCAGGTTCTTATGACCAAAACACACTCAGGGGGGCTCCGTAGCAAGTTCAGTCACAGGGCGCTAACACTGACAAATGTATGGGCAGCCAACTTCAACTAGCTAATGTGGCAAATCAAGGTAACGCATACGAAAAAGAACACATACTGGTCTGGACATGAAAAATAAATTTGCAAAGGTTGGCAAAAGACTCACGAGTTATGTCGGGAAAAAATGCAGAGCCTTCATGCAGCACGTGACATCAGGCAGCACCCATGTACCTGCCATCGACGTCAGACACAGGTGAGTCCATAAAAAGTGAAGTTGCGGACGGTGAATTAGCAGAAGGAGCATAGTTGACAACTGCAGTTGCCATGACTGGACAACTGCAATTGCCATGAATAAGTAACTGCAGTTGCCATCCCTGGACAACTGTAGTTGCCATGAAGGAACAACTGTAGTTGCCCTCCATGGACAACTGCAGTTTCCATGAAGGAACAACTGCAGTTGCCATGACTGAACAACTGCAGTTGCCATGCCAGGACAACTGCAATTGCCATGCCTGGACAACTGCAGTTGCCATGCCAGGACAAACTGCAGTTGCCATGTATTGACCAACTACTACCATGCTTACAAGCTATTACGGTGGTAGTACCCCGGCAAACGTCTCGTGGCAAGCTTCACAGATTGCAGATAGAGCACGTCAATTTGGTGTGACAGACCACACAAGATGGGCACATGCAGCATAACAAGGTAAGGAAAAATTGAACCACAAAAAAGCACTGCGTTTGTTTTTGTGGCAATAGCAAGTGACGAAAAAGAAGATTTGTAGCAGTGATGGTGGAAAAAATCAAGGATAAAACGCTAACAAGTGGTTGTGTGCAAGGAGTTATACATTGTCTTCGGAATTTGTCAACTGCTAAAAGCATGTGTGTAGCACTAATGGTTGATCGCATTTGCCTAGTGAGCTCAGGCCTAGAATGCAAAGTTTTGATGCTAGAACACACTGATTGCCATGTATTGGTAGCAGTATTTGCCATGTATGCATGACTGCAGTTGCCATGCATATAGAATCCAAGTTCTCGTGCTAAAAAGGAGCTGGTTGCCATGCATTAGCAAACAGTAGTTGCCATGTTTGTTGGACAGTAGCTGTCATGACTGGACAACTACAGTTGCCATGCATGTCCACACGCAAACTCATGGCTTGCTGTTTGAATGATGTCATGCCAAATCACTTGAAGTTGATGTGCTCCGTTACGATAAACATGTTATTCAAGCAAAATCTTACGCTCGTACCTGTTTTTTCTATTACAGAGCCTACAACTACAATGAATAGCAGCGCGGGACATCTACTGCAGGGAGCTCTGAGCGCACGGAAGACGTGTTCCACCAGCCAGCCGACAATCATGCCGCAAGCAATGCCGAGTCAGAGTCGGAAATGGCAATCATTCCAGCAATGCCGACAAGCACCCCTTTGAACACAAGCACTGGCAACACTCAAGTAGATGAAACTGCCGCCGATACTGAAGTGAATGATGAAACTGATGACGAAGCACAAGGGGATGAAGATGGTGGGCAATCAGAGATCGTGGTACCTCAGCCACCGTACATTGGGCAGAGATTTGAATCGTTTGAAGAAGCAAAGGAGTTCTATCAGACATATGCCAAGTTCCATGGGTTTGCGGTCAACACCGAATACCATAGGAAAATTAAGAAAACTAACGAGTACAGGAGAGGTGAGATGAGGTGCCATAAGGCATGAAGGAACAAGAAGCGGAAAGGTGTTGCGCCTGTCGTTCCGGAACGAAAGAGAGGTATCATTCTCAAGACGGAATGCCCTGTCCGGTGTAAGCTAAACGTAGATGGAGCACAGTGGGTTGTCACTGACTATTTTGACGAGCACAACCACAAACTCATAAAGAAGTTCGACCTGGTAAATTTCTGACCGCCCACAGAGGATTCACCCCCTCGAAAGGAAATTCATAAAGCTGCTACATGATTGTAACGTTGGTCCATCAAGAATGGTCCAGATACTATCACTCATCCACAGCAAAAATGGGACTCTGAGTAGCATGCCCTACATACCAGCTGACGTCAAAACCTAAAGGCAAAGTACCGTAGAGAGAGCAAGTTGGCTGACATAAAGGCCACAATGGCCTACTTCGATGAGAAAGCGAAGGAAGATCCAAATTTCTTCTACAGGATAAGGTTGAACGATGAGGACCATGTCAGGAACATGTATTGGGTGGATGGTGCTGCAAGAAGAGCCTACAAACATTTTTGAGATTGCATTTCATTCGACGTGACGTATCTAACTAAAATGTACAAGATGCCATGCGCTCCATTCATAGGAATAAATAACCACAATTAGTCGTTGCAGTTTGGATGCAGGCTCGTTCGGAACAAAGACACGGATGGGTACGTTTGGCTGTTCAAGACCTTCTTGGAGTGCATGGATGGACTTGCTCCGATGAACATAATAACAGACCAGGATTTTAGCATGCGTGCAGGCATAGAGGAGGTCTTTCCGTTGGCAGTGCACATGCACTGCAGGTGGCACATTATAAAGAAGGCTGAGGAGACGCTAGGACCGTTCTTTGCTGACCGTCCAGAGCTGCACAAGGCATTCGAGCTGTGCGTGGACCATAGATTGACGGTGGAGGAGTTTGAAAGGAGCTGGATGGCCATGATTGAAACATATCAAGTCCAAGACAAGGAGACTCTTGCTAGCCTATGGGAGAAGCGAATGTACTGGGTGCCGGCCTACTTCATGCAGTGTTTCTTCCCGTTTCTGCAGACTACGCAGCGCAGCAAGGGGTTCAATGTTGTTTTGAAGCGGTACGTGAGCCCTGGAAACTCATTGCTACAGTTTGCCAAGCAGTACACAGCTTTGCAACAAAAAATACTGGGATCTGAGCTACAGCAAGAAGCGAACACCGCGCTAAAGCAGCCAAATTGCTAACGTATTTACCAATGGAGAGGAAAATGAGCAAGATATACACCAACAAGATCTTTAACAAGTAAGTCAGTTGCGTTACAGTCTTTTGCACAAAGCGCAGTCATTTGCACCAGCGCAGTCATTTGCACAAAGCACGAAGGCAGTAGGTGCCATATAGAATGCAACGCAGTTGCCATGATATGTGGTTGCCATGTTTAATGAAATACTGTTTGCCATGCTTACTCAGCTGTAGTTGCCATGTTCAATGAAAATACTGTTTGCCATGCTTACTCACATGCAGTTGCCGTGTTCAATGAAATGCAGCTGCCATGTTTAATGCACTGTACTTCCATTGGGCATGTTGGTATGCAAAAGCCAATGTCAACTGAAAATGTTATGTTGTTGCCATGTTTGCTGAAATGCAATTGCCATGTTAACTCAACTGTAGTTGCCATGTTTAATAAAATGCAGTTTCCATGTTTTATGCACTTTGCTTCCACTGGGAATGTTGGTATGGAAATGACAATGTCCAGTTGAAAATGATATGCAGTTGCCATGTCTAATGTACTGCAGTTGCCATGTCTAATGTACTACAGTTGCCATGTCTAATGTACTACAGTTGCCATGTTCAGTGTACTATATTTGCCATGTTCAAACAAAATGTATTTCTATTTCCATGACAACATAAGGTGCTACAAAAAAAGAGCGCACGATAGTTTAACAAAAAAACACACAAAACTAGCAGATTCCAGGAAGAAATAAAGCGTGCCAGCATGTTCACGGCTTTCCAGGTGGACGAACATAAGTTTAAGGTGTGTTCTGTTTTGGGCATGTCAGATTCAGAACCTGAAGACCTGGACAAAGGAAGGAACTACTTCGTGAAAGCCTCGATAGGCCAAGGCGAATACTATTGCCAATGCTGCAAGTTTGAACGGGACAATATTGTGTGCTGTCACATACTAAAAGTAATGGACATGAACGCGGTGACACGGATGCCCCGCCATTTCATAAGGCGGCGGTGGACTTGGGACGCTGACGATGCGTTGGCGCCGCAGACAACAAACGTAGTTCTGGTTGTGCATGACGAGAGACCGGAGTCAACCATGGAAGCCGTGAGGCACGTTGTGTTGACAAAGAATTATGCTGAGCTAATTGATGAAGCGTGCAAGAGTGATGAGACAGCGAGAGTTGCAGAAAAACACAGGAAGGCCATGAAAAGAGAGCTCGATGAGATCAAGAATAGGAAAGCTCAGGAAGCCTTACACAGGTTCCCCGCACATCAAGTGCGCCTTCGTCCACGGGGCCATCATCTGAAAACTCGGAGATAGGATCTGGAACAGCAAGCACACAAACACAGGTCAGGAACCCGCTCCGTTCCATCACAAAGGGGCGTCCAAAAGAGATAAAATACAAATTGGGATTGGAGATTCAAGCAAAACGCAAGAAAACAAAGAAAGGGACGGGCAATCCGTAATCAACAGTGGGGCACTGTGACATGGTCCTTGGTGACATTTTATTTTGTAATCTAGATGTTCTAAAATTTATTTAAAATGGGAGAATGACTCTTGAGGGGCATCAAAAGTTGAAGGAAAATGCATTGAATGGATAACTACAGTTGCCATGTTATGTGTACTTAATCTGCCATGTTATGTGTAGTTAATCTGCCATGCTATTTTATACTAAAATATGCCATGATATTATATACCTGATCTGCCATGTTAATTGTACTGGATCTGCCATGTTAATTATACTAGATCTGCCATGTTAAGTATACTGGATCTGCCATATTGTTTATACTGAATTTACCGTGTTGTTTGTACTGAATCTGCCATGTTAGCTGTACTGAAATATGCCATGTTATTTGTAATGACTCTGTATCGCATATATTTCCGTGTTAATTCGACGCGGTTTAGTCACACATAGTGTGTTGTGTGCAACGTATCGAAAACAAGTTGAAAAAAGCGTAACGTGCATCAACCGCAGGAAAGGTTACGGCTACATGAACAAACTACCATGATAGCCGGTGCAACTAGCGATGAAAAAGAGAAGCAAATCAACCAAATGAAAAACAACGATGACTTTCCCTAACCATGTCTGATGAACTACATTTGCCATGTTTTAAAAACATCATAGACGCATTCAAAATATCAAACTAGTGCTACAAACGATGAAACCATAATAATAATGATAAACATAAAATGTATCTGCTGTCACGCCTACATAGGTTCACATCCACACATATATTACAGAAAATATTCAAATGTCGCTCACACACAACCACTACATACTAGGCTACGCAGGGTTGCAGTCATAACATAGCACACGAACATAGTTTTGGACAAGAACAAAAGATAGTACCTTACATTCCTCGGCAACAGAATGTAAGGTAGGTGTTAGGTATGGAGCGCCACGTTATCACTTGTACTTCTTGATGACTTTCTTGACAGCTTCCTCTACGAACTCACGTGCTCTGGACCGCTTGTTGAAATCTTCATTCGTCAACTAGTTCCATGTGTAAATTTTCCGGAGCTCAACGACCGTTGCAGCTGTGACGACAGGAACCAATCTTCCTTCCCACTTTGCAAGGTATTCCAATGTGTGAAAGCCATAGTCCGTCCTGCACAAGAAAAAGAATCAGGTGAACTCGCCAAAAGGACAAAGATAGCAATGATAAACTTCAATTCAGGTGTAACAAAACAGGGGTGGAATTGGTGTAAAAGGGCACATGAAGAAAGAGGTAGGAAATTACATGTTCCCTTACTTCGTAGTTACCACATACTCAATTGGAAAGTGGCTGATCTGGACCTTTGAATTTTTGTAGTGACGGTTCCATGTCTCTTTGAGGTTGTTGATGAAGAATTCAGCATGCGTAGTAAGGTCTGCATCAGCTGCCGAATGCATTGAATCAAGTACCTCAAAGCGTTGGTTCTTCAGGTCAAGGAAGATCGCGTAGTGGTGACCACACTTGTTGTGTTGGTCATGTGGTGCAAGCTCCTAGAACATGGGGAACATGACCTGCAAGTAAAATGAAGGAAATGAGGAGCAGAGTTAACATGAAGAAGAGCAATGGGACAAATAAAAGTAGAATCACATAGAATGTTTAGTTATAGTGGGTAGTTAAAAGAAAGTTGCCGTCCATGTATGAACAAATTTGCCCTGTTTTTTACTTTGAAGTGGCCACATAGTTTGCACGGGGATGCAGATCAAAAAGTCGGTTTAGATGGCAGTTGTTGCCACATAAACAGATTGCAGCTACTGGCAAAAAAACATCCCATGGGGAAAAAGTGCAAACAGGGGAGCAGTACTCACACATTTCTTCACTCTGAGTTTCAATTCACCGTGCACAGCAAAATTCTTCCTCGGGATTTTGTGGTGGAAGTCACCATCCCATATTTTGCATGTCACACTGTAATGCATGATTGTTTTGTCGGGAGACATGTCCATATGCTTGTTTATGTAGTCAATCCCACATGCAACTACATTCGTCGACTTTTTACCGAGTGGCCTCACGGACTCGGCAAGATCACCCAGGTCGACGTACGTCGCTTCGCATTGAATAACCTTGGTTCTGTCCAAACATGAGCTATATGAAAATGATATAACATGAAAGAATCATGTCTACTAAGTAAAAAAGGAAGAACTAAAACGTAAGCGGATCATATCTAGAAAGTAGAAAAAAATATGAATGGTAGAAAGAGCAAAGCAAAATGAGAGATTATGTCATGTGGTCATTACGCTTTCAGCTCCTTCATGTGCTTGCTGCTGGCCCTCGCATTTCCAAATCGCTTGACAATATCGTAGAGCTAGGTATGCTCCTTTGTGGCCCTGACTTCGACCTCGTAGTCTTCCGCGGGAGGTGGGTGAACTACCCTCTACTTCCTCACAGAACCAGGGGTGGCACTCCTAATGGTATCCTCAGATATCGTATCTGCGGGCACATTGGAACTTGATTGCCCCTGACCTCGTGAGGACCTCCTCTGCAATGCTGCCTCCTCGATCCTGCGGTAAGCTTCATCAAGTGACGGTGAAATCTCCTCAGGGGTGCCTGCAATGATCAAAAAGTGGGTTAGGATACCTGGAAAACAAAACAAATGGAGTGTGAAAAGATAGGGTGCATGATATGAAAATGTAGGTACAAAAAGTAGGGAGTTGCCATGTGGAGGCAAATCCAGTTGCCATGTGTAGTGCACTGTAGTTGCCTTGTGACAGCAACTACAGTTGCCATGTTGTGTCAACTCCAGTTGCCATGTGGTTGCCGAATGGAAAATGCAGCATGGAAACAAAATTACAGATGACATGGTGCAGCAAATCCAGTTGCCATGTGTAGTGCACTGCAGTTGCCATGTGACAACAACTACAGTTTCCATGTTGTATCAACTTCATTTTCCATGTGGTTGCCGAATGGAAAATGCAGCATGGCAACAAAAAAATGTAGGTGACATGGTGCAGCAAATCCAGTTGCCATGTCATCACATAACAGTTGCCATCACAGTGTGAGAACCCCAAAAAATGATTGGGGAGTCAGAATACACAGATGTATACAAGAAAATGATAAGCACATAAGAAATGTACCTTGGACGATCGGCTCTGCGAACTTGACAGCCTTCCTGCCCTCGACCATTGGCTGCACCATCATTGCGGGCATGCCTCTCGGGAAAGCAAATGCAACTGGCATAGGATCTGGCACCAATGGTTGATCTTGACTGATGCCAAGGCTGAAGCTCGGTGGGGTGAAGGCCATTGGGTGCCTCTCATGCCTACTGGCCAGACCGCGAACAACTTGCGGGGCAGAATCCAAGGGTGAAAGATTAACAAACATATCTGAATCGGCCGCTGCAAAATCATCAGGCTTATTTGTAGGGCGGGGCGTGTTGTCAACGGTATCGGCCGCAGCTTTCTTGACAATCTTCTTGTTTGGGCTGTAGGGGACACCAACATTGACTAGGAGCCTGGAAGTGCACAGATTTAAGCTGGGGATTTCCACTGCGGATGAAGGCGCAGTCTGCTCCGAACGTTCACCTGCGTCACTCGTGCCTGGCTTGACACCTGCATCAGTTGTGCTCCGGTCTTCTGGTCTCTCCATCACATTGCTTTTGGCAGGAGGCGGGAACAGTGTGGATGCAGGAACATAACCAGACTCATCTCTGCTGTTCCTAGATATAGCTGGTGTGTTGGGTATGTCTGTTGATTGCTTGCAGGGGCTACGACGCCTAGGTGGAAGACCATCATGCGAAACAGTCGCCTTAGTAGTATCTGCACCGACAGGAGCTGGAGCTGTTGTGCCAAGACTCTCACCTGTAGATGGCATATCATTATGAACTGCTGCCTCAGCCACTTCTGTCATGGACACAGGAGTTCCACCACGCACGTGCTTGGAATCAGTGTCAGACGAGCGGGAATCTTCCTTTCTTAGGTTGGCCTCGGGAGCGTCCACTTCAATGCTTGCTGATGGGGTGGCATGGCTCACAGCAGCATCCTTCATTGCTAGAAGAGTGGGCAATATTTTAGCGGTCCGGACAGATACCGACTCGTCACTCGCTGATATACGGATGCCTGTTGTTCTAGCCTGCACATCTGTAACCGACGGAGATGGTCGGCCACTTGCGTCAGAGTTAGTGGGAACAGTTGACGGTCCAGCAACAGTTTTGTCGACTGGCGCCTCCTGAACATCTGAGTTGCCCCCTGTTGACAACTTTGAATGAAGGCGTTCGAGAGGGTCCCTAATGATATGCTTGGACCCGCGTGTAGTAGTTTTCTTCACCCTGCAAAAAAGAAAGCACATGAAAAAGGTATTAAGAAATGAACAAAAAATATTTGCCATGTTAGAAATCTAAAAAAAATGAAAAGTAGCTGGAAAAAACTGGCAGTTGCCATGTAAGGGGAATATGAGTTGCCATGTGGCATAGTTAGCAGTTGCCATGCAAATCCAGCAAGAGTTGCCATGCTAGCCAGCATGGAGAATGATAAAAATGTCTGATCTGCCAGGAATGCATTTCCAAAACTAGGTATGTGGTGAGCACACAAGCCAATGCAGAGATAGCAGTTGCCATACAGGTACAAAATGAGATGCCATTTGGCCTAGATAGCAGCTGCCATGCAAAAACAAGCATGTGTTGCCATGCAGTTAAAAAAAAGGAATGAAATCATTTGAAAAACAACAGTTGCCATATGGGAATGATGACAGAAGCCCATGTGGCAAGCTCAACAGATGCATTGAAAAATCAAAAATGTAGTAGTATGGCAATGAAAGCACATGGAAAACCTACTTCTTGACTGGCTTTCTCAGGTCTGGCAACACGACAAGATCCCCGGTATTGGACGTTGTCGTACGAGGAGATGACCTGGTGGAAGGGGTGTCACCAGCAATGGGGGCACCTTTGTTCAACCGAGCAGAAACACGGGTTGGCGTTGGTGCCTGTTTCTTCATAACTGCTCGTCCACCAGCTGTCGCCTCACTGCACGTATAAGATGGAGGCAAAAAAGGTGGCAATTGTCAGACAACAAACTCATTGCCATGCTTAGCAAAAACAAATGCAAAAAGGGGTCAGTCTGTTCCAAAAATATAGACAAAACAAAACACTAAAATAAAAGTCGAACCTCCTCCTAGCAGCTACGGGATCCGTCCTAGACCTCTTGCCAGGAGAACCCTGCCCAACATCATCTGAAGCCCTCCCCCTCTTTGAGGGCACCACCCCCTCGCCTCTCGCAGCCGTATGTTCTTTGAATTTTTCCGGTGGGGGGACATCTGGTGCATCCTTACCCTTCTTACCACCTGCACGAACTTTAACATGTTCATCATCATCGGTGTCATGTTGCACATCCTCCATGTCATCGTCGTCATCCTTGCCGAGACCAGCGTCTCCATCTAGTTCATCTTGTGTGTCAGCAAGCTCTTGGGAACTGTTGTAGTCATACCGGCCACGGCAACCCGTTGGCCGATGTGTCCATTCTGGGACAAATGTAGTGAACTGCCTCGCAACCGCGTTGCTGTCAGAGCCATTAAGGGACGTCCAACCCTCAACCAACTTCCCGAGCAAGCCGGTCATTCCGGATGCAAACTGCCCAATTAGATGCTCAACAGGTGCCCTCGCCTATGCACGAAACAAGAAGCAGCAATAACCAACCATATTACAGTCACTTGCATGAGATAAAAAATAATCCAAGGCAACCATAGATATATTTTTTTGATTACCTTGGTAGGGCAAGACGGAGCTGAGTGCACGTCCATCCACTTTCCAAAGTTTTGAGGCCCCCCAAACACGCTGTAGTCTATAGCATGCTTGGCCATCAACTGGAAAAAACCCAAAAAATAGATAGGATGTAAGAGAGAGAATGATGAACACTGACTAGCAGTTCATGTGTTGCAAATACAACAAAAAAGAAGACGAGAATGTAAGTTTCAGCATGAATGACAGAGTTGCCATGTGGAGTGAGACATGGATACCATCCGCAGACAGCCATGGCTACACAAAGGTAGTCATCTCTTGTTACCACAGACGGTTGCCACATGATGATTTTTTCATATGTTATGCCGCAAAAATTTGTAAGAATGTCGTGTAGAGAAAGAAACCAGAACTAACCTGTAGTTTCCACATTTGGTATTAGTTATCCTGTCTGCAGCAAGTAGAGCCTTGGCAGCATCGTAAGTCCACGCAGAAACAACAAACTTGTGTGTAGGCGGTGGGCCTCCTGTCCCAGTGAAATCCACGGTGGACAGATCAAGACAGTCGATGTACATGAGCTGATGTATAACAATTTTAAAAAGAAAGAAATATCAGTTGACATCATGGTATTTTGCAAAAAAAAACAGGATAGTGTATGTTCCTACGATTATCAAGTTGAAGTGCATGATAATAGAAAAAGAAGAAGTTGCCATCATAGTATGATGGCAGTTGCCATATTGTCATGATGGTAGTTGCCATATTGTCATGATGGCAGTTGCCATATTGTCATGATGGCAACTACCATATTTTCATTATGGCAGTTGCCATCTTGTTACGATCAGGTTGCCATGCATGAATAAAAGGTGTTAAAAGAGTGTTCACAGAAAGGACTGGTGAAAAAATACCATTAAATGCAGTCGACAACCCTTCTGGTACATCTTGCTTGAGAATGCATCATCCAGGAAGTCGGCAATGAACTTACACCAATTCATGTTCTTCACAACTTTCAGTTTCGCTTGCACCGCACAATTTTCGGGACAACGAGTTGCTGCATCAGAAATCAAATGGAAAAAACATCAAAAAAACACTGGCAGTGACTAGATTGCACATGACATCGGAGCCAAAAGATTGAAGGAAAATGATGTAGTAAAGATAGATCATTCACCAGGATGAGGAAGCATTTGTTGCTTCGGCGAAGAGAAGTGGCCGGCGCGAAAACAGCTGAGATGAGGTACATGAGTAGTTTCATCTTAAAAACCTCGCCATGGGTTGTCATGGCCTGCAGCGAATCTGCCAGTACAGACGTGTTCGGCATGGATTCCAACCCAGGAAACAATCAGGGGAACAACGCTTCCTCGATCTTGTTATTGACCTCATACGGGACTTTTATTTGTCCACGGGGCACACCCAAAGTGCAGAACATGGATTCCTCATTCAACGGTAGTCTTCCACGTCCCGGAATCACAAATTCCCTGGAGGCGGGGTCATAAATCTCACCAAGCCAGTCGCATACAGGGTTGACTAGATTCGTGCACCGGACATTCATCAGAGCCTGCATACCCATCTCAGCAGTAGCTCCTTTCTGATCGACGGTAAATCTTCCCGTCAATGAAGTCAATCGTTCCTGCGAGGCCCTGTTGCGAGTATGTTTTTTCTTCTGCAAAAACAGACAAATGATCAGTTGTTGCCATGTTTTCACTGTCATGAAATTTTAGTTCATGACAGACGACTGCAAGCTCGAGGTAGCAACCAATAACATATGCAGGAGGAGGAGGGTGTGTGGACAGTTACCTCGTCGCCCTCTTTTCTCTGTCTAGTTGCCCGATTCTTCTATGGGGGATCCATGAAATCATCATCATCGTTTTGATGATCGCCGCGAGCCATTCTGCTAAGGTAAGAATAGACCAAATTGTCACGGTGGAAATGAAAATGCAGGAACTAAGCAGTTGCCACCTAACAGAATGTACTTGCCGCATTGGCTCGAGTGAAAATGTCAACTAGTGAATGCAAATATCACATCAACACGCACGCACCCCCCTATGATTGTCGAAAACATAAATGTGGCAATTAAGCACATTGGTTGCATTTGAAAAAAAATGTACAGATTGTAAATGCACTTAAAAATAAAATTTTGAAGTTGCCATGTTAGCACAAGATATTATGAAACAAAGTCACAAAATCCTCCACTGCACAAACCTAAAATGTGGCAGCTCACACCCTGTCCTCATACAAAAATGACTTGCCATGTGTTAATGGCAAAATGTGCTAGGTTGAAATTGCCATGTTAAAATGCAACACAGAATTCAAAAAAGCGATGAAAAACATCTAATGAACAACCTGAAATTGTAACGCACACACTGACCTCATATCAAAAAATGAGTTGCCATTTAGTACGGACAAATATGTTCAGATATCACAAGTCATAATGGCAAAACATGAAACTGGGTCTACCGTACAATGAATTTGCACATTATCCTGACTATAACATGGCAACATACATGCTATGTTCAGACAAGTACTTGCCGCATGGAAAGCATATATATGGCATCTGACACAATTGATGTGCAAATTAGTTGCCATGTTATGCAGACAATTTTCCACATTATCCTGTGTACAACATGGCAACAGCCACAGTGTGTTCACAGTCTATTTGCCACAAAAATATGCTATCCATGTGGCAACTGACACAGTTGATGTGCAGATTAGTTGCCATCCAGTGCAATTGGTTGCTGAAACTGCATTGACTACCTATTTTACTACACTTTACCATTCCTACAGTGTGGCAACTATCAGTCATTCAGTAAAATGAGTTGCCAATGGAAAAGCATGTTTGTGGCAACTATCATAGTCATTCAGGAAATTAGTTGCTAGATGGAAAAGCATGTATGTGGCAACTATCATAGTCATTCAGGAAATTAGTTGCCATACAGTCATGATAGTTACTCAAACTACCATGTTTGCCTTCATACTGAAGTTTGAAAAACAACTAACTAGATCTAGGGTTCAATGGCAACTATAATGACTTGAAATTCATCCCCAAAATTCTCCCCGAACTAATCGCAAATGCCAATTCGAAGCAATGCACAACTATCAGACAAAAGAACGACGGCCCAATCCCAATGCACAACTAGTATGTGTCTCCGGACAGGCCGAACCACACTGGCAAGAGCGCCACCGCGGCAGCAACGAAACTGCCCAGTGCCACCAAAAATGGCAAGCACAGGACTCCACCGCCGGCGGGAACACCGGCGCATCACCAAATCGCCTGAATCTCGATGAATCTCGAGCGAAGCATCGAACACGGTGGGAAGGGGAGAAAATGCAAGCAAGGATTATGAGAGTGGGAGCGAGCATTACCTTCAATCTGTAGGCGCTCTGGCGAAGCGGCTCTAGTCCGGCGAGCACCACCGACGGCCGCGAACGCCGTCGACTCTTCC
Source organism: Triticum dicoccoides (assembly GCF_002162155.2). Lineage (NCBI taxonomy): Eukaryota > Viridiplantae > Streptophyta > Magnoliopsida > Poales > Poaceae > Triticum > Triticum dicoccoides. The sequence continues at coordinate 482,927,554 of NC_041391.1, forward strand.
GTCTGCGCCGTCGCCTTCTCCCCTCGTCTTCTCCTCCAATCATCTGAAATGCGAAGTGGGTTGTGCGAGTAACTGTGGAGATGAGTAAATGGAACCGTGAAGGGGAGAGGGGAGAAGTGCGCGTCGTGTTTGACGTCAACCACGGTCGGCGCGTGGCGTGCGGGTGCATAGCTGTTCCACCGCACGCCCCCGAGTGGCAACCGCTGACCGCGGGGGGAGGGGGGGCAACCAACGTGCGGGCGAACTATGTTACACACCACACATGCGCCTTTTCCTACGTGGCACAGAAAATCGGCTAGACCGTGCCAAGATTCCTGCATATAGTACTGGAGGTGATGGATGCGTGTGGTCGAGATGGCTAACGCCCACACGTGTGGGCGTGAACATTTCCATTGTTGTTAATAGAAGAAGGATCCGGATGCCCTCGGATATGAATTGCGCGCGCCATGTGGCTCGCGTTCCGCTTCCACCGGACAGATTTTTTCACCTCGGTCGTTTCTCCTCTTGTGCCTATTATTTTAGTTAGTAAGAGCAACTCCAACAGGGCGACCTATTTCGTCCACGCGTGTACGTTTGGGTCGTTGCAGACAGAATAGTCGACCCAACACGCCGACCTAAACGGACGCGCGTCCGCTTTTCGTCCCTTTGCCGAACCATTCCCGACCCACTTTTGAGCTGGATTTGCGTCAGCACGGACACGAGGCGAACGCGCGCCCGCCTACTCCTTCCCCTGGCCCGCTGGTCGGTGGCACATTGGCCATCGTCTCCCATTCCAAAGCAAACCCTTGCCCGCCTCCTTCGTCACCAAAAAAGACGCCGCCGTCCATTTTCCGGTGACTCTGCTAGTTCCCGGCGCCGCAACATCCCCTCTGCAACGCCGCCACCACCCGCGTCGCCCGCCATCGCTGTCTTGCCGTCGGGGAACCGAAAGCTTCCCACCCCCGCTCCCCCGACACAGCTGCCACCACGACCAAGAAGCCGCCTTGTTGCCCCGGCTAGATCCTCACCGGCACGCTCGTCGGACACCGGCAGGGCAGCTAGTTGGTCCATGTGTGCCGTGACTCTCTTCGCAGGCCGTCTCCTTTGTCGACGCCCACAAGCTGTTTGACAGTTGGCCAAGGTACAAAATGGACTCCGCCGACGAGTTCTTTTTTCACAATTTCCTTTGCGACTCTGACGATTCGTCATCCGATGATGAGGAGGAGATCTTGGCTGCTGTGTTGGTCCATCACCACCTCAATAGTCAGCGCCCATCGTTCCGTGGCTCCATTCCGGGCCACCTTCCGGCGTTGAATCGCAACCAAGAGAGAGGGCATTTACTTCTTTGGAAGGACTACTTTTACACAACAAATCTGTTGTTCAAACATCAGAAATTCCGCCGTCATTTCCGTATGAGTAGGCATCTTTTCAACCGTATTAGAGAGGGGGTGGTCGGCTATGATAACTATTTCGAATGCAAAGAGGATGCTGTTGGAAACATTAATTTCTCCTCTTATAAAAAATGCACTGCGGCCATCCGAATGCTCGCATACGGAGCGCCCGGTGATCTCATTGACGAGTACGTCCGTATGAGTGAGTCTACATGCCTAGATTCTCTGTATAAGTTCTCCAAGGCTGTTATTGTTGTGTTTGGCCCTGAGTACTTGAGAGAGCCAACTCCTGCAGATACAACCCATTTGTTGGCGATGAATGCCAGTAGAGGCTTCCCAGGGATGGTTGGCAGCATAGACTGCATGCACTGGAAGTGGAAGAACTGCTCTTCAGCTTGGCAAGGGCAGTATAATGGCCAAGTCCGGGCTTGCACTGTCATACTTGAGGTCGTGGCATCTTAAGACATTTGGATCTGGCACTCTTTCTTTGGCATGGCTAGATCACACAATGATATCAACGTGCTTCAACGCTCGCCGGTGTTTGCTAGCACTACAAAAAAATACACTTCCGTGATGATACGTGTTTGTCACAGTAGGTCGCGTTTTTCTGTCATGCATGTACATCCATGACGATTTTATGACAGAATCAAGATAGTCATACCTGTGCTGTCGTAGAAGTGTTCCATGACATTACCAAAATTATCAGCACGGAAGTGTCCACTTCCATGACGATAAATCACGTGTCATAGAAGTGCTTTCGTCAAGGGAGACCGACACGTGGCATCCACCATAACGGAACGCCGTTAAGCTATTGGGTCCAGTTTTGGATCCGGTAACCCATTAACAGCCTCGACCAATGGGGATTTTCCACATGTAAAATCATCATTGGCTGGAGGAAACACGTGTCGGCTCACCATTGGGACAGATGTCATCCACTCATTGGACCGAAGGCGCCTATGATACGGCGACACGTGGCACGGCCCAACAGAGGCCCATTCCTGTGGAAAGGCCGGCCCATTTGACTTGGTCAAAAGCTGTCTGGCCGGCCCACGGAAAGCCTGTTAACGGCCTATTCGCATATAGCCCATTTACATCCCGCTAACACAGGGCCCGTTACGACCTCTCCGAATTAGGCCCAGTAGCGTCATTTGGCCGTCCAATATGATTCCAGCCTGTTTTAACTTCCGGCCCATGTGTGGCCCATGACTTCTTTCGGCCCATATGAGGCCCTTTGTAACTCTTAGCCCACTAATGGCCCGTGATGAAACTGGCCCGTAATGAACAGTGTATCACTTTATACCCATTAACGGCCCGTTATTCCATTGGGACGTTTCTAGCCCCAAGTTATCTTTCGGCCTTCTCAGGGCCATTGATTCTTGGGCTCATTTGCAGCATTTGGTTACATACGACCCGTTATTTTCATTTTCTGCTTGTGGGCCAAATTCAGCCCGTCGTTACAGTCGGCCGGTTTGTGGACCGTTAATACGTTGGGCCATTTTCATGTCAAAAAAACCCTTTGGACTGTTTTCATAGAGTTATCAAATACGGCCTATTAACAGCCCGTTATGGTCCACGAATAGTATGGCCCATGATTGGCGAAATGATGATACGCCCCGTAGAAGGCCCATGGATCGTACGGCCCGTATGAGGCCCACGGATCGTACGGCCCGTAGAAGGCCCATGGATCGTACGGCCCGTAGAAGGCCCATGGACCCTACGGCCTATAGAAGGGCCATGGATCTAAGGCCCGTATAGAAGGCCAATGGATCCTATGGCCCGTATAGAAGGCCAATGGATCCTACGACCCGAAGAAGGCCCATGGATCATACGGCCCGCAGGAGGCCCATGGTTACAACAGTTCGTGTGTTGACATGATTATTTTGGCCTACTTACCAAAAATAGGCTATTGTGGCCACTAGAAAAACACAGAAAAAGAACTGCAGTGACTACAAGCAAACAACTAAACAAGACAATAAGGAAATAAATAAGCAAGCAATTAACGCTAGCCTATTACCGTTATTACACATATTACATCCACTGGGCATCAAAGTTCGCCACCAGTGCAAATATAGGGAACAAAGTAGCATATTACATACACTGGCCGTCAAAATTGGCCACCAGTGCAAATAAACGTGGCTGCAAAATAAGAGCATAACTGAAACAACTTCATAAGAGCTCAAGAAACGTTATCCTGGGTATCCACCATGCTGGCAATAAGCTTAGCAAGCTTATTAGCTTTGTCCTGTTTGGCGCTAAAATCCTCCAACGCTTGCTGTTGCACCAGAAAGTATGCATCTGAATGCTCCAGGGACTTCCGCAGTCCTTCCGCTTCTTGTCGCAGCACAGCTGATCGATGACTTTCAGCTTGTAGTTGAGACTCAAGAAATCGAACTGATTCAGACAATGAGTTTGAATAGCTTGTGCAAGCGGTAGTGGCCAGTAACTCGAACACTAAACCAAGACAGGACTTTGGGATTGTCTTGGTGTCTTCAAGATAGTCCTCCTTAGCTGTTTTATCAGCTTTGTTGGAGACCAACAAGGATGTGTCACTATCCTGAACCTTATCTGCATTACTTCCTTTACCATTGCTAAATAAGGCACTCTTCCTCAATATTCTGTCAGCATTCTAAAAGAAGAAACAAGCAGACACATAACAAGTTTAGCATGTACTAGTATATGAAACTCATTTCGGTGAACCAGCTCATTAGTAAGGTGGACAGGGTTAAACTACCAAGTCTTCTATTGCCAAGTACTAGTACATAATAAAAGTATCAAACAAACATGTATCTATGTCCTATGGCCACTTCATTGTCTTGCCAAATCAAAATAGAGACATGGTTCAAATCATATCAGTTCAAGACAAGCAGCAGTGAAAGAATACAAAGCATGGGAAACTACACGGCACAACAAGATTTCAGATGGGTACCATGGGTCTACATGTACAACAACTCTATTGGCTCTGTTGTGATGCTAGTAATGTGCATGATATGAAAGTCAACTGTATACACATTTAAAATTGAAATCAACAGAGCTATTGATAAGAGCAAACCTGTTAAAGAAACATGCGTGAACATACCTGTTGTGCCATTGGCGTTTCGATTGGATCCTTCAATTTAAAAATAAGTTTGTATGAGTAAATACAGTGATACAAGATCAAAGCAATCGTAGTTAAAAAGGCGCGCCTAAGCGAGCGTTGAAGCGCGCCTAGGCTCTAGGCGTTGGAAAAACGCATTGTGCATAACTACGCTTACTCTATGCATAACTGCACATAAGCATGCGCTTTGGTCAGTAAAGCGCAAGGAGGTGGCAAAACGCACAATTAACGCCTAGCGCTTTTTTGAACTATGATAGCAATGGAATCTTAAATTAGAACAGTTGTTCTTTAGGTTTAGGCACTTGTTCTACATGAATAGAGTACAGTAAGACGCAAGATTATAATACTTAAAAATAGAAAATGAGCTCATAGACCTTACCACATTCTTGGTTCGGGACCAGTACAGAACAAGGCGTTCCCAGTCATCGTCCAGTAAATGTGTCTCAGGAGAACGTAAGGGAATTTGATGAGTTTCTTTGCTGGTGAAGTACGTTTTCTTTAGGTAATTCCGATACTGCCACCTAGCATTCTTGAAGATAGCATAGGTATTAGCATAGGTTACCTCATCCTGAGTTTCCAAATCGGTCCCTCTCTATAGAGAAAAATGGGAAAATTCGCTGTATTATAACCATCATGGAGGTAGGATGTATGGGACAAAGCAAAGTAATTGCCATGAATAACATTACTTACACATAACTCCTGGACAAACACCTAAAAATGGCATTTTTCCTTCATCTTCAGTATAATATTTCCAAGATGGGAAGATACGCACATATGATTTAACTACATCAAATGCGATAGATGCTAAACTACGACTAGCTGGTTGTGCTTCCTCCACAGGAATAGGCATACTAACTGGTGGAGTTGGGGTTCGCCGTGATAGTACTGGCCCTTTGGGCACTGGAGCTGCCTTACTAACTGCTCTTGTTTGGGAGCTCTATGGTGGAGATGGTGCTGTGTCAACAGGAACTGGGTTACTATCGGCTGGGGCTGGGGTTAGATTGGGTGAAGCTGGTTCTCTGTCCATCGCAGTAGGGGTGCAATCTGCAAGAGTTTGGGTTATGTGTGGTATGACTAGTTCTTGTGCATGTATAACCTGGGTGCTATCTCCACCAAGAGGTAGCACTGTTTTATTTGAAGATCGTGTTTTTAGTCCGCTCGATACTGGCATCACCCGCTCCAATTCAAATGGCTGATAAACAGGAAACATAGTCAAATGTACAGAGATTGTATGAGAAACAGATGCAATAGATAGTGTGGAAAAAAGGCATGAAATAGTCGATATGTATATTGTTTAACTAAAACGGATAGCATGACATAATTTCACATATATGATGTCTATCTAAACTGGATATCATAGCATAACATAATTCAAAGATATGATGAATAACTAAACATGATCGCATGACATAATTCACCTACATGGTATCTAAGTAACTAGGATCGGATCATTTAATTCACATATGTGATTTATATGCTAAACAGAGGGCATTCGATATGATGTCTGAACTAAGAACATGGTGTTGAATATTGAGTATATGATGTCTAAACTATGCAATGCAAGACACCATATGCATGATATGAGCAGTATAACTGTGCCAAGTTTGAGCATACAACTCGGTGGGGGAATAGGACTGATCATCTGTCTCTGAATCCATCTCTGAGGAGGTATCGAGACCCAACAAGAGATCTACTTCGACAGGTAGCACTGTCTGCTCCGAAGGCCTTGTTTTCACTCCAGATTTTTCCCTCTCCCACCCAAATGGCTGATTCGCAGGAAGAGTAGTTTAATGTACAAACATTGTCGACAAATGGAAATGTAATGCAGAAAAGGATGGGCAAGATATCATTAAAATATAGGATGCCTGGTTAAACAGGATGGCATTGCACATTTCACATATATTATGGCTGGCTAAAAGACATGAGACTACATAATTCTCATATATGATATACAAACTAAACAGGTGGCATTACATAACATGTCTAAACTAAGCAGATGACATATATGATGTCAAAAGTAGGCACTGCAAGGCAACATATGCATGATATGACTAACATCATCATGCCAAGGTAGAGCAAACACCTTGGGGGTAAATAGGAGTGGTCAGCGACATCTGAATTCGCCTCAGAACAGATATCTTCCTCTGGATTACAATCTGGAGAGGGGTGCAGAGGGTTTGCCATTGAACCCACCATGGAGCGATGTCTGCATGACATTGTATTGCCGCGCAAAACTCTTCTCTTTTTCTCTACAGGTTCAGCATGACTGTGTACAATATCTGACATACATACGAAAAAATATGGTGAGATTATGTAAGGAGAGCATGCAAAAATTTAGAGTGATGGTAACAACCAGTGGATGGATCCAAAAATATTGATAACAGGCTGATGATTGCTTTAAATTAATAAAAAGACAGATGATGATTGCTTTACTATTTGTTTCCCACCCAAGATGAACAACATAGGCATACCCTAGGTGAACCAGATATTAGACAGACATACTATTCATTGCTGCCTCGATATGTGCCCCACAACTAATTTAGAACTCAAGTTTGAACATTAATTTGGACCTGACTTGGAGTCCAAGAGGTGAACAGGACGATAAAGTAGCAGGTAATTTTAAGCAATGCATAACAAAAGCAGAAACAAAAGAGTGCGACCTCTCTTGTGGACTCGTGTACTCCTCAGGTTCATCTGCTGAGTCGATGATGGTGATGCCGTTGCGGTGGGTGCCGGTGGCAGGGAAGGAGATCTGAAGCGGCGAAAGACGGTCAGGAGTTGTGATGTTTGGTTTGGTGGAAGCTTCTGTCGATGGAGCAGCTCAGGTGAGGTGGACGACATCGCGGCAGGAGTAGGACAAACCACACAAACTTCCCTTTGACACCTACCTGTAACTGAAGTAATTCTGTAAGGGCTCATTTGGCTTGCATGATTCTAAAAACGCAGGGATAGGAAAAACACCGGAATAGGATAGGAATGCACATGGTAAACAGAGCATTTGTAAACACGGGATTTCTGTCAACTTAGGTGTTTGGTTTACATGAATTGGAAGAGCAGAGGAATGCAAAGAAACATGTCCAAAATAAAGTGAAACCATATGAAAGCGTGTATAGTTAGAATGTTATTCTGCCACTAATGCACTTGGTCTTGTTTTCATGCATAGGATTTTGAAAAGTAGGTCCAGGTGGATGTTTTGCTTCATTCCTTTCAACAAAATGCATGAATAATTGAATAGTAGAGTGCCATTGGAAAATTCCCTATTTCTATGTTTTTTCGTTGAACCAAAATAGCTCTAATGGATCGACATAAATGTATAGTAATAAGTGATGCAACAAGTGTACAACCTCTTTGCCGTAGCCGTGTAGACCTCAGCATCATTGGGTTGGTTGCTGAAGCAGTTGAGGCAAAGGTGGTTGTCGGAGGTGTGGAGGAAGATCTGAGGAATCTGTAGACAGCGTCTAGGGCACTGCTCTATTGTGATGGATCATTCTGTCGTTGGAGTAGCTCCGGTGAGCCGCAAGATGTCAAGGCTGAAGCAGCACAAGACAGACATTCTCAATCTCAAGTGGGATTCTAATTGCATCTCCAATAGATGATGTAAAATAGATGTAAAATTTAGATCACCAAAAACCAACTGACTACAGCAGATGAGGTAAAAACTGTTGACTCTGAACTTAACCGTCGAAACTGAAATTTACTGTGGAATCTGAATGTTACTGCGGAAACTGAACGCAATGGTAGCAGAGAGGCACTTCACATGTAGTTAAGGGAGGGCCTGCAGTTCATCTTCAACCTGCACCCCCCCTGAGCCGCCAACCACCACCGGCCGAACCACCGGCCCCATGCCGCCTCACCGCCCTGAAACAACTCCCCATCGCCGCCCCGGCCAGCCCTCTAGGCCCCCCGCCCCCACCCTGAATCCTAACATAGATAGTGGGGTATCTCTCCAGCGAGCCCCCGTCCCCGCTGCGGGTGGTTCTTCCTTAACTCCGGCGAGCCCCCCCAACCCCTAAAAATTGACTGACCCAAAAGTCGATTCAGTCGACTGAAGTGTGGCTAAATCAGAGCAGAGCAGCAGCACGAGCGAGGGGGAGAGCAGTAGCAGCAACACGAGCGAGTGAGCCAGAGCCAGAGCAGCAGTAGTGGCTGGGCGAGCAAGCGATCGAGCGAGAGCCGGAGCAGCAGCAGTAGCGCGAGCGAGCGAGCGAGAGCCAGAGCAGCAGTAGCAGATCCGGCTGGTATGGACGCCGCCGCCGAAGCGGCCTCGCACTGGGGGAGAGCCGCCATGGAGATGTCGCCCGCGGCGCCGGCTTCAAGGTAGCCGCTCCATGGGGGTGCGGGATGGAGCACTATCGGCGCTGGGAGGTCGAGTTAAGGAGAAGGTGCGATGCGATGAGTGTAACACCTCTTTGGTGGTGCCGAGTAGGCCTCGGCTTCATCCAAGGAGTCGGTGAGGATGTTGCGCTTCCGGTGGAGCAGGTTAAGGCAGCGCTGTGGGGATGGAGCAGCCGCGATAGACGAGGCGATCGTCGGAGCATCTCCTTGGAGGTGGAGGACGGGGCGGCTGAACCGGCGGGACGACGAGATGGATGACGGATCCTCATCCAGGGAGGTGGACGAGGGACGTCGAGCTGTTGCGGTGGACGACATCGTTGGGGAAGAGGCTCCGGCTAGGCAGCGGTGAGGTGGCGGATGGAGGAGGGTGCGGTTTCATGGTTGGAGCGGAGAGGTTATGGTGGCCTGTTATTTTGAATGGCGAAAAGGGGGCGATGGGAGGGGGTGAACCATGACTTAGGGACGCGCTTATCCAAAATGTAGGGTGTGTTACAAAAGTACCCCCACCAATTTGAACTAGCGGCCCTTTCGGCTCAGGGTTAGAAGGGGGATTTCACGTGTCGGGATTTGGCAGCTGGATGGAGTTTTCGCGCGCGTTGTAATTTAGGGATAGCAAGGCGCGGTTGTGAAGGCGCCAGTTTTGGGAGCACGGTATCTGAATTTTCGGGATATAACAAGACGCGGGTTGAATTTTAGGGACAAGCCTAACGTGTAGTAATATTGTACTTGTACGTACCAAATCAATTGGCACTTCCCTCAACCAAAAAGAAAACGAAAAAAATAAAACTATTCACGCCACACAAAGAGAGAGTCTTGCCCCGTTTTACTATACAAATGCTATTCAAAGCTACTCCGACCTTCCATCTATATAGGGCCTAATGCATTTTTCAATGCTAACATTGACCAAATATTAGAGCAATAATATATGACATGCAACTTACACAAAGCACACCATTAAATTCGTCTGTGAAAGGTTCTTTCAATGATATAGTTTTCACATTATGCACGTCATGTACTATTAATCTTGTCAATAGTCAAAGGCGGTCTTAAAAAACGCCCTATATAAATGGAAGGAGGGAGTATGAATCCATGTTATGTCCAATTAAATTTTTTCGCTTGTTGTATAATGCATGTAACCTACTCATACCAACATTTTAGTGCATTCAAATGTCTATACTACCGCTACAATTTGAACCAAATTTGGATTCGTTTCTCTATTTCAATAAGAATCTACAATCATGATTGTTGCCAACTTCAACCATCATTCGTGTATTACCTTAATAACACACCACATGATTACTATAGAGATAGATATGAATATGTGTACTACATGAACTCGAATTGTATTTTTTGAATACACTTGATGTTGATTCCAAATAATAGTACATTTGATGTACTAACTATATATTCATAATCTAAACCATGTTCCATACGTACATCGTGTTTATCACGCAAAGTATAGTGCCCCGCCCCCTACATTATGACAAGTATTTAGACCTGAGTTGCAAAATCCACACATTAGCCCAAATTATAATCAATGTTCTACATTATGATATCTTCTACAAGTATCCATATCCACTTTTTTATAATGAATTATGATCTTTGTTCGTCTTTTATTTACACCTTCACGATCCTCTTCTATTTGTAGCTAGCTAGCGTTAACTTTCTATCGTGCATGCACACGCCCGCCCCCCTCTCACGCACCCTTAGCGTCCCCTCCATCGCGCATGTTCATTATTTCTCTTTAGGTCGTCCACCCGCGGTGTGTGTAGGCCCCCGGCTCCTTCTTTCCGGCACACACCGGTCGATATACCTCCCTAGCCAAGTGTGCCTACAACAAACACATATATACTTCCCCTCTTATCTTCTCACCATCTATGCCCCCTATGTACAATACGGTTCCACGCAGGTGCACACTCCCGCCCCTCTTTATATTGATCACATACTCACACACTCCTCCCCCCTCGACATGGTAGGCCTCTCGCACCACCTCCTAGCCGCACCCCTCTCCCCCTGTCTGTCTCTCCGGACCTTATTTGCTTCTAACACATGCAGGCGTGTATATGAACTGATCTCCCTACATATAGCGAGGTTGACTATAATTTGTGGTCCCCAAGCACCGATACACTTACCTCGCTAGTTATGTATCTCCCTTTCTCGGATACACGGCGGTTGATCTTCCTATGTAGTTACGTATGCTTACCACAACCATATCTTCTCCCCTCGCCATCCTTGGATACCTCCCGACCCGTCTCTCACATGCACGTGCATAGACAGACAAAAAACATCCCCTGCCCTCTCTTATTGATATTGCACTCATACCCTCCGTTTGTCTAGCAGGCCTCTCCCACCATTTGTGAGACGCCATTCCACCACCAACCCTCCGACGCTCTACCTTTGTCTTTCTCGCAACCTTATTCCTCTGCTACACATATCCATGGATGTCGATCGATCTCCCTCAATAGATCGCTAGGTCTCTCTCCTTCCCCACACATATACTAGTCGATCGGTCTCTGCCCCCTCCCCCCTCCCCCTCCCCCACAAACACCGATAGTCGAACGTTCTAGGTAGGTATCCATGCCACGAAGAAAAACTACACCTCTGCCCTCTCAAATTCCAGTAGGCCAGCCGCCCTATATCTTTGACGTGGGAAAACACAAATTCGATGGCACTCTTTATCGATCGCGCAACCACACACTTCATCCCTATTTTCAATTATATCGATATCTCACGTCCATGACTCCATTTCACACACATTGCATATGTTACGTTTTTCTGTTTGAGATATCATCAAGACATTGCCTCTGTTTCGCACAAACCATCTCTCTCACACCCACCCACATACGTACCTGCACCTAAAGAAGAAGTGCACGCAGGACGCACATACTCACGTCTCGTTCCCGGCCACACCCGCGCGGGTACACGGTGGAGTTCGTTTCTGTATGAAAAGGCAGCCCACGTGATAATTTGACGCATGTAGTGGTTGTTTACTCGAAGAAGGGTCGGGTACCACGCCTAGACGGAACAAAGTTCGACTTGACGCGTTAGTATTAAATAAAGTTATATATTCCTCAATGGCACGTACAGAATATAAAATGATTGCCGTGGGGAAAATGGAAAAATGGGTTTGTCTCTCGTCACACCATCTCACACAAGGCGGGCGTGGCCTCTCTCTCTCTCAGCGTTGGTCAGTGATCTGGCCGCATCCCGTCCGCCGGCGGAAAGGGAGGATGTGCATCGTATCTCCGTTCGATGGCGTTGAGGCAGCACGTCTCGATCTGCGGTACCCGCCGTTCTCTTTGACCAAGCTCCGGCGCAGTAGGGCCTTCGCCACTTGCTCGCTGCCGCAGTATGGGAAGATCCCAGCCGCCGGCGCCCTCCTAGTAACATCCCGACGACCCTCAGGTACAGCTTCCTCCGACCTTGCTCCACTGCCCATCTTCCCACGTTGCTGCATGTGGATCTTCTTTAGTTGTTTGCTTAAATCGTATCTCGACTGGCGTAATTTCCATCTTGCAATCTCGTCCTCAAACCATTTCTGATAAATCACCATGTGCTATCTTTCCCTTGTTACATGGAATATGCTTCTTTTTTGTCGGCGTATGTGTCTTCAACTCGTGTTATTGGGCAGTAATTGTTTCCTTTCGACCTCCTTTTGCAAACAGGGCTATCCATTTTCACCTCGTTTCTATTGCGACCTTTTGGTGAACTGCACAAATCACTTTTTTCTTATGAGTGTTTTGTGCAGTTCCGCCAAAATGTCACACGGGCAACGTTTTTACATTTCCGTGGGACTGCAAAAAGGGAGATTGGTTTTGCTATCCTCCTCATCCAACTCCATGCCTAATCTTCTCCAACAAGAAGTTAGTCCTAAAGAGAGATCGTAGAGGTGACCGGCTTCTATTTATGTGTGTTGTGTTTCATCATCTAGTTCCACTATTATTGTAATCACAGTGACTAGATATCTTTGCAAACAGGGATGGTCCGCTCGATTTTAGTGGAGCTGCACAAAATGATCGGATTGTGGTGTCCTCCATACACCTATTTTTTGGCTACAGAGCTGGGTGAAACTAGCTGCCAAGCAATGAACACTGTGCCAAGGAAATGGAACCATGCCTATGAACAACATCGATCAATTATATTTTTTTCTTTATTTGTACACCTTCTCACAACTTTGTCTTCAGTTGTGATGTGAATACTGGCGCTGATCTGCGAACCATTGTGATGCATTAGCCATGGTAGCTATGGTAGTTTAATTTGTATTTGATGGAATCTTGTAACGAGATAATCTCGAGGCAAGACACATGAATCCTAAGTTGAAACCTTTTTTCCTGCGGGAACCAAAGTTGAAACCTTCATATCATTAATATTATGCGTACATATAAACAAATCCTGAAGGATTGATAGCAATGCCAGAAACAATTCAACTTCGTTTCGCCGACATGTTGGACATCCTTCATCCGGCTCCACCTGCCATGCAGCAATATTGAGTGCACAACACAACTTCAGGGAAAGATTCACCCCGGTCGTTGCGCCGCAGTAGTAATGACTAGTGAGCAGTCAAATCACAGAGCCCCACCTTCGCCATAGTAAGTTGCTCGGACGAAGCAACCATCATTTCTCTGTTCCTTGAATCCGCTGGTACTCACATATTACCACAGTAATAAGTAGCTCGGGCGAATCAACCATCACTATACCCGCTCACGTGTGATGACCACAGGAGCTATCCATTTAGATTGTATGTTAAAAAAATAAAGGTCGATAACTAATGCTGCAAACTTTCAAAAAAAACCTAATGCAGCACCTCAGGCCAACTCGGCCCGATCGCATTTTGCACGAGAAATTACACACCATGTTTCGTTGACATGTGGTCCCGTTCCAACATATCAGTGAGACGACGGCGAGTCCTTTTCTACTAGTATTTCCGAACGGACGTGTAGGCCGGGGCGCCTCTTCGTGTACCGTGGCAAATTGGCAACCGTCCATTGACTCTTCTCCTTTCCCTCTCGATTTGGAACTGCTGTCGCACACTCTTCCTCTCCCTCCTCCTTTTGCCTTCACCCTTCCTTCTACCATTGTTCGATTGTCTTCTCCTTGGAGGGAACAGGCCGGAAACAACCCCGTTATTCTTGCCCCGATCTGAAAGATGACGTGGTGGAGGAACTCATTGATCGGTGCGACGTCATCACGTCGGCTAGCATGGTAGGTTCGTTCAAGACCATTCTCGACTCAACTAATAACATCATTATAAGGAACCCAAGGGTCAAGGAGCGGTTTGATCTCCCCTATCTTCTTCGCCGTGACCCTGATGACTGGCGTGGGGACGATGGAGGCCTTGCCTTGTGCAAGTTGATGCCGCTTGATAATGATATGTATGATGTTAAGATGCCGTCGCTTGAGGGCAAGGATTGGCAGCCGCAAATGGATATTGGGTTGTTTATATTGGGTACAACTTCGAGTGGGAACTTGTGAAGGTGTACACTCGTCACCGGGTTCCACTTTGAAAAATCTCAGCAGACTGCCCAGAGGTTGAGCACACCGGTATTGTACGCACGTTCAAATACAATCATGGTGACTGCCTTCTACGGAAGATAGCAATTTGTCAAGTTCCCAACCGCTCTTGGAATTACCAGAACTATGAAGTTGTTGCTGTCTTCGACAAGCTTGTTGCCGTCCTTTGTGGTTCGACTCGATGGATATTGCTCAAAAATCAGTTTCCATACACGGATGTGTACTATGAGGCAATTCAATACGAGGGTCTTGTGTTTGCTTCCACCACTCATGGTACTGTTTTTGCATGGGATCCTCGTAGTTTCGATATGTTTGTCTTCCACCATAATTATAATTGTTTCATCCACATGCATGCGGGTTAGCAAGTTTCCCTTTTCTAATTAACCATCTTCTTGTGTTTCCAAGGTCCTATGAACATTCCACCACTTATACTTGAAAATTTTTATAACCAAGGGGGAGATGACGATGGTGATGATCACGAGCATGAGGATGAGCAGAACTTATATACTCAGCGGCGCCTGGCAACTAATTCCGATGGATCACCTCTTCTTGTCTGTATACAGCGCATTGAGTTTGTTACTACTGAGGGAGAACGTGTTGTATCCCATGGTCGCACTCTCTGGACCTATTCCAACACTCGTTGCATGGTATTCGGGATGGATACTAGTGTGCTAGTGCCAACACCTTCTCCCTGGTACAGAATTGATAGTCTTGGAGAAAACTCGCTCTTCCTTGGATAAAACTATCCGATGATGGTGAAAGGCGATCCAACTGCTGTTGACACAACGTTACTAGTACCATTTATGAGAAGCAATTGTATCTATACCTAGGACATTTGGGTGGTTCCCTACCCTGGTACTGATATAGTAGGCTGCTTTAGCCTGGATGATCAGTCCTGCGTTGGTCTCGAGATCGAGAATGGATGGCCCGTCCCAGAGAATCACTTGTGGTTCAAAGCAAGCATTTCCAATGCCGAGGATTGGTTGAGTTGAAGTTCATTTCGTTGCTTGTTATTTGTTGTGTGATGAAAACTTTAGTATTTATAATGTATCCTCGTTGTCGATGTGGGTTGATGACCTGTTGTATGTAATAAAATGATATGCATGTGATAAACTTACTAAATTTATGAATGGCTTTCGAGTCGCTTCTCTGAGTGAGTGGTGCGACGAGGCAAAAAAATATTTTTTGAATACATAATTGTACATGCATTGCAACAGGTTATCGGATGAGGCCAATCAGCAATAGTAGTACAGTATTTGTACTAGGTTCACATGCTTCGCGCGTTGGGCTGGTGTTTTTACTGTAGACATATGTTAATGTGTTTGCTGTACGTAACCATCACCTCGAATCCTCGATACTACTAGTAGGAGTACTATATAAGTAGTAGGAGTAGTAGGGTGGCATGGGCCAGAACAAGCATTCACGTCTAGGAGTACGGCACACGCCACCACCACGACATCCATCTGACACCATTTTTCTTGGAGTCCGTGCTAGAGCAATCTCATCAACCTCGTCGTTTCTCTAACTTCATCCATCTTGCGGCGGGCAAGGTGGGGGTTTGTCGATAGTCGGTTTCCTCAACTTCGGTCCCACTTGTAAGGCCAACTCCAACGCATGACCGCAAATGGAGAAATTCGTGCCCCACCCACCACCCACTTAATAGCCACTGTCGATGACTTAACCGACGTGCTTGACTTCAACTCCGAAGACATCGATGGTATGGACGATGATGCAGGAGAAGAACAGGAACCACCGCCTATAGGGCGCTGGATAGCCACCTCATCATATGATATATATATATATATATATATATATATATATATATATATATATATATATATATATATATATATATATATATATATATATATATATATATGGTGGACACCCCCAAAGAAGACAATGGCGATGAGGCAATGGAAGATAACCCCTTGGAGAAGCAATCTAGGCACCGGTGTCACAGGCGCCGCTCCAAGCCCCGCCATATCAGAAATAGCGATACCCGCACAAGAGATGATAACAATCCGGAGATGCCGAAGACAAAAACAATCCTGCCCAGCCAGGCTTCGAGCAGGCCGAGCAAGAGAATGGGCAAGCTAGCCCTAAAGAAAAGGCAATAGATGGAGAGTCAGAGGATGATAACTACATGCCTCTCTCCGAAGTGAGCCTTGGCGATGAAGAATTCATCGTGCCTGAGAATCCCGTCGAGCAGGAGCGCTTCAAGTGCCGGCTTATAGCCACTGCAAAAAGCCTGAAGAAAAAGCAGCAACAGCTTCAAGCTGATCAAGGTCTACTAACTGATAGATGGACCGAGGTCCTGACTGCCAAGGAATACAGACTCGAGCGCCCTACCAAAAGTTACCCAAAGTGCAGGTTGCTACCTCAACTCGAGGAGGAGGCACCAAAGCCCACACTACCAGCGCATGATGCAGCTGACCGGCCACCACGTGGCCGAGACAAAGCGGTGTACCAGCCCGAAGTCCAGACCGCACCCCATCGCCAATCAAACAATAATACTAAGACACGGGGCTACACAAAGGACCTGCGAGACGTATTGGAAAACAAAGCAGGAAAGTCAAGATAGATCTACGGATCACAGGGCGCGCCACAACGCGTGATGATGTCCGTCACGCCTGATACTATATACAAAAGTCCGGCCAGACCGAATACAACAGACCAGACTCATTTGAACTACGTCGGGATGTAGCCCGGCATAGAGGCGCCACACACACCCTATGCTTCACGGATGAAGTAATGGATCATGAATTCCCAAAAGGGTTTAAACCCGTGAACATTGAATCATACGATGGCACAACAGACCCCTCGGTATGGATTGAAGATTTCCTCCTTCACATCCACATGGCCCACAGTGATGACTTACATGCCATAAAGTACCTACCACTTAAGCTCAAAGGACCAGCTCGGCATTGGCTGAATAGCCTGCCAGCAAGCTCCATTGGCAGTTGGGAGGACCTGGAAGACGCATTCCTTGATAACTTCCAGGGCACTTACGTGCGACCACCAGATGCTGATGACTTAAGTCACATAACCCAACAGCCCGGAGAGTCTGCCAGGAAATTCTGGACTCGGTTCCTAACTAAAAAGAACCAAATTGTCGACTGTCCGGATGCCGAAGCCTTAGCAGCCTTAACATCCATGATGAATGGCTCGCCCGACACCTCGGCCAAGAGAAGCCAAAATCAATGGCAGCCCTCACGACACTCATGACCCGCTTTTGCGCGGGCGAGGGCAGTTGGCTGGCTCATAGCAACATCACACCAAAAAACTCCGGCGATTCAGACGCCAGAGATAGCAACAGCAAGCCACGACACAATAGACACAAGCGTCGCAACAATGGCGACAACGCCGAAGACACGACAGTCAATGCCGGATTCAGAGGCTCTAAATCCAGACAGCAGAAGAAGCCATTCAAAAGAAACAATCCGGGCTCGTCCAGTCTGGACCGCATACTCGATCGCTCATGCCAAATTCACGGCACCCCCGATAAACCAGCCAACCACACCAACAGAGAATGTTGGGTGTTTAAACAGGCCGGCAAGTTGAATGCCGAAAACAAGGAAAAGGGGCTGCATAGCAATGACGACGAGGAGCCCCAGCCGCCGAACACAGGAGGACAGAAGAAATTCCCTCCCCAGGTGAAAACGGTGAATATGATATACGCAACCCATATTCCCAAGAGGGAATGGAAGCATGCGCTAAGGGACATCTATGCGATGGAACCAGTCGCCCCAAAGTTCAACCCATGGTCCTCTTGTCCGATCACTTTCGATCGCAGGGACCATCCTACCAGTATCCGTCATGGCGATTCAGCCGCATTGGTCCTTGACCCCATCATCGACGGATTCCATCTCACACGAGTCCTCATGGATGGTGACAGCAGCCTGAACCTGCTCTATCAGGATACAGTGCGCAAAATGGGCATCGACCCCTCAAGAATCAAGCCCACAAAAACCACCTTCAAGGGTGTCATACCAGGTGTGGAGGCCTGTTGCATGGGCTCAATCACACTGGAAGTGGTCTTTGGATATCCGGACAATTTCCGAAGTGAGGAGTTAATCTTCGATATCGTCCCCTTTTGTAGTGGTTATCATGCCCTACTAGGACGGACCGCACTTGCTCGATTTAATGCGGTACCGCACTACGCGTACCTCAAGCTCAAGATGCCAGGACCTCGCGGGGTTATAACAGTCAATGGAAACACAGAACGCTTGCTCCAAACGGAGGAGCACACTGCGGCCCTCGGAGCAGAAGTACAAAGCAGCCTTCTTAGGCAGACCGCCAATCCGGCGATAAAGCCCTCGGACACCGTCAAGCGAGTCCGGAGTGCCCTGCAACAAGATCGCCCGGCACGTCCAGAGCTCGACTAGCAATCCGGCCTCCGCCCTAGTCCCAACCAAGCGGCGAAATTTGTGCCGCACGTACATAATTACGCACTCAAAATACCATGGGCATGGGCGGAGGCACGACTACGACATGGTCCACAACGCGGCTCAACCGCCCCAGGACCCATATTCCTTCATCATTTTTCTTTCTTTCAGGACCCTACTCTCTCGAAGCCCTTTCAGGTAGCCGGATTATCGGACACATCACAAGAAGGAAAGTCCAAGGAGGCAAGAAGCTTTGCCGTATAAGGGAATACTCAGGTGGTCTCTGATAACGATCATTATACCTGTTTTACATACCCACGTGCAGCTTACCCTTGGCTAGGACATGCCAAATAGTCCCATTTTGCTTATCGCGCTACTTGTATACATACACTTTGATGTATTATTTAAATAACAATGGGTAATATACAGCGTCAGCTTATTATTACACTTTCTTTATGTTTTTCCTTGGAGGCTTATTTACTACACACCGCACCCGTACACTTTGGTACGTTTAGTTCGCCAGGGACTTCAGTGTACCCCATAACACGGCAAGAAAAGTCCGAACACTTTTGACAGTGCGGCACCCCGAACTTATAGCACTATATGCATCAGCTCCGAATCATGTCTTGGGTCAATAGTTGGGTTTGCCCGGCTCCCATGTTTTGGTACCTTACGTTCCGTTATATCGGCTAAGGTAGCACAGGGAGACCTATTGCGATCGTGTCCCGATTCTTCCAGATGAGCACCTCAGTAGAGAAAGCTGAAAACTAACTGTCATGATGAGGCGAGAGCTGGTCGCTGTTCGAGAGGTCTCAAATCCTTAAAGATTTTTTCCGCTTCAGGTGAGGAATCGGCCTCATCCGATTTAGGTGTGTATAGCGCCCCAAGTTCGGCCTTCCGAATACTAGGGGCTTCGCCAAAATTTAAAATTGTAGACTTCTATGGCTAAGTGAGAGTGATAAAGTTGTATAGTCCGATTGCCTTGTTCGCTGCGTTAAACACCTCCTTAAAAGGACCAAAAAATTGGATAAAGAGTGTTTATATTTATCCCGAGCACCCCAGTACTAGTGACATGGGGCAAAAGCCTACAACTGGCCAACTCTCAAGATTTTATAAATGGCCGCACAGAAGGTAATATTTTAAATTAACAAGCATCGTATAGCGCGCATGAACTCATTTTCACATTACAGGATGATATGAGCACATTCATTCAAATATTACATCCATAGCACATTCATCCTCCACAAGGCGGGCACCCTTAATGACATTGTCATAGTATTGTTTGAGGTGGCGATGCTCCTTGCCCTTTGGTGGCCCCTCCGTCACCGCTTCTCGGCGTCCATCTTCCCCCAGTGCACTTTCGCACGGGCAAAGGCCCTGCGTGCACCTTCAATGCAGACGGACCGCTTAATGACTTCAAGCCGCGGACAGGCATTTACCATCCGCTTTACAAGGCCGAACTAGCTTCCGGGCAGGGGCTCGCCAGGCCACAGCCAGACTATAAAGTCCTTCATGGCCAGTTCGGCCGGCTTGTGCAGTTCGACCAGTTGCTTCAGCTGGTTGCTCAAGGCAATCGGATGTTCGGCCCCAATATACTGGGACCAGAACAACTTCTCCGTCGAGCTCCCTTCCTCAGCATGGTAGAACTCCGTGCCATCCGATATGCTGCGGGTAGATCTATGAATGCTCATGGAGAGCTCCGAATTCGGGTAAGTAAAAAGAAATTCCCCTTCACATGCTTGCTTTGCATAACAAAAGCCTTACCCGCCGCTATCTTCTTGGCCGCCTCAACCTCCTGGAGGGCCTTCTTGGCTTTGACCTTGGCGTCTTGCGTGCTCTGACGGGCCATCACAAGCTCCGACTCTTGCGTCTTGGAGTCACGCTCCAAGGACTCGAATTTTTTGACGAAATCCTGGAGCTCTTGCGGGACCTCATCAACCCGAGCCTCTTGTTTTTCATGCTCGGCGTGCTCCTTGGCCGCTCTGTCTTCAGTCTCAGACAGCGCCTTCTTATGGGCTGCCACTTCTGTCATGGCCCCTATTATATACATGATGCTTCGATTAGCGTCCACAATTTTTCCTTTATATAACATCCAGATGGGGTAGAACTTACCTTTGTTCTCCTCGAGCTGCCTCTTCACGAGGCCGAGCTCTTCTTTGGCCCGCCCCAGTTTCTGCTTCAGTCCGGAGACCTCGCAGTAAGGGCGGCGGCGGCCAGCAGCGACGCCTGCTTATTCACATAGACACAATATGATTAGACTCATGGGAATAATATTTGATCCTCTGTTCGGCCTTTCTTTCCGAACACCAAATAGAGCATCAGGGGCTACTGTCTATACTGTGATACTTTCTCATAATTTAATTACTTACCTCAAAGCCCGTCAGGAGGCTGGCGCAGGGTTTGGTCAATCCACTTTTGGCAGACTGAACCTTCACAATCACCGTACTCATAAGAGTATGGTGTTCTTCATCAAGGCAAGCGCTATGAAGCGCTTCCACCAGGTTATCTAATACCTCTGGATGGACAGAGGTCATCGATACAGGCGGCTCACCACCCTTAGCGAGGGGCTGCCTACCTGAATCCGGAACCACTGGTTTCCGGTGCAGTATCCGGCTGGGGGGCCAGACTTGCTGCGGCCCCCGTCATCAGAATCCATGGGGGTCTTCCCCCCATGTGTCCGGCTTCTAGGATTTCGCCTTGGGGCATCTCCAGAACCGTCTCCCCTGTTCCGGTATCCTCTGAGAGAACACCTCGGTGTTGTCTACGGGCTGGGGGGTGGTGGCCGTCCGGAGTGAATAGCTATTCATCTCCGACTGGCTCAGAGAGCCATCCGAGGAGGATACATTGATATGGGCCTTGGACGGACTAAACAAACATATTTTGACATGATAAGAAGCCATAAAGCTAAGAATGCCAGAAGTATTATGGTATCCGGATACTTACGACTTTGCCAGGGGCTTGTCCCTGGGTAGCCACTCCTCGTCGCTGTAGGCGGGTGTGGTGGAGTGGTCCGGAGGGAGGGTTCTTCCCTTCTTGGACCCTTCGGCCTCCCCAGATGGGGGGGGGGCCTTCCTCTTCTTCTCCCCCTCGGTTTGGGGGGAGGGATTTCCTCTTCCTCCTCCTCGTTTTCATTGGAGGAGTTCGCCTCGGTATATTCGGATGACGAGTCCGACACAACCTTGCGCCGGAGACCTTTCCTGGTCCTCGTGGCCTTCTTCTCCAACACCTCATAGGGCGCGGGAAACAGCATCTCCGTTAGGAGAGTAGTTGCCGGATCTTCAGGAAACGGAGCTGGACAGTCGATCCGCTCCGCTGTCGCCACATAGTCCTGTTAAATCAATATGATGGCTTAGATTCCTCTCACAAACATACTAAGGAAAGGCACATCTCATGAAATATAGAGAGCTTACCGGATTGGCAGGGCGCTTCACGCTGAGTCCGCGGTCCTCGGTGGTGGGAGGGGGTACTTTGACGGCCTTGAACAACACCTTCCAGACGTCTTTGTGTGTTGTGTCGAAGAGCTCTCACAGCGTCTGGTGTTTGGCCGAATCAAACTCCCACATGTGGAATGCCCGTCTTTGACACGGGAGGATCTGGCGGAAGAGCATGACCTGGACCATGTTGATGAGCTTGATCTTCTTGCTTATCATATTCTTGATGTAGTTCTAGAGTCCGGTCAGCTCCGTAGGAGCACCCCAGGCTAAGCCCTTCTTCTTCCAGGAGGTGAGCCGCATGGGGATGCGAGATCAGAATTCGGGGGCCGCCGCCCAGTTGGCGTCGCGCGGCTCGGTGATATAGAGCCACCCCGATTGCCACCCCTTCACGGTCTCCACATAGGAGCCTTCGAGCCAGGTGACGTTGGGCATCTTGCCCACCATAGCGCCTCCGCACTCCTGTTGGCCGACCACTATCTTCGGCTTCACATTGAAGATCTTCAGCCACATGCCAAAGTGAGACTTGATGCGGAGGAAGGCCTCGCACACGACGATAAACGATGAGATGTTGAGGATGAAATTAGGGGCCAGATCATGAAAATCTAGCCCATAGTAAAACATGAGCCCGCGGACAAATGGGTGGAGGGGGAATCCTAGTTTGCAGACGAAATGGGCGAGGAACACGACCCTCTCGTGGGGTTCCGGAGTCGAAACGATCTGCCCTGCGTCTGGGAGCCGATGCGCGATGTCTGCGGCCAGGTATCTGGCCTCCCGGAGCTTCGTTATGTCCTCCTCTGTGACGGAGGAGGCCATCCACTTGCCTCCCGCTCTGGACATGTTTGGAATGGCTGTACGGAGAAGGTGAGAGCTGGGGCGCTGGAGCTCGAGCGTGCGAGAATGGATGAACGAAGGAAGGAGAAGGCGTGGGTGAAAAAGGAGAATCATTATCTCTTTATAAAGGTAGTAAAAACTGTGCACCTCCCTGCTACCTCTTGAGCACTGTGTTGGATTTCCCCGAAGAGGAGAGGATGATGCAACAAAGTAGCGTAAGTATTACCCTCAGTTTTTGAGAACCAAGGTATCAATCCAGTGGGAGACCACGCACTAGTCCTTCGTACCTACACAAAACTATAGCTACTCGCAACCAACACGATTAGGGGTTGTCAATCCCTTCACGGTCACTTACGAGGGTGAGATCTGATAGAGATGATAAATAATATTTTTGGTATTTTTGATATAGAGATGCAAAGTGAAAAGTAAAAGGCAAAGTAAAAACAAAGCAAGTAATAAAGTGATGGAGATTGATATGATGAGAATAGACCCGGGGGCCATAGGTTTCACTAGTGGCTTCTCTCAAGAGCATAGATATTCTACAGTGGGTGAACAAATTACTGTTGAGCAATTGACAGAATTGAGCATAGTTATGAGTATATCTAGGTATGATCATGTATATAGGCATCACGTCCAAGACAAGTAGATCGAAACGATTCTGCATCTACTATCATCAACCGCTATCCAGCATGCATCTAGAGTATTAAGTTAAAATCAGAGTAACGCCTTAAGCAAGATGACATGATGTAGAGGGATAAATTCATGCAATATGGTAAAAACCCCATCTTGTTATCCTCGATGGCAACAATACAATACGTCCCTTGCTGCCCCTTCTGTCACTGGGAAAGGACATCGCAAGATTGAACCCAAAGCTAAGCACTTCTCCCATTGCAAGAACTACCAATCTAGTTGGCCAAACCAAACGGATAATTCAAAGAGACTTGCAAAGATAACTCAATCATACATAAAAGAATTCAGAGAAGATTAAAATATTATTCATAGATAAGCTGGATCATAAACCCACAATTCATCGGTCTCAACAAACACACCACAAAAAGAAGATTACATCGAATAGATCTCCACGAGAGAGGGGGAGAACATTGTATTGAGATCCAAAAAGAGAGAAGAAGCCATCTAGCTACTAGCCATGGACCCGAAGGTCTGAAGTAAACTACTCACACTTCATCGGAGGGGCTATGGTGTTGATGTAGAAGCCCTCCATGGTAGATGCACCCTCCGGCGGAGCTCCAGAACAGGCCCCAAGATGGGATCTCGTGGAGGAAGGAGTAGGTATATATAGGAGGAAGGAGTACGTCGGTGGAGCAACAGGGGGCCATGAGGCAGGGGGGCGCGCCCTAGGGGGGCGCCCCCACCCTCGTGACCACCTCTGTTGTTCCTTGGAGCAGGGTCGAAGTCTCCTGGATCACGTTCGGTGAGAAAATCACGTTCCCGAAGGTTTCATTCTGTTTGGACTCCGTTTGATATTCCGTTTCTTTGAAACACTGAAATAGGCAAAAAAAACAGCAATTCTGGGCTGGGCCTCCGGTTAATAGGTTAGTCCCGAAAACAATATAAAAGTGGAAAATAAAGCCCAATATAGTCCAAAACAGTAGATAAATTAGCATGGAGCAATCAAAAACTATAGATACATTGGAGACGTATCAGGCATCCCCAAGCTTAATTCCTGCTCGTCCTCGAGTAGGTAAATGATAAAAAAGAATTTTTGATGCGGAGTGATACTTTGGCATAATTTCAATGTAAATCTTCTTAATTGTGGCATGAATATTCAGATCCAAAAGATTCAAGACAAAAGTTCATATTGACATAAAAATAATAATACTTCAAGCATACTAATCAAAGCAATCATTCTTCTCAAAATAGCATGGCAAAAGAAAGTTCATCCCTACAAAATCATATAGTTAGGCTATGCTTCATTTTCGTAACACAAAGATGTTCCCAACTTATATACCCCCGATGACAAGCCAAGCAATTGTTTCATACTTAAATAATCTCAAACTTTTTCAACCTTCACGCAATACATGAGCGTGAGCCATGGATATAGCACTATGGGTGGAATAGAATATGATGATGGGGATTGTGTGGAGAAGACAAAAAAGGATAAAGTCTCACATTGACGAGGAAAATCAACGGGCTATGGAGATGCCCATCAATTGATGTCAACATGAGGAGTAGGGATTGCCATGCAACGGATGCACTAGAGCTATGAATGCTCAACCAAAGAAAACTAGTGGGTGTGCATCCAACTTGCTTGCTCATGAAGACCTAGGGCATTTGAGGAAGCCCATCGTAGGAATATACAAGCCAAGTTCTATAATGAAAAGTTCCCACTAGTATAAAAAGACAACTTATGAGACTCACTACATGAAGAACAAGGTGCTACTTTGAAGCACAAGTGTGGAAAAAGAGATAGTAGCATTGCCCCTTTTATTGATCATGCAATGGCAATATGACAAAAGTAATGTATGTCATGACGATGATGATGGAAGTTGCATGGCAATATATCTTGGAATGGCTATGGAAATGCCATGATAGGTAGGTATGGTGGCTGTTTTGAGGAAGATATAAGGAGGTTTATGTGTGATAGAGCATATCGTATCACGGGGTTTGGATGCATCGGCAAAGTTTGCACCAACTCTCAAGGTGAGAAAGGGCAATGCACGGTACCGAAGAGGCTAGCAAAGGCGGAAAGGTGAGAGTGCGTATAATCCATGGACTCAACATTAGTCAAAAGAACTCATATACTTATTGCAAAAATTTAGAAGTCATCAAAATCAAGTACTACGCGCATGCTCCTAGGGGGGAGGTTGGTAGGAGTTAACCATCGCGTGCCCTCGACCTTCACTCATAAGGATGCACAAGCCAGGTACACTTCATATTTCAAATTTGATACACAACTTTAACCATACGTGCATGCTACGGGACTTGCAAACTTCAACACAAGAATTTCTCAAATTCACAATTACTCAACTAGCACGACTTTGATATTATCACCTCCATATCTCAAAACAATTATCAAGCATCAAACTTATCTTAGTATTCAATTCACTCAAAAGAAAGTTTCACATATCTTGACCACCAAGTATATTAACATTAAGCGAATTACCATGCTATTAACGACTCTCAAAATAATCTAAGTGAAGCATGAGAGATCAATAGTTTCTTTAAAACAAATCCACCACCGTGCTCTAAAAGATCTAAGTGAAGTACTAGAGAAAAAATTATCACGCTCAAAAGATATAAGTAAAGCACTATGAGCAAAACTATCAAGCTCAAAAGATATAAGTGAAGCACAAAGAGTATTCTAACAAATTCTAATTCATGTATGGCTCTCTCAAAAGGTGTGTACAGCAAGGATGATTGTGGTAAACTAACAAGCAAAGACGCAAATGATACAAGATGCTCCAAGCAAAACACATATCATGTGGTGAATAAAAATATAGCTCCAAGTAATTACCGATGGAAGTGGACGTAAGAGGGGATGCCTTCCGGGGCATCCCCAAGCTTTGACTTTTTGGTGTCCTTGGATTATCTTGGGGGTGCCATGGGCATCCCCAAGCTTAGGCTCTTTCCACTCCCTGTTCCATAATCCATCAAAAGAATTCACCCAAAACTTGAAAACTTCACAACACAAAACTCAATAGAAATCTCGTGAGCTCCGTTAGAGAAAGAAAAAAAAGACTACTTGAAGGTACTGTAATGAACTCATTCTTTATTTATATTGTTGTTAAACATACTGTATTCCAACTTCTCTATGGATTATAAACTATTTTACTAGCCATAGATTCATCAAAATAAGCAAACAACACACGCAAAACAGAATCTGTCAAAAACAGAACAGTCTGTAGTAATCTGTAACTAACTCAAACTTATGGAACTCTAAAAATCCTAACAAAATATGAAGTCCTGTACAATTTGTGTATTGAACATCAGCAAAAAGAATCAATGCAAAAGCACGTTCCTGTGATTTAAAAAAATTATATTCGTACACACAAAGTTTCTGTTTTTCAGGAGAATCAAATCAACTATCATCGTAGGTTATCCTATAGGTTCTACTTGGCACAAACACTAATTAAAACATAAAACCACATCCAAACAGAGGCTAGATGGATTATTTATTCCTAAACAGAAGCAAAAAACAAAAAACAAAAATAAAATTGGGTTGCCTCCCAACAAGCGCTATCATTTAACGCCCCTAGCTAGGCATAAAAGCAAGGATAGATCTAGGTATTGCCATCTTTGCTAGGCAATCCATAAGTGTCTCTCATGATAAATTCATATGGTAATTTTATTTTCTTTCTAGGTAAGTGTTCCATGCCCTTATTTAAGGGAAATTGGAATCTAATATTCCCTTTCTTCATATCAATGATTGCACCAATCGTTCTAAGGAATGGTCTACCAAGAATAATAGGACATGAAGGACTGCAATCTATATCAAGAACGATAAAATCTACGGGCACATAATTCCTATTTTCAACAATAAGAACATCATTAATTCTTACCATAGGCTTTTTAATAGTGGAATCCGCAAGATGCAAGTTTAGAGAGCAATCGTCAAAGTCACGGAAATCTAGCAAATCACACAAAGCATGAAACTCATAATCTTTAATTTTAATTTTAATAGTAGGTTCCCACTCATCATAGAGTTTCCTAGGGATAGAAACTTTCAACCCAAGTTTTTCTTCATAAGATTGCATCAAGTCATCAACAATGTGTTCGGTAAAGGCTTTATTTTGACTATAAGCATGAGGAGAATCTAGCACGGATTGCAACAAGGAAATACAACCAATCAAAGAGCAATTTTCATAATTAAATTCCTTGAGATTCAAAATAGTGGGTTTAGCAACATCTAGGTTTTTATTTCTTTCAATCCCACTTTCATCAATTTCATCATCAAGATCTAGAAACTCTGAATTCTTAGAACGCCTTCTAGGTAAAGGAAGATCATATTCAGTTTCATCAAGATTCATATTGCAAAACAAAGATTTAATGGGGGACACATTAATAACTTTTAGATCTTCATCTTGATTTTCATAGGAATTGGAAGAACATGCTTTAATAAAGGCATCTTTGGAAGCATGCATCCTAGTGGTTCTTTCTTTGCACTCATCAATGGAAATTCTCATGGCTTTGAGAGACTCATTGATATCATGCTTAGGAGGAATAGATCTAAGCTTTAAAGAATCAATTTCAAGAGAAATTCTATCAACGTTCCTAGCCAAATCATCAAGTTTAAGCAATTTCTCTTCAAGCAAAGCATTAAAATTCTTTTGTGAATTCATAAACTCTTTAAAACTACTCTCAAATTCAGAGGGCATCTTATTAAAATTTCCATAAGAGTTGTTGTAGGAATTTCCATAATTATTAGAAGGATTACTAGGATAAGGCCTAGGATTAAAATTTCCTCTATACGCATTGTTTCCAAAATTATTCCTACCAACAAAATTCACATCCATAGATTCATTATTATTCTCAATAAAAGTAGACAAAGGCATATCATTGGGATCAAGAGAAGTATTTTTAGTAGCACATATCTTCATAAGTTCATCCATCTTTTCACTCAAAACATTGATTTCTTCTATATCATGCACTTTTTTACTAGAAGATCTTTCGGTGTGCCATTGAGAATAATTAGCCATAATATTATTAAGAAATTTTGTAGCATGTCCTAACGTAATTTCCACAAACGTGCCTCCTGCGGCCGAATCTAAAAGATTTCTAGAAGAAAAATTCAATCCAACATAAATTTTTTGTATAATCATCCATAAATTCAAACCATGAGTAGGGCAATTGCGAAGCATCAATTTCATTCTTTCCCAAGATTGGGCAACATGCTCATGATCAAGTTGTTTAAAATTCATAATGTCGTTCCTAAGAGTGATCATCTTAGCGGGAGGAAAATACTTAGAGATAAAAGCATCTTTGCACTTGTTCCAAGAATCAATGCTATTTTTAGGCAAAGACAAAAACCAAACTTTAGCACGATCTCTGAGTGAAAACGGAAATAAATTTAATTAGACAATATTGTTATCCGTATCTTTCTTCTTTTGCAAATCACACAAATCAACAAAAAAATTTAGATGAGTAGCAAGGAAGGCCGGCAAATTGATCTTTCATAACAAGATTCAGCAAAGCGGTATTGATTTCACAAGACTCATCATTATTAAGAGGGGCAATCGGAGTACTAAGGAAATCATTATTATTGGTATTCGAGAAGTCACACAATTTGGTATTATCTTGCGCCATGGCAACAAGTAATCCAACACACAAGCAAACAGAAAAGCAACAGGAAAAGGCGAACGGGAAAGAGAGAAGGATATTGGGAAAGAGAGGGCGAATAAAACGACAAGGGTGAAGCGGGGGAGAGGAAAACGAGAGGCAAATAGTGTAATGCGAGAGATAGGGATTGTGATGGGTACTTGGTATGGTTGACTTGCTTGCGTGAGCCTCCCCGACAACGGTGCCAGAAATTCTTCTTGCTACCTCTTGAGCACTGCGTTGGATTTCCCCGAAGAGGAGAGGATGATGTCGTAAAGTAGGGTAAGTATTTCCCTCAGTTTTTGAGAACCAAGGTATCAATCCAGTAGGAGACCACGCACAAGTCCCTCGTACCTACACAAAACGATAGCTACTCACAACAAACGCGATTAGGGGTTGTCAATCCCTTCACGATCACTTACGAGGGTGAGATCTGATAGAGATGATAAATAATATTTTTGGTATTTTTGATATAGAGATGCAAAGTGAAAAGTAAAAGGCAAAGTAAAAACAAAGCAAGTAATAAAGTGATGGAGATTGATATGATGAGAATAGACCCGGGGGGCATAGCTTTCACTAGTGGCTTCTCTCAAGAGCATAGATATTCTACGGTGGGTGAACAAATTACTGTTGAGCAATTGACAGAATTGAGCATAGTTATGAGTATATCTAGGTATGATCATGTATATAGGCATCACGTCCAAGACAAGTAGATCAAAATGATTCTGCATCTACTACTATTACTCCACTCATCGACCGCTATCCAGCATGCATCTAGAGTATTAAGTTAGAGTAACGCCTTAAGCAAGATGACATGATGTAGAGGGATAAATTCATGCAATATGATAAAAAAACCATCTTGTTATCCTCGATGGCAACAATACAATATGTGCCTTGCTGCCCCTTCTGTCAGTGGGAAAGGACACCGCAAGATTGAACCCAAAGCTAAGCACTTCTCCCATTGCAAGAACTACCAATCTAGTTGGCCAAACCAAACGGATAATTCGAAGAGACTTGCAAAGATAACTCAATCATACATAAAAGAAATCAGAGAAGATTCAAATATTATTCATAGATAAGCTGGATCATAAACCCACAATTCATCGGTCTCAATGAACACACCACAAAAAGAAGATTACATTGAATAGATCTCCACGAGAGAGGGGGAGAACATTGTATTGAGATCCAAAAAGAGAGAAGAATCCATCTAGCTACTAGCTATGGACCCGAAGGTCTGAAGTAAACTACTCACACTTCATCAGAGGGGCTATGGTGTTGATGTAGAAGCCCTCCATCGTAGATGCCCCCTCCGGCAGAGCTCCGTGAACAGGCCCCAAGATGGGATCTCGTGGATACAGAAAGTTGCGGCGGTGGAATTAGGTTTTTGGCTCATGTTCTGATCGTTTGGGGATACGTAGGTATATATAGGAGGAAGGAGTACGTCGGTGGAGCAACAGGGGGGCCACGAGGCAGGGGGGCGCGCCCCCACCCTCGTGACCGCCTCTGTTGTTCCTTGGAGCAGGGTCCAAGTCTCCTAGATCACGTTCGGTGAGAAAATCACGTTCCTGAAGGTTTCATTCCGTTTGGACTCCGTTTGATATTCCGTTTCTTCAAAACACTGAAATAGGCAAAAAACAACAATTCTGGGCTGGGCCTCCGGTAAATAGGTTAGTCCCAAAAATAATATAAAAGTTGAAAATAAAGCCCAATATAGTCCAAAACAGTAGATAAAGTAGCATGGAGCAATCAAAAATTATAGATACGTTGGAGACGTATCACTCCCCACTTTCACATTAAAATCGCTTACTCCCCAAGCGCCTCGATTGATGGCGCGGTTGGGTTACCCATGCCCGCGTTTATGAGAATCCCGTGATAAGGGGACATGATCTCTGCTTTGACAAGACGTGCCAAGGAAACCGCCTCGCAATATGTGCAGTGACTGGTTGAGAAAAACGGTTCGAATAATAACCGGGCCGTGGCGTGATGTCACGCTATAAAAAGTTGTCAGCAGATTAGATTTGTGGAATATTGTTCTCTCTATGGTGGTATGTGGAATTTGTTTTGCAGAGCCGGACATGATTCTTGTGTTCAAAATCTTCTATGGAGTATCCAGAGAAGGAACCCGCCTTGCAATGCCGAAGACAATCTGCGCAACGGACTCATCGTCATTGAAGCCTGGTTTAGGCGCTACTGAGGGAGTCCTGGATTAAGGGGTCCTCGAACAGCTGGACTATATACTTTGGCCGGACTGTTGGACTATGAACGTACAGGATTGAAGACTTCGTCTCGTGTCTGGATGGGACTCCCCTTTGCGTGGAAGGCAAGCTTGGCAATTCGGATATGTAGATCTCCTTCTCTGTAACCGACTCTTTGTAACCCTAGCCCCCTCCGGTGTCCATATAAACTGGAGGGTTTAGTCCATAGGACAACAACAATCATAATCATAGGCTAGCTTCTAGGGTTTAGCCTCCACGATCTTGTGGTAGATAAAATCTTGTAATACTCATATCATGAAGATCAATCAAGCAGGAAGTAGGGTATTACCTCTATCGAGAGGGCCTGAACCCGGGTAAAACATCGTGTCCCCTGCCTCCTGTTACCATTAGCCTTAGACGCACAGTTCGGCACCCCCTACCCGAGATCCGCCGGTTTTGACACTGACAACGCTCTCGACCGTGTAGTGTTTAGTCTAGGGGAGTTGATGGCTCATGCCCAGGTCGACCAGAAGTGACGCCACTTAGCTGACAAGTTTCTGTACAGAAACTTGGTCGCCAAGTTTGGCCACCTTCTAGAAGGCCATTAGGGATGATCTCCTGGGTTTTAGGGTTTCTTAGGAGGGTGTTTAAGCTCAAGAAAGATCAAGGCTAAAAGCTTAGGGGGAAATGCACTTGCTGTACAAAGTGCATTTCTGGTCCAGAAGTGAAAAGATTTTTTACAACAAAAATATTACAAAAAGTGATGCAATATTTTGCATAGGAAGATGTGCCATGGTCCTAAGAATATTTAGGAATTATCTCAGATTTTTCTGAGCAAGAAAAATTGAGGTTGCTTTGGAGCACAAAGTTCTGAAATGAACTTAAGAGAGAAAAATGAATATTTTCCTCTTAGGAAAAATATTCATTTTATTATTTTGGGAATTTGTGGGAGGAATAAGGTAGATAGGTCACTTGGGTGAAAGCCAAGGATATGCCCAAGTGACAAGTCCATTTGAATTGATCCAGAAATCCAAATCAAATCAGGGCAAAAACCATGATGAAAACCAAGTCCGAAAAGGGAGAGAAGGCAAAATCCAGGCTGTCACAATAAGCAGGCTATAAGGATTTAGATATAGTATTTGTTCTTAGTTTAAGGGGAGAGAGGAGGAGAGAGAAGAGAAGCGGATTGTAAACATGTAGCCGGTTGTACTCCAACATACTTTGTGAGACAAAAGGTGGGGCCATTATTAATGATATAGTATTTATACTAAAGGGACTAACGGACGCCTTAATTACTCAATTTTTTGGAGACAAACCTTGGTGGAGCTATTATTGACTTGGATGTGGGGTTTGGGGGCCAAAGGCCTACTGTTATACACGCACGACCGACCTAACATGCTCTACCCTAGCCGCCGCTGTATCATATGGTTTCGCACCGTTCCAGATCTTAGCGCCGCCACGCAATTCTTCTCTAGTCCTCCTTCCGGCGTGCACTGCGAGAAGGGATAACAGTCCTCTGAACCCCGCCTTTCGTGATCCTGTACGGGAGAGGGGCGATCAGGTTTTTGGGGAGCACACCCCTGTGACTGCTGCCAGCGACGACTTCCTCAACGACAGCCTTCTTCCCCGACCTCGGTAACCTCTTCATCAACGACATGAGTGACAACATCAACCACATCGGTTCTGCTCCCACTGTACAGTATGTGATTCTGTCCTCCTGGTTTAGTCCGCATCATTACTTTGATGTTTGGAATTGTTGTCATGATCTGTTTACTGCTGATTCGGGTTAAATCTCATAGTAAATTGCTCATATATTCAACAGTCCAATCCAAAAACCTGATTATAGGAAATTTACTCTGAGTGGTTTTGCTATGCTTTTGAAGCCGCCTACTTTTAAGGGGGTGCAATATAAAAGGTGGCGCACAAGAGAAGTATATTGGTTTCGGATCATGTACTGCTATGACGCCACTAAGGGTAAGCCTGAGGGCGATCTTAATCCTACACAGCAGGAAGCTTTTCAGAACATGGATACCCTCTTCGAAGCCGCCCTGCTGAGTGTTCTTGACGATTCCATTGTGGATTCATATATGTCGTTTGACAGTGGCAAAGACATGTGGGCTGCGCTTGAGGCCACGTTTGGGCCCTAGGGCGCTGGCAACGAGTTGTACGTCATGGAGCAATTCTGTGACTACAAGATGACTGATGAGCACTCTGTTGTTCAGCAGACTCATGAGATACAGTCACTCTCTAAGGAACTTGAGTACTTTAAGTGTGTGTTGCCGGACAAATTTGTTGATGGGACCATCATTGCCAAGCTTCCACCTTCGTGGAACGATTTTGCTACTTCTCTGAAAAACAAGAGACATGAGTTTTCTATTTTGGATCTCATTAGCACTATTGATTTTGAGGAGAAGGCGAGAGCAAAAGACACACGTGCTCGGGTCGCTGAGGGATGTTCTAGTGCCCACACGGTACACGAGAAGTACTTCCAGCCCAACCAGCCCCAAAACAATAAGAACAAATCTCAGGGGAAAGGCAAGTTTGATGCAAAGAACAAGGCGTCACATTCTACCAACTTCAAGAAGATTTCTCATAATGGGACGGGATACAAACCTCAGTTTTGGTAGCACCGCACAAAATTTATATAGCTACATCTACCTGCTGTCAGCTAACCTGATGGTGCTCCAGGTATTCCTACATTTGTAACTAGGTACAATGACCACCGCAAGATGAAATTAGCTTATTCATACGTTGACTTGCTGAACGCTGTTCGGAACGATCCTATCATGTTTGGAGGAGCAAAAAAGTAGTGCAACCGATTTTCTTTATTTCCACACCTTCTCACAGCTTTGTATTGGTTATAGTATGGTGAATCATTGAGATGCATAGACATGCTAAACTTTTGTTCTTCTGAATGTTAGTATGCATACCGTATCTTCTGAAGCTTAGTTTAATGTGAGTGTCTGCATCTAGTACCGCATCCTCTAATTTGGTGGATGCACACAGAGAAAATAAATCTCCTTAATTTACTCCATAACCACCCTATTAAACATGCCTAGTAACAAACCAGACGCATGCAGTGGCTGGCGGGCATATGCATCGTGCATGCATGGCTAGTCAGCCAAGTCCATGCGCCAGCTCCAATGCAGCAACGCAAAAGAAGAGAGCGGTTCTTGGGAAAAAGCGAGTAGTTAGTGAAGCGGGCCTTATAAACACGAACAACTCGCTCTCCCGCTTCCGCCTCCCCTCCCAATTCCCCCCGCTCCCCAATCTTTCTCACTCATCCAGAAAACCCCCGCTCACCTTCTTCCTCACTCGTACAGAAAATGCCTGCTCCTCTTCTTCCACTCCTACAGAAATCCCCAACCCTCCTTCTTCCCCACTTGCACTGCCACTAGGCTCGTCTCTGGCTACTCTGCTCAAACCCGTGAGCTCGGCGCGACGCCCATAAGGAAAAAGGAGTCGGCTAGCCCCAGCGCCAAGAAGATGAGGCTCCCGCCAGCGGTGATGTTGGTTGTAGATCCCGCACCCGGTAGCGTGAGGAGAAGCGGAGAGCCACCCCCCACCCCGATCTGAGGAACCGGTAGAATCTCCGGTGGACCGCATCAGCGATCTCCCAGACGTCATCCTTGAGGAGATCATCTCGCCTCTCCCCACCAAGGATTGCTGCCGCACACAAGTCCTCTCAACTCGATGGCGCCCTCTATGGCGCACTGCACCCCTCAATCTCGACTGTCGTCAGATATCTGTCCTTCCTGAATTTGATCTCCTCAGAGCCATCGTCTTTTCTCACCAGCAGGGCCCCGTTCAATGCCTTTGCATCCCGACACGCTACCTGCTTTCCATACACTACAAAAAAAGACACATCCGTGACATTTTGGGCCGAACGAAATTTTTTTCTGTCATACATATGACACTTCTATGACGATAATTGTGACCAAACCCGGTATCATCATAGATGTGGTGGGCTCCTACTTCTATGACAAAAAATCATGACAGAAAATGGGCTTGTCGTCCTAGGCGGGCCGGAGACGCAGCTGCATGACATTCTTTGGGCCGTCCATGACGGAAAAAACCGTGGTAGAAGC
>NC_041391.1:482963744-482996809 GCF_002162155.2 Triticum dicoccoides
CTCCAACACAAGTCCGTTTCGTCTGTTTTGCGGTACGCCACACCCCTCTCGATCAACAGGACCCCTGTTTCGACCGTAGCGCTCCAACACAAGTCCGTTTCGTCTGTTTTGCGATACGCCGCACCCCTCCCGATCAACAAGACCCCCGTTTCGATCGTAGGAGGTCGCCTCGTTTCCATCGCCTGTTCCATCCAAGCCAGTTGGGTCCCACGCGTTCCGTTGCCTCCCGATGAACACGACGCAATCCGTTGCATCCCCATGAACACGAGCATTCCGTTGCCTCCCGATGAACACGACACATTCCGTTGCCTCCCCATGAACATGACGCATTCCGTTGCCTCCCCATGAACACGAGCCCTCGCCGTACGTATGCGCGACTAGGCGTTCGAGACCCCGCCCGTATGTATACATACGTGGCCGTATTTTCTTTCTTGCACCCTGGCCGCTGTACGTACGTGTACATGCTACATGCGCGCCTCTACTATGACACGTCCGCGCCTCTACAACGACCAGTATGTACGTACACGTTCGCGACCAGAATGACAGCACTACGTATGTTTCGACCAGGTGGGTGCCGACTGTCAGGCACTTCCTTGCGTGCGAAAATGTACCTGGTGGGTCCCAGCAGTCAGAGGGGCGAATCGTTTTTTTTTGCCCGGACGCACTTCCTTGCGTGCGAAGGTGTAGCTGGTGGGTCCCAACAGTCAGGTGGAAACATTTTTTTTTGCAAAATATAGTGGCCCGTCCGGTGGGTCCCCGCTGTCAGGTGGAGGAATAATTATTTTCCGCGTAATAATGAGGCACTTCCTTGCTGCGGTCGTGGACCCAGCTGTCAGCCTCTCCACATACAATCCACATCCGATGGAAATCGTTCCTTGACCATGTTGACCACGCCGCGCCGAGAGCACCAGGGCGGTGGATGACGGCGAGGCCTGGGAAGGGGACGACGGGGAGCCGGGGAAGACGCGATAGTGGAAGCCCGCGCCGAGAGGAGTATGAGGGTTCACTGGTTCGGCTGCGGTGTGAGGCTGCCGTCGCCGCCGGGCCTGGCCAGCGGTGGGAATAGTAGGGGGTGGTGAGGCCTCCGCAGTAGCACATTCGGCCACGGGAGGCAGGAGCATGCGGCACGACCGGCGCTGTTTTGGTCGGCTGGAGCAAGAAGACCAGAGGTTGAAGAAGCACTATGGCCGTTGGATGGACATCGTACGATCACTGGAGCTAGAATCGTTTATATTTACTAAGTTGACAAAGCCCTCCGTCCCCGTCAATTTAGTAGGCCCACAAGTCAGCCTCCCACCAAGGTGGGTCCCAGCTAGCTGGGGGGTATTCATTTTTTGTGCATAATAAGGAGGCACTTTTGGTGGGTCCGAGCTGACAGCAGGGGGAACGTTTTTTTCGTGAAATACGGTGGCCCGTCGGGTGGGTCCCAGCAGTCAGTGGCAAACGTTTTTTTCGTGAAATACTGGTGGCCTGTCTGGTGGGTCCCTG
Source organism: Triticum dicoccoides (assembly GCF_002162155.2). Classification (NCBI taxonomy): domain Eukaryota; kingdom Viridiplantae; phylum Streptophyta; class Magnoliopsida; order Poales; family Poaceae; genus Triticum; species Triticum dicoccoides. The sequence continues at coordinate 482,965,233 of NC_041391.1, forward strand.
CTGTCAGGTGGAGGAATAATTATTTTCCGCGTAATAAGGAGGCACTTCCATGCGGCTGTCGTGGACCCAGCTGTCAGCCTCTCCACGTACAGTATTCTTCCCATGGAATTCGGTCGTTGACCACATTGACCACGCCGCGCCGAGAGCACCACGGCGGTGGACGACGGCGAGGCCTGTGAAGGGGACGACGCGGAGCCGGGGAAGACGTGGCAGTGGATGCCCACGCGGAGAGGAGTACGAGGGTTCACTGGTTCGGCTGCGCTGCCGTCGCCGCAGAATAACATGGGGGTGTGGGTGAGTGGAGTGGAGGGATGGCCTAGCCAGTGGTGGGAGTAGTATGGGGGCGGTGAGGCCTCCACGGCAGCACATCCGGCCACAGGAGGCAGGAGTAGGCGGCATGACCGGCGTTGCTTTGGGCGGCTGGAGCAAGAAGACCAGAGGTTGAAGAAGCACTACGACCATTGGATGGACATCGTACGGTCAGTCGGGCTAGAATCGTGCATATTGTCTAAGTTGACAAAGCCCTTCGTCCCTGTCAACTTAGTTGGCCCACTATACTGGGGCCCAGCTAGCAGGGGGAGTATTCTTTTTTTGGGCGTAATAAGGAGGCACTTCCTTGCGTGCGAAGATATAGCTGATGGGTCCGAGCTGTCAGCGGCAGTAACATTTTTTTCATGAAATACAGAGGCCCTTTTGGTGGGTCCCAGATGTCAAGTGGAGGAATCATTATTTTGCATGTAATAAGGAGGCATTTCCTTGCGTGCGGTCGTGGACCCAGCTGTCAGCCTCTCCATGTATAGTCCACTTCCGATGGATGTCGTTCATTGACCACGTTGACCAAGCCGCGCCGAGAGCACCAGGGCGGTGGACGACGGTGAGGCCTAGGAAGGGAACGACACGGAGCCAGGGAATACTCGGCAGTTATTTCCCACGCGGAGGGGTACGAGGTTTTACTGGTTCGTCTGCCGTCGCCGGAGAATAACAGCATGTGTGGGACTGAGGGTGAGTATAGGGATAGCTAGGCCAGCGATGGGAGTACCATGGGGCTGTGAGGCTTGCGCGGCAGCATAGCCGACCGGCGGGAGGAGGGAGTAGGCAGTCCCGCCGGCGCTTGTTTGAGCGGCTGGAGCAGGAAGAGCAGAGATTGAATAAGCACGACGGCCGTTGGATAGACATCCAACAGTATACAAGCCATCTGTCGAAAGCCTCAAATCTGTGGAAAACAGCATACAGCCCATCTGTCATTATTTCAAATAGTTTACAGCCCATTTGCTAATTCTTACGGGTTTTTTTGGAGCCCATATTCTTTTTGTTAGCATTACAACCCATATTGTGGCCACGCTTAAAAAATTATACGAAATTTTGCATATGTCAGTGCGGTCTGAACTGTTTTTAATCCCGAAATTTCGAGTCACATTCAGACTGATTTTAAAAATAAATGTATATCAATATAAAATCCAATAAATTATCCACGCATAAAAATCAATGCAATTTAAAATCTCAAAATGAAAAAAAGATATTTGAAACTAATTGCCGGTTTGATGTGTTTTAAAAATTTACAGCCCATTTCTCATTACTGATAGGCCATTTTCTCGGCCAGCCGAATGAAGCTCTCCTCGTCTAGCCCAACAGGCCTGATAAAGTGACTTACTTGACAAATCACAAAATAATTGGGCTAGCCATTTTCAAAAAGAAAAAAAACCACTAGGCTGGTCTGTGGTAAACATAAAAGAAAAGGCTGACTAGACAGGCCAGAGTGTCCCGCACAGCCGAGTTGACACCCTGCTTCCTTCTCAAAAACATATTAGATAAATGCCACTCCAATTATGGCGATTCATAAAAATGCCACTGCAATTTCCAAACTTTGAAAAATGCCGCTGCAATTTTTGCAAACTTTGAAAAACGCCACTTCAGTTTGCAAACTTTGGAAAACGCCACTCCAGACTTCAAAAAATGCCACTAGAAATGGCACGAAATGGCATTTTCCAAAGTTTGGAAATTCCAGTGGCATTTCTCGGAGGCATTTATCAAATTAACCCAAAACAAAAATAACTGGGCGAGCTGCTGGGTTCCTGGTGTCAGCCGCTTGTTGTGCAATTCTCTCATTTATTGACTATGTTGACAATGGCATGGGACCCAGATGTCAGAAATCCACTAGGAGGAGCCATTTTTTTATTGTCTTGAAATAAGGAGGCACTTGCTTGCGTACTGCCATGACCTTGGCGGGTCCCTGCTGTCATCCTCTCCATGTACAATCATCTCCTGATTGTGTACGCGTCAACTTGCTAGGCCCACAAGTCAGCCTCTAAACCCGTGGAGGACAAATGCAACCCATTTAAAAAAATAACAGCCCATTCCATACGTTCAAACGGAAAGTTCAACATTCAGAGCAAAGTAACAGGTCTGATCCACATATAGAGTACTGAACTTCCACGTTGACAACCATCATAGCCAAGTTAACTATCTATTCCCACTAGACAAGTACTAACTTACTCTTAGCTAACTAGACGATGCCGGTGGTACACACTAAACACGTTGCTCGCCTCGGATTTGCCAGAGGTGCGATAGGGCACGTTGCTCGCGCGTGTTGGCCCTTTCCATGCCGGCGTGGTCCACCGAAGCTTCGGCTTCCAAGCGAGAAACCGACTTGATGAGATGGTAGTAAAAATCGGTGTCGCGAACGCGTGCGTGCCCGACAGCCTCCAGGGCTATTTGCCGGGCGCCGGCCTCCACGTAGTCGGCCCAGTTGCGGGCGCTCTGCTCGCGACTTAGAGCGTCGGTGCGCTGCTGCTCCATGTCCCCTGGCGGTGCAAATCGGTGTTATGCTGCTCCTCCGCCAGGTGGTCGCGCTCCAACAACTCCTGATCCTCCGCCATGCAGTCGCGCTCCAACAACTCCTAGATCTGCGCATTGCCATCTAAAGACATATAGAATGCCTCCTCCCTCCGTCTGCCTTTTGGTGAAAAACCGAACACTAGTTCCGGCGGTGACCGCCTCCAGCGTCGCCTACGCGGACGGGCGGGAGCATGCGGACGTGGCGAGCAACGTCGGGCTGGTGGGGGCTTATGAGGATATGGCGAGTTTGTCACGGTGGCACTGGAGAATGCCGGGAAATAGTACTTATAGGGGGAAGGTAGCGCGACGGTCATTGGAATTCAATGCATAATGGCTTAGCGCGCCAGCTTGCCATGGAAAACTAGGGAAACTAGAATTATGACTGTGCTGTCCCGTCCCGTCTGGGTCGCATGCCGGCATGGCGGTCAAACGAGTGCACTCGAATGATCTCCCTCCTTGTGAATAATGATTTCATGGATTTAAAAAGCCCGCAACAATTAAAGCGTATCTTTTTTCGCATCAGTTAGCGGCCTTAATTACGGCCGGCTGCATGTAGGCACTCAGAATCGCTCGCAGGCAGTACGCGAAGCAGCATGCAATGAGTCGCAGCCGAGGGCACGCATGCAGCCACTTAAATCGCTGGAATTAATTAGGCTTAAACTTCTGCATGCCGTTAATTATTGCCATGCGTTGGTCTTGCTACTTTGCTCACGGGACTAATAAACCCGGCGGAGGGAGTACCTTGGTTGGTGAGAGGTTTGTATTAAGCCCTACAAACCGGAAAGGAGGTACTAGTACGTGCGTGATCCGCTATTTATTTGTTTAGGATCGAGTAGGTCGTTTCTTGAATTGAGTCCTGCAAACCGGAAAGGAGGTAGTACGTGCGTGATATGATATTTATCCGTGTAGGATCGATAGTGTAGCTTGTCAGTTTCTTCAAAGGTAGGCATTTTTATCCGTGTAGGATCGATAGTGTAGCTTGTCAGTTTCTTCAGAGGTAGGCATTTTTATTCAAAAAACTGCCACTTCGCATCTTGCGTCGCAAATAAAACTGCCAGGTGCGCATTTGTAGGCTAGCTAGTGATCGATCAGTAACTTGTAAACACTGAGCGAACAGAAATAAGTAACAGTTAATGCATCTCAATGATTCATAGATCATATACAAATATGTAGCTCCAAAAGCAAAGATCAGCCACTTCGGATCTTGCGTCGCAACTAAAACTAACTAGTACGATTCCCATACATAAGATCAACATGTTAATGCATCTCAATGATTCACAGATCATATACAAATATGTAGCTCCAAAAGCCTAGATCTAGAAAAAACATCTATTCTTCCTAGTAACATGGATGCTTCTCTTGGCCAACATTCAATACAGACTGAAAGACAAATTTGTTTGTGAAGTCTACAATTCCTCTTGCAAACGTAAGTGGTTTCACCAACAGCTGGAACCATGAGAATGAACCACACATGATGGAGGAACATCCACTGCAATATGATTTGGTCTTCTCTCGATCACACCGCGAGACTATTTTCGGAATACAAACTTTAACTTAGGGAAAATGATGCCCATTGTATAATCAGACCAAAGCAATGAAGCACCAACTGTTGGCCAGTAAATAGTACAGTACTACTTTTCTGCAGTCCATGAAGTGACTATCCAATCTTTGTGTCTATTTTCAAATGGCACTGCATGCAGTGACTATACTTTGTGCAGTTCAACCAAAATTGCGGACACTTTATTTGTTTGCCAAATAGCAACGGGTAGACATCTCTGTCTGCACAAATATCAAGCAGCTAGTAAACATATACCAAACCATGTTCGCAGTGATGGAAGAGGTGAAATCGATACAACTGAAATTGAGCATCCAATCACTGAATCCTGTCCTGCACCTCCAATGTAGGTCCACCCTGCCAATAAATTCACATGCAAACCACTAGTATTACTATCTAATGACAGTACAAAAAGAGTAGCAAGATAGTAGCAAACCATGTACCTTCGTAATGAACAGCTCATAGTGCCACCAATTGGATATAAAGGTTTGGAAAAAACATGCTCCTAATGTTGAACCAGTTGGACTTTTTGTGCAGCTCCACTAAAATCGAGCATCCCTGTTTGCATAGATATTGAAAGTGTGATTACTATAAAAGTGGCACTAGTTGAACCATAGACTCACAAATATAAGCATTCCAATTTCTTAATGGGAAAAGGTAGCAAGACTGTTTCTAACCACCTGTTTGAAGGAATAAATAAAGCAACAACGGCTGATGTCAGGAAGGCATACATAGTTTTTTTCTGAAAAACTGAGCCATTCCTGACCTTTCCTCTTCTTTTAAGCAAATTTTGTGCAGTTCTACTAAAATAAAATGCCATCACCGCCTTGACAATTTAGTTACACTATACAAAAGGAAATGACTTAACATTACATCATGATGTCGGGTATGTAGTAGACAGGCATTAGAGACAAACATACAGACCTCCTCCGATAACATAATGAACATTAATTTTAACAAAGGTGTGACTAGCTTTACCGGGATAATTTGAGTGAACTCTACACCCTCTGTTCCTTAATATAAGACGTTTTTGCGGTTCAATTTAAAGTACCCAAACGTCTAGTATTTAGAAAACCAGGTAGTAGTTTTCTTGAGCACATATCTGGGAAAGCTTGCCCACTTTATTTATGTGCATACGCTAATGCAATACCATTCGAATACTACAAATATACACTAATCCAATGGCTAGTGCAACAGTAGAGTAGTTAGTTTATTACAGTGTACATTACAATGGTTTTACTGAACAGATTTCAATAAACTCTAGCACTGAAAGGTTTCTATAAGAATTAACAATACAAAATGTAAAGGTAACAAGTTTTAGCATTAGTATACTAGCTGTGCATGAGCATTAAACCAAATACAAAATTCTGAAGGTAGCTAGCATTATTAACTAATGACAGTATAAAAAAATTGCAAACCATGTACCTCCAAGGTAAATATCATTTGAAACTCGGGGGGGGGGCCTTAAAAATTGCTATCCCAATCTTGATAATCGATCAAACATAAAAACTTGATCTTTGCTCTTGATAATCAAGAGAATAGCCGGAGGAGGAGGTGCCCACTCTTGACCTTTCCTCTTGTCTTCATGATTGTCTGTGCAGTTTAACCAAAATAAAATGACATCAGCGCCTTGGCGTTTTGGTGACACTGTACAAAAAATCAACTTATCTCATGAAAGTGAGGTATGTAATTTATAAGCATTAACATTGCAAAAATCTGAAGGTTACAAAATTGCTTGACTTGACTGCTGGCGTTATACTAACAGCAAAAAAAGTGGCAATTAGAGCATGGGAGGCCCATTCGGACAGTGGGCGCACCAGTACGATGTATCTTCACGGACGCAGAGTGGTGAGGGAGGTATGGTTGCCCAGAGCAACAAATATCCAGGCAGCATATGTGGATTACGTCCCATTTTTGTTCTCTTTAGCCACCTTTTTCCTATGCGAGGACAACAAACCAATCGACCTGGTCATTCTCTATTGCGTTGTCATGCCTTTCTACCCTTCTTCAACCAAGAGACACGAGACTCGCTCCTTAGCTACTGATTTTCCCCTTTTCAACCTAGATGCGGGTTCGATGCCTACTCTCTTGGACAGTACAGTCTCCCTTCCTTTCCTTATTCAACCCAGACATGCATTAGTCTGCATGAAGTAGGATTTCCTTTAATAGTGCAAATTATGGTTTTCGTCTGTGTGGCAAGCAGAGCAGAGGATAGAAAATTGGGAAGATGGTGGAGTGGAAAAAGATCCACATGCAACGACGTGCCAGATGGGGCAATAGAACAAGGGTATGGTTCGAAAAGAGGTAGCATACCTGAGGGTCGGCGGGAAGTGGCTTCGCTCGTGGTCGTCGTCCTCCGCACACACTACGGTAGCGATCCCGCGCGGGCGCTAGGTCTGAGAGGATGGCCTTGTCTTCAGTGTGTGAATTCGCTCGCCGATGACGAGTGCATCAACGCTGCATGTCCTTTTCTTCCCCGGTGGATCTGTGACCACAGGTGAGGAGGGTGAGAGGGGCCGTCTTTTTTAGATCTGGAGAGAGGGTGGTAGTGTGAGAAGCAAGTGGGCAGCCCTTGGCAAGAAAGCGCTGAAGCTCCAGCCTATATATCTTCTTTATACTACTAGTACTGGAGGTGGAGTAGTGGTAGAGTAGTTTATATTTTCTCTGTGTACAGTACCAGTTAGTCGTGCTTCAAAACTGAACGGCACACCATTAAAAAAATTAAGGCCGATAACTAATGCGGCACCTCGGGCCAACGCGGCCAGATCGCATTTTGCACGAGAAATTACACACCATGTCTCGTTGACATGTGGTCCCGTTCCACATATCAGTGAGACGACGGCGAGTAGTAGGAGTATTTCCGAACTGACGTGTAGGCCGGGGCGCCCCTTCGTGAACCGTGGCAAACTGGCAACCGTCCACCGACTCTTCGCCTTTCCCTCTCGATTTGGAACTGCTGTCGCATGCTCTTCCTCTCCCTCCTCCATTTTCCTTCAGCCCTTCACCCTTTCTTCTACCATTGTTCGATCGTCTTCTCCACAGAGGGAACAGGACGGAAACGACCCCGTTATTCGTGCCCCGATCTGAAAGATGACGTGGTGGAGGAACTCATTGATCGGTGCGACGTCATCGCCTCGGCTAGCATGGCAGGTTCGTTCAAGCCCATTCTCGACTCAACTAATAACATCATTACAAGGAACCCAAGAGTCAAGGAGCGGTTTGATCTCCCCAATCTTCTTTGCCGTGACCCTGATGACTGGCGCCGTCATGACGGAGGCCTCGCCCTGTGCAAGTTGATGCCGCTTGATAATGATACGTATGATGTTAAGATGCCATCGCTTGAGGGCAAGGCTTGGGCAGGCGCAAATGGAGATTGGGTTGTTTACATTGAATCCAACTGCGAGTGGGAACTTGTGAATGTGTACACTCGTGACCGGGTTCCACTTCCAAAAATCTCAGCAAACTGCCCAGAGGTTGAGCACACCGGTATTGTACGCACGTTCAAATACAATCATGGTGCCTGTCTTCTACGGAAGATAGCAATTTCTCAAGTCCCCAACCGCTCTTGGAATTACAACAACTATTGAGTTGTTTCTATCTTCGACAAGCTTGTTGCCGTCGTCTGTGGTTTGACTGGATGGATATTGCTCAAAAATCAGTTTCTGTACACGGATGAGTACTGTGATGCAATTCAATACGAGGGCCTCGTGTTTGCGGCCACCACTCGTGGCACTATTTTTGCATGGCATCCTAGTTGTTTCGGTACGTTTGTCTTCCACCGTAATTATAGTTGTTTCATCCACATGCATGTGGGTTAGCAAGGCTGGTCATAGTGGGGAGTAACTTAGACTAGTAACATGCATATGTTAGTAGTTTATGTTACTACCTCTATAGTGCAAAGTATCTTAGATTAGTATCATAGGTGGTCTCATTTATTGCCATGCATGACACATAGTAGAATCACATTTATTATGTTACAGTATCTACCTATGTTACTATAACCATCTCTCTCTTCCTTAATTGCTTGCCACATAAGCATGTTTGCGAGTCCCAAGTGCATGATACTACTTATGTTACCCCCACTATGGCCAGCCTTACTAATTAACCTTCTTCTTGTCTTTCCAAGATCCTGTGAACATTCCCCCACCTATACTTGAAGATTTTTATAACCAAGGGGGAGATGATGATGATGATGATCACGAGCATGAGGACGAGCAGCGCCCATATACTATTTGGCGCCTGGCAACTAATTCCGATGGATCACCTCTTCTCGTGTGTATATAGCCCACTGATGATGTTACTGTTAAGGAAGCAGGTGTAGTCTCCCATGGTCGCACTCTTCGGACCTATTCCAACACCCGTTGCATGGTATTCGGGATGGATACTAGTGTGCTAGCGCCAACTCCTTCTCTCTGGTATAGAATTGATAGTCTTGGAGAAAACTCGCTCTTCCTTGGACAAAACTATCCAATGATGGTGAAAGGCGATCCAACTCCTGTTGACACAACGTTAATACCATTTATGAGAAGCAAATTGTGACACCCCAAAAATTTGGCCTTCTTTTAATGAATTAAAAAAATTTCCAGGAATTAAAACTTTGGATATCTGAGCTCCTTTTTGATTTTTTTAAAATCATTTCCTTCCCTGTGATGATGAGTTTTTCCCAAAGAGAAATTTTTTCAAATATGTCATTGGACATATTTAATCTCTCAAGAGAAACTTTCCCTTATTTAATAAAACTAATTAAATAATTAAGTTGCTTGATCTTTACTTTCTTGAAAATGGTTTTTCAAGGTTAAATGGCCATATTTGAACAACAACCATTTGATAGATTCACTTAAAATTCCCACAAAAATTTGGAGATGTCATGTGATGTTTTTAAATCACTTTTATGCAAAAAATATATTTCATTCATGAAATATTTTGAGCCCTACACTCAATTTTTCTTCTCTGGTCCAGAGTGCATTTTGCACTACAACCCATTTAAATATTTCTTCCTGGCCTCCACCAAAATTATGGGCTATTGTTAGTAGCATATGATTCAACTTTATGCAAAAACCTAGTGTTGTTCTTTGAAAATATTGAGTGAATCAACCTCTTTTTCATTCTGGTCCAGCCTTGTGATTTCTACTGCAACCCTATTTATTTTTGCTCCAATGATCTTGTGCTTTCTCCTACTTGTAGATAGCCCCACCAAACCCCTAAATCCAGGAGCATGCAACCCTTGGATTAATTTTGGTTCATGAAATAATGTCATTTATTTCCTGTCCAGAATTGTAGTTTTGCAAAACTTGCACTAACAAGTTTCTACTTTTGGCAAACTAACCTCACCACCCTCTTGTACATCTAAAGAGACCACCATCTGGAGTTTTTGGCCACTCCAAGACCTGCCTAAGTGCCCTTAGCATTTTGTCAAACACCATACGGGCATGATCTGTTTTGACACGAATTGTGGCATTGCACTGTGAACTTGCACCTCTGATCAAACAGGCATGTCCACTAGACTCCCCGTTTCTCCTAACCTAGATCTGTTAATTGCCAGGCTCACCCAAGCTCTGTAGCATGCTCTGGCATTGCGTCGAGCACGTCCCGTGCATGCCCGGAGCGCGAGCAGAGCGTGCGTTTGGCACGCACGTGCGCCGAGCCGACACGCTAGCCCCCACGGTTTTGGCCCGCTCTGCAGCACCACGGCACGCGCTCCACTTCTCACCGCTACGCGCCAAGCCGCCCCTCGCCATGCCAGCAGGCCAAGAGCTAGCCGCCACAGCCGCCCGACAGCCTCTGCCCATGTCGGCGCCACCAAAGCCACTCCCGCTCGCCACCTGGCCCCTAGAACAGCGCGTGCTCATCCGCGAGTGTGTCCACTAGCGCTCGTCGCCGCCACGATGCCCTAGCTATAGAATGGCGGTCGCCGGAGAGCTTATCCACGGCCGCCGCGGAACCGCCTTGCCACGCCTATAAAAGGAGCCCCGAGCTCATCTCCGCACGCAGGCAGTCCCAAGCCACCTCCCGAGGACCCCCATTGGCAGCCAATCGACCCGGGGAGGCCTCCTTCCTCATCTCCGGCAAACGCGGCCGCCGCCACTGCCCCGGCCTATTCCGGCACCACCAGGGCCTCCCCCTCTTCGTTCTCTTCGCCAGGAACCTCCTCATCCTTCCGTGAACACATCCCCCTACTCGATTTTGATCGGGAACCACCGTAGCTCCAAAACCACTCTGCTACCGAACCTCCCCTCCGCCGCGAAGCTCACCGCCGATGACTCTTTCCACCCCCGTCTACCCAGCGACCACCGGAAGGACCGCGCAGTCTCGCGGATCCATCCAGACCCTCTGGAACCCGCCGGGAGCCACCGTTCGCCGGCGACGATCGCCGTTGCCTCGCCTCCGTTTGGGCAGAGTAAGAGGAGGGAGGGATAGACTGGTCAAACCTGACCAGTGGGCCCTCTGGACCCACTGTCAGCGACCCCGTGCCTGTCCGTGTGGGATTAAGTGAAGGCGTAATCCCCCAGTACGTTTCCCCCGCTCCGAAAGCGTATTCCCCTCCGAAACGTTTTCTTTTCTGTTTTATTTAAATAACAGATTTGACCAAAACTTTGACTGGATATAACTTTTTAAATACAACTCCAAATGAAATAATTCTTTTTCCTACCTCTCTCAAATTTCACCTAGTTTATTTTAAGATTTATTTGAAAAAATGTCAGAACAACTTTTGGTGCTGTTTTTATTTTGTGTGTTAATTCTTTTATATTGCTAAAATAGGATTTTTGAAGAGAGGAGAAATGTTTCAAGTTTTGGAGTGCACCCTGCCTTTCCACACATTGAAGGCAAGCATTCTGAACCCCGGCATAATATTTTTGTGTGTTCGATGACACGTTCATAACATCACCTCACTTTGGAGAAACTTGTTATTTCATGTGATATGATCATATGCATGGGTGCATGTTATTGATTTCCATGCTGTTGGAAATGGACACACTTGTGATGATAATCACCCTCATGTGGCTTGCATGCATACCAGCAGGAACCCGGGAAAACCTATGCCTTGGGTAGGCATGAGTTTTCGCCGGTCTCCGTCGGGACGGTTATGTCTGGTATGGCATGGCAAGGTGATATGAGCGGTGACTCTGTTGGTTGAAATATATTCGTCATGCTAATCATGCAGGGAATACTTAAACCTCCTGAGTCGACCGTAGATCGAGTCTTGTGCCAGTAACCCCCATACTTGTTTCGTACTACCACTCGTCTCTACAGCAAGTAGAGTACGGTTCAGTAAGTTGTCAACCTCTTTCTAGCACACACCGTACAGAGAGGCCATGGTGGAAGATACCGGTTGTAGCTGGTAGGCAGGCCACCTGGTCCGGGGGCATGGGTGTTTCCGGTTGGGACCGAGAGGGGAGGCCACCCCTTAGAGCACGCGATATAAATTTGATCCCATGCTACGCGAGGTTGTAGCCTCCCCACTTAGAGTTTGCTTAATAGGTGTCGTGGGTGATTCCAGACACGTGTGAGATAAGCTGGTGTGTGCAAGTTAGGTGTGTTTTCAACAAAAAGACCATAGACGGAATTAGTCCCGATGGACTAAAGAAATTCGTTACTCATGGGTAAAGAGTACACCCTCTGCAGAGAATAAACCTATTCGAATAGCCGTGTCCATGGTTAAGGATTACAGTCTGGGATGGGTCAGGTGTCGGTCTTAGTGTCGGTCTTCGGAGGTGAAACTGTTAACCAGAAATGGAATTACTACTTGTGACTTGTGATAACTATGATTATTATTATTGTTGACTAACCCGTGATATTATTGTTATTATCGAGTATCTCTGGGATGGTTCTACCTCCGGGATATTCACTGTGATTGTTTATTTTAAAGCCCTTTATGTGGTGTCGCTCAGACGCCCGACTGTGGCATTTCTTTTAAAGCCCTTTATGTGGTGTCGCTCAGACGCCCGACTGTGGCATTTCTTTTAAAGCCCTTTATGTGGTGTCGCTCAGACGCCCGACTGTGGCATTTCTTTTAAAGCCCTTTATGTGGTGTCGCTCAGACGCCCGACTGTGGCATTTCTTTTAAAGCCCTTTATGTGGTGTCGCTAAGATGCCCGACTGTGGCATTGCTTGTTATTTGTTTCATAAATTTTAATACTACCATGTTATTGCATTTTTATAAATAACTTGCTTGCACGCATCAGAGTTTCATTTATCTTTTGTGACTGACGTCATGAGCATAAGATATTTTCAGCACATCATTGTTATATTATACCTGTGTTCATATTGTTTGCGAGTACATTCAAAGTACTCACTGGCTTGTCCCTGGCTATTGTCTTGGCCAGATTTTCTTGCACGAAGAGGAGCGACGCAATGACAGCCCCGGCACCTAAGTAATGGAGATAGCAGCCTCGCGAAGATAGGAGTTAACCTGGTCAGCTGTTCCCGTGGGAAATGGAGTCCCATAGACACTGATGTTTCACAACCCGCTTCCGCCATCAACCACTAGAAACCATTTGTTGTACTCACAGGCCAGAATGGCCTTGTGCTACATATTTTGTTTTCTGTCTGGAATTTCTGTACCAAGTTGGAGCCTCATCAGCTAATAGTAATCCTGGGGCTGATGAGCACGACGGTCTTTTCTGGAAATTTATTACCCGGAAAACCGGTCGTGACAGACTTGGTATCAGAGCCAGGCTGACCATTGGCTAATCCTATCTTAGCCAGGCCAATAAATTTAGGCAAACCAACCCACCAAACCATAACCAAACCCCAGCCAAGCTTCTCGTGCAAGATAGCCACACAGTGACCCAACACCTTTTTGGCAGTTGGTGCCCAACCTATCAACCTAACCTGTCACTCATGCGCCAGTGACCGGCCCCTAAATAGTCCTTTCTCGCAAGCGTGCGAAGGAAGACTCCGTCCCCTTTTTCCTATAAAAAGGGGCACACTAGTCCCAACACAGCACATCACAACCTCTACCCCAAACCGAGCCACAATGCCTGGCCCTGTCGTGCACAATGAAACCACAGCAACCAACCTTGGAGGTTTTGTGACCATACTCGCAAACCTCACCCGTCGTGCCTATGCGTTAGAAGAGCCACCAGAATTTGTTGTGTACCAAGGACCCATGAGCGGTGAAGACCGTCAATTCTGGGCCACTGTACACATCTACGGTAGGGGTATAGCACCCGAGCGCCCCTACAGGTTCACCGGAAGCAACTTCCTTTGAGCCACAAGCCATACAACTAGCGGCTCGAGAGGCTATAGTTCATCTCAGGCACTTGTCGCCCAAAGTTAACTGTCGCTTGTTCCACTACTACCCCAGACGTGAAGGGTATGGTAGACCACCCCAAGTTGCCAACGGAGATCACGAGACAGATCCTGCATTGTTGCACCTCGTGCGCTATGTAAGTGCACTAGAGGAACTGTGCGATCAAATCACTATTGATTTAATTGCAGCTCGTGGAGAGCTGGTTCGTCGAGCCCCGGCGAGATAAGAAAACGAGCCCAACGCCGACAACCCAGTCGTGCTGTTTGGACAACCGATCGAGACCCCGAGATCAGCTCCAGCCATCAGCCGAGATGCTTTGATGACCCCAGAAGTGCTTCGTCGCCTTTTGGGAGCACACTCCAATGGGGTTGTGGCCAACAATCCCCGCGATGGTCATCATCACTACCCCGACCCTGCAGTTCCTCCGCCATCTCAAACTAATCCCGGCAGTGAGACACGTGGAGAAGCCTCGACATCCACCAGGCACGCCCGTTTAGACATAAACGAGGTAGACTAAGCCGTACGAGTAGTACCGAGTCTCAGTGTATCCTCACTTTGTAATAGTGCAACCGTGTATATTAACGCAGCCTGTCGTTGTGCCTCTGTTTTAATAGTAGCCTTGCATATTTGGTCAGCGCATAGTTGCATAATTTTCCGGGCACAACTACCAAAACCAACCCTACGACAACCACAGTAACACGTCTCTTTATGAGATATGTGTATCTCTGACACTAACCTGACCTTTGGAGCTAAGCTGGCAAATTTTTTACCTTTCACCACGGTAAAATGATCCGGCTCCATTGCTATATAAAGGCCACCTTGTGACCTTACCCAGCAACCCTCACTTTGTGCACCACACTCACAACTTTTTCCTGTCATGCCGAGCCCCAGCATTCATCTGAGAACCCCAGATGCAACCCCAGGTAGCTTTGTCAAAATATTGTGGGATTTTACCCGCAGTACCATGGGTTCTACCCAGCCACCTCAGTACGAGCTGTTCAAATCAAGGATCACCCCATCCACCTCGGAATATTGGGTAGCAGTACACATTCCTCCTGTAGACCCCAACCAAGATCCAACGGAAGTTTCCTTCGTGGGGAAATCTATGCCAACCCCACACCTGGCCATAGAAGCTGCTGCGAAAGAAGCGATTGCTCGCCTTCGATCCGCTGTACCCTATGCCCGCAAACGAGGATATTATTACTTTCCGAGCCGTGCAGCACCCGGAGAAGTAACATCTTTTCCCGGTGGACGCATTGAGAGAGACCCAGTGCTAGCCAACCTTATCCAGTACATCATTGCTCAAGAGCATTTGAACCAGCGAGTGATGGATTATCTCCAGAGCCTCGCAGATTTAAGTCCTCAGATTGCCATCGGCAGATCACTGAGACTCGACCCTGAGAGACGCATACATCGACTGGTCAATCCACTGCCTCCGATAGAAGAGGAGTGTATCCCAGTACCAGAGACATTTTATCAGGACCCCACCCAGTTACCGTTTTCATTTTAGACGTCACTACTGTATTTGTTTTTTGCAACATTTATTTATGTGTGTGACTTATGCGTGATACCCTAAGTTTGTACGACGAGTCAATTATTTGGCTTCTGCTAATGTGTGTAGTTTTTGTTGTGGTTTATGCTCCTTTAAATTAACTGTTTTTCCTCGTGAAATTCTGGAGTGAGATTTCTTTTCCCTGAGTTGCTACATCCGCCCCTTCTCACGACGTGGATTATTTAATTTCACACAGCACCATGCAGCAGACTCACAACCATAATCATTCGGACACATACACTGTTTGCAAAACTTTGCAATAGTGTTGCATCCAGTTAATCACCCCCTAACAACAGTTAGCACCCGGCACACCCCATCTACTCCTCATGATCCCCACCACCGCGGAGAGCCAACACCTGAGCCGCAGCGTCGCGACACTCGTCGAGGATCATCGCGCACAGGAGCACAGAGAGCCCCAATAGTGTCGCCAACCCTCCAAATATCAGGATCACAAACCAGTCCGGCATCGCCTCCGCCATTAGAGCCTCACCCGAGCTTCTGTAAGCAGTAATGGAGAAAGAAGGAGGAGGAGAAGTGAGGCCAGGTGTGAGGAAGAAGAGAGAGGCACCCCGGCCGTTTTTATAGCTCGAGCTCGGTGTACGGTGGGCGAAGTCCACCAACGCCGCTCGTCGCCGATCGCCGGTGTTCGGAGTCGAATCCGCGAGCAGTGCCGACAGTGCGCTGGCCTGCGAGGTGAGTGCACGCTGCACCGGCAGCTAGCACGCCGCGCACTACCACGGTACGGCCTAGATGCCCTACGCGCTAGGCATCGCCGGTGGAGAAAGCGCGAGAAAGCGCGCGGGAGAGAGGAGGAAGAGAGAACCAGAGGGAGAAGAGGAGACTGACAGTGGACCCCGGGTCCACCTGTCAGCCAGAGGGAGCACTGTGCTCTCGGGTACGACCAGCGTATATCTAAATTTAGGAGTTATTCTAAATTTATATCCAGCGTAGAAATCTCACGTTTTTGTCCCGAACCGTAGACCTTTCCACGCAGCACCAGTTTTCACACTGTGGTTTTTCACCACTTATTGCCCTCTCACTGTAGCCACATTTTTATTGCGTATAGTCTTTCTTAACACAGCTTTCAACAAATCTCAAGGACGAGATTTTTCTTAAGGGGGGTAGTATTGTGACACCCCAAAAATTTGGCCTTGTTTTAATGAATTAAATTTTTTTCCAGGAATTAAAACTATGGATATCTGAGCTCCTTTTTGATTTTTTTTAAATCATTTCCTTCCCTGTGATGATGAGTTTTTCCCAAAGAGAAATTTTTTCAAATATGTCATTGGACATATTTAATCTCTCAAGAGAAACTTTCCCTTATTTAATAAAACTAATTAAATAATTAAGTTGCTTGATCTTTACTTTCTTGAAAATGGTTTTTCAAGGTTAAATGGCCATATTTGAACTACAACCATTTGATAGATTCACTTAAAATTCCCACAAAAATTTGGAGATGTCATGTGATGTTTTTAAATCACTTTTATGCAAAAATATATTTCATTCATGAAATATTTTGAGCCCTACACTCAATTTTTCTTCTCTGGTCCAGAGTGCATTTTGCACTACAACCCATTTAAATATTTCTTCCTGGCCTCCACCAAAATTATGGGATATTGTTAGTAGCATATGATTCAACTTTATGCAAAAACCTAGTGCTGTTCTTTGAAAATATTGAGTGAATCAACCTCTTTTTCATTCTGGTCCAGCCTTGTGATTTCTACTGCAACCCTATTTATTTTTGCTCCAATGATCTTGTGCTTTCTCCTACTTGTAGATAGCCCCACCAAACCCCTAAATCCAGGAGCATGCAACCCTTGGATTAATTTTGGTTCATGAAATAATGTCATTTATTTCCTGTCCAGAATTGTAGTTTTGCAAAACTTGCACTAACAAGTTTCTACTTTTGGCAAACTAACCTCACCACCCTCTTGTACATCTAAAGAGACCACCATCTGGAGTTTTTGGCCACTCCAAGACCTGCCTAAGTGCCCTTAGCATTTTGTCAAACACCTTACGGGCATGATCTGTTTTGACATGAATTGTGGCATTGCACTGTGAACTTGCACCTCTGATCAAACAGGCATGTCCACTAGACTCCCCGTTTCTCCTAACCTAGATCTGTTAATTGCCAGCCTCACCCAAGCTCTGTAGCATGCTCTGGCATTGCGTCGAGCATGTCCCGTGCACGCCCGGAGCGCAAGCAGAGCGTGCGTTTGGCACGCACGTGCGCCGAGCCGACGCGCTGGCCCCCACGGTTTTGGCCCGCTCTGCAGCACCACGCCACGCGCTCCCCTTCTCACCGCTACGTGCCAAGCCGCCCCTCGCCACGCCGGCAGGCCAAGAGCTTGCCGCCACCGCCGCCCGACAACCTCTGCCCATGTCGGCGCCGCCAAAGCCACTCCCGCTCGCCACCTGGCCCCTGGAACAGCGCGTGCTCATCCGCGAGTGTGTCCACTATTGCTCGTCGCCGCCACGACGCCCTAGCTACAGAATGGCGGTCGCCGGAGAGCTTATCCACGGCCGCTGCGGAACCGCCTTGCCACGCCTATAAAAGGAGCCCCGAGCTCATCTCCGCACACAGGCAGTCCCAAGCCACCTCCCAAGGACCCCCATTGGCAGCCAATCGACCCGGGGAGGCCTCCTTCCTCATCTCCGGCAACCGCGGTCGCCGCCACTGCCCCGGCCATTCCGGCACCGCCAGGGCCTCCCCCTCTCTGTTCTCTTCGCCAGGAACCTCCTCATCCTTCCGTGAACACATCCCCCTACTCGATTTTGATTGGGAACCACCGTAGCCCCAAAACCACTCTGCTCCCGAAGCTCCCCTCCGCCGCGAAGCTCACCGCCGATGACTCTTTCCACCCCCGTCTACCCAGCGACCACCGGAAGGACCGCCGCAGTCTCACAGATCCATCCAGACCCTCTGGAACCCGCGGGGAGCCACCGTTCGCCGGCGACTATCGCTGTTGCCTCGCCTCCGTTCGGGCAGAGTAAGAGGGAGGGATAGACTGGTCAAACCTGACTAGTGGGCCCTCTGGACCCACTGTCAGCGACCCCGTGCATGTCCACGTGGGATTAAGTGAAGGCGTAATCCCCCAGTACGTTTCCCCCGCTCCGAAAGCGTATTCCCCTCCGAAAAGTTTTCTTTTCTGTTTTATTTAAATAACAGATTTGACCAAAACTTTGACTGGTTATAACTTTTTAAATACAACTCCAAATGAAATAATTCTTTTTCCTACCTCTCTCAAATTTCACCTAGTTTATTTTAAGATTTATTTGAAAAAATTTCAGAACAACTTTTGGTGCTGTTTTTATTTTGTGTGTTAATTCTTTTATATTGCTAAAATAGGATTTTTGAAGAGAGGAGAAATGTTTCAAGTTTTGGAGTGCACCCTGCCTTTCCACACATTGAAGGCAAGCATTCTGAACCCCGGCATAATATTTTTGTGTGTTCGATGACACGTTCATAACATCACCTCACTTTGGAGAAACTTGTTATTTCATGTGATATGATCATATGCATGGGTGCATGTTATTGATTTCCATGCTGTTGGAAATGGACACACTTGTGATGATAATCACCCTCATGTGCCTTGCATGCATACCGGCAGGAACCCGGGAAAACCTATGCCTTGGGTAGGCATGAGTTTGTCGCCGGTCTCCGTTGGGACGGTTATGTCTGGTATGGCATGGCAAGGTGATATGAGCGGTGACTCTGTTGGTTGAAATATATTCGTCATGCTAATCATGCAGGGAATACTTAAACCTCCTGAGTCGACCGTAGATCGAGTCTTGTGCCAGTAACCCCCATACTTGTTTCGTACTACCACTCGTCTCTACAGCAAGTAGAGTACGGTTCAGTAAGTTGTCAACCTCTTTCTAGCACACACCGTACAAAGAGGCCATGGTGGAAGATACCGGTTGTAGCTGGTAGGCAGGCCACCTGGTCCGGGGGCATGGGTGTTTCCGGTTGGGACCGAGAGGGGAGGCCACCCCTTAGAGCACGCGATATAAATTTGATCCCATGCTACACGAGGTTGTAGCCTCCCCACTTAGAGTTTGCTTAACAGGTGTCCTGGGTGATTCCAGACACGTGTGAGATAAGTTGGTGTGTGCAAGTTAGGTGTGTTTTCAACAAAAAGACCATAGATGGAATTAGTCCCGATGGACTAAAGAAATTCATTACTCGTGGGTAAAGAGTACACCCTCTGCAGAGAATAAACCTATTCGAATAGCCGTGTCCATGGTTAAGGATTACAGTCTGGGATGGGTCAGGTGTCGGTCTTAGTGTCGGTCTTCGGAGGTGAAACTGTTAACCAGAAATGGAATTACTACTTGTGACTTGTGATAACTATGATTATTATTATTGTTGACTAACCCGTGATATTATTGTTATTATCGAGTATCTCTGGGATGGTTCTACCTCCGGGATATTCACTATGATTGTTTATTTTAAAGCCCTTTATGTGGGGTCGCTCAGACGCCCGACTGTGGCATTTCTTTTAAAGCCCTTTATGTGGTGTCGCTCAGACGCCCGACTGTGGCATTTCTTTTAAAGCCCTTTATGTGGTGTCGCTCAGATGCCCGACTGTGGCATTTCTTTTAAAGCCCTTTATGTGGTGTCGCTAAGATGCCCGACTGTGGCATTGCTTGTTATTTGTTTCATAAATTTTAATACTACCATGTTATTGCATTTTTATAAATAACTTGCTTGCACGCATCAGAGTTTCATTTATCTTTTGTGACTGACGTCATGAGCATAAAATATTTTCAGCACATCATTGTTATATTATACCTGTGTTCATAATGTTTGCGAGTACATTCAAAGTACTCATTGGCTTGTCCCTGGCTATTGTCTTGGCCAGATTTTCTTGCACGAAGAGGAGCGACGCGATGACAGCCCCGGCACCTAAGTAATGGAGATAGCAGCCTCGAAAGATAGGAGTTAACCTGGTCAGCTGTTCCCGTGGGAAATGGAGTCCCATAGACACTGATGTTTCACAACCCGCTTCCGCCATCAACCACTAGAAACCATTTGTTGTACTCACAAGCCAGAATGGCCTTGTGCTACATATTTTGTTTTCTGCCTGGAATTTCTGTATCAAGTTGGAGCCTCATCAGCTAACAGTAATCCTGGGGCTGATGAGCACGACGGTCTTTTCTGGAAATTTATTACCCGGAAAACCGGTCGTGACACAAATGTGTCTATACCTCGGACATTTGGGTGGTTCCCTACCCTGGTACTGATATAGTAGGCCGCTTCAGCCTGGATGATCAGTCCTGCGTTGGTCTCCAGATCGACAATGGATGGCCCATCCCAGAGAATCACTTGTGGTTCAAAGCAAGCCTTTCCAATGCCGAGGAATGGTTGAGTTGAAGTTCATTTCATTGCTTGTTATTTGTTGTGTGGTGAAAACTTTAGTATTTATAATGTATCCTCGTTGTCGATGTGGGTTGATGACCTGTTGTATGTAATAAAATGATATGCCTGTGATAAACTTACTAAATTTATGAATGGCTTTCGAGTTGCTTCTATGAGTGAGTGGTGCGATGAGGCAAAAAAATATATTTTCCGAATACATAATTGTACGTGCATTGCAACAGGTTATCGGATGGGGCCAATCAACAATAGTAGTACACTATTTGTACTAGCTTCACATGCTTTGCGCATCGTGCGGGTGTTTTTACTGTAGCCATACTGTACTACGTAACCAGCACCTCGAATCCTCGATACTGGTAGTACTATATAGTACTAACTAGTAGGAGTAGTAGGGTGGCATGGGCCAGAACAAACATTCACGTCCAGGAGTATGGCGCACGCCACCACCACGACTTTCATCTGACATCATATTTCTTGGAGTCCGTGCTAGAGCAATCTCTTCAACCTCATCGTTTCTCTAACTCAGCCATCGCGCGGTGGGCGAGGTGGGGGTTTGCCGATAGTTGGTTTCCTTAACTGCGGCCCCACTTGTAAGGCCAACTGCAACACACGACCCCAAACGGACCTCCGTTTCGCACAAACTCCAACGATAATTTTGACTAGAAAAGCAAAACCAAAGAAAACAAGAACCACAAGAATACATTTTATTACTCCTGTAAGTTGGATTAGTGCCTTCTCGATGCATTCATTGTTGATCTGCAGAGGCTCGATCTTGCGTGCTTCTTTCTTCTTTGAGTGTAAAGAAGTAGACGTTGCTTCCTCGCATCTAGTCTCATGTCCAGCCTCTATTCTAGTACTCCCTCCGGTCCGTTTTTCTCTTCGTCTAAGCAGCAACACGCATACCAAGTAGGAGTATCAACAAGTGCACTAATCCCATCTATAGCCTCTGTGCTAGCTAAAAGTGATAGAACATCTACTAAATAGCGCTCTATCAATATATGGATGTACTCTTCTTCCCAATACAAAAACTTGCATCCATTCTACTCCCTCCGTTGCACAATACATGCCTTCTATTTGTCAAAATATATATGTATCTAGACATGTTTTAGTATATAGGTACGTCCATTTTTGGACAAATGGAAGTCAAGTATTTTGGAACGAAGGGAGTACACACTAAATTTTTTAAGTTAGCACAACTAGTCTAATCCGAGAGCACAACCAAAGATTTGGTCGGGTTCTTCGTCCTTTTGCCGACACGTGGGACATCCAGCATCCAGGTTGTGTCATGAAAGAAAATAGAGTGGTAGTTGAAGCCACGAGATGTGCATCTTGGGTTAAACTGTAAATAGAATCTTACTACTCTTGAGTAACTCCAAAAGCGGCCACCGAAGATCTTTCTTGGATTTGTTTTTCATCACCAGCATGTCGAGGTGAAAGATGTGCAGGTTCAGTGGGTCCGCTTGTGTTTTCACTGACATGTGGGACTGCATGTGAGCAAACAGACGATGGGCTCCGCGCGTCCGCTGGCTGGCTGAGAAGAGAGATAGAGGAGTGCTAAGCACGGACTGCAGGAAATTTGTTCTACGTAATGTACCTCGATATAGGCTCGATATAGTGGGGTGGCATGGCCCATAACTAGCATTCACGTCTAGCACTATGACACACGCCACCCACACGAGTCCCATCCGACACCAATTTTCTTGGAGTCCGTGCTACAACCATCTCCTCTCCCTCCTGTTTTCTCAGCCATCGCGCGGTGGGCGGGATGGGGGTTTGCCGATAGTCGGTTTGCTCAACTACGGTCCCACTTGTAAGTGAAAATGCAACACCGCACGCATTCCCGCTTGAACGGCGTGCCGGACCAACCGTGTGGGGGTGCGACACGAACACGGCAGGCTTTTCCTTGAACTCGTAACTTGTGAAATTTGCTTCTGCTCCATGGCGCGATGGATAGAGAGAAAATAACGATTTTTCCTAGAGTAATGAGAAGTTTGGTTCTGGCGCCGTTCATGCATGTAGTACGTACGAAAATTATGAAGTTGATGCGAAAGGTAAGATAATTACTGTAGTATCATATACTATGACATGGATTTGACGGAAAGATAAAAATACATACGGATCCATCAACGACATCCTCACACCCTAGTGCGCCGGGTCACCAACCGACGTGTGAGGAGAAGCGGCGTTGGCAGCGAGCTCAACGTGCTTCTGAACAGTGCGTCCAAGGTTGCCCTGCGGTCCAAGAAGGCCAGCGTCCTATCGTCCTCCTCTTGCATGCGCGTAGAGGTGGGTGATTATGTCCATGGTGTCTTGCTGCGCCAGGCGCTGCACGGCGAGCGCGACCTCAAGGTGGACATTCTCCGGCGCGACGGCGGGCAGTCGCAGGGCCACCAGTGCATCGAAGAGGTTGTCACCATAGTGGCCGTTGAGGGTGGCGGGCATCGCAGAGCCTGGGCGCATTTGCTGAAGGCTTACGTCAAAGTCGTCCGTGAGCTTCTTGACGACGGTGAACTTGTCAAGGAAACCGACGAGGACCTCGTCGAACAAGGAGACGAAGCTATCGTCCAAGCGGCCCCTCGCCCTGCCGACCTCAAGCAGTACTACCTGGAGACGTTCCTCGTTGCCGGGCCGTAGGCTGGCATCATGGACCATCTGGCACAGCCGGCTGATGCTCACGCTCATCGCCTCCATGGGTCTAGCTTAGCTTCTACTAGTCAACTGATCTTGCGATTCGAGTGATCACTCTTCCCCTTGGTTAGCGTGCGTAGGTGCGTAGGATTTCATACTACTCCTCGGCCCTCTACTGCACCTGCCTCTGGCTATATGTTAGGTGGGCCAGCCACCCCCTGGGCCCACGTGTCATTCACCCAAAGGCAGTTGCCGAAAGTCAATGAAGCTGCGCACCCCTCCATGCCGGTGTAGTATAGTCATCTCACCGGACCTCTAGTTGGGGCCAAACGAGAGAAGTTTGATGTTTACTGGTTTATTGGTCCCCTTTGCATTTTGCGCCAAGTTTTGACCTTTGATTTAACTAATAAAATGTTAATGCATGTAAACAAAAATGTTGTGTAAGTCACATTACGAAAACCAAATAATCCAAAAACACTTAGGCACGGTGCATTAACTCCCTCCTTGTTTCTTATTTCGTGACATGTCAACCAATGAGAGATGTGGGCCGTGCATGCTTTCAATGACTTGAGACTACCAAACATGACATGCAGTGTTTAGTTCATTGCATGTAATCCTATTAAGACTCTAGTTAGCAAGAAAACATTAAGTTCTCTCGCCGATAGGAATAAAACACCATGTATTTATTTATAGAGGGAGTAGTACATGTTTCGTGACATGCATTACTAGATATTGCTAGTCAAATACTAAAATCCAGATGGACGTGGTATTACTCCTAAATCCAGACGGTGGTGCTACTAGTACTAGTAGTAGTACTACCAATGTAGTACTCCTAGGAGTACTAGCACTGTACTACCTGTTGGTCAAATTATTACGTGTTGCTCCTCACAGTGAAGTGACAAGACCCTGCGCCGGAGATGACACCTGAGTATAGGCACCATGTTCGGCATACCATAGTCAGCCTCACCGTCTACAGTCACTATCATCATGGTTGTAGAGCTAGCCTGCTTACAACTAGCCCTGTTCGACATAATTTCCCGTGCGTAGATGCCCGTGCATTGCACGAAACACCAAGATTGGGGGTGGACTGCTCCGGCAGCGGCCATCACGCCAGATTTTTCCACGGCCTTCTAGATGTGGTGGGGAGGAGATAAGGCTGATTGTGAGAGACAAGGAGTTGTTTGTAAATAGGGAACAAGTGCGGGCATCTTTTTGCAAAAATGGAGAAGCTTGGTTTGTATGAGTCAGATCTAGATCCGAAGGCTACTAGTGAAAGATGGGAGGCACAACATCATCACGAACTCAGGACCTGTTTGATTCACAGGATTTTGAAAATGCGGTAATAGGACACGGCAATATTACAAGTTTCAAACTGATATTACAAATGTTAGGAGTAATGCTGCACCTAGGAAGAGGGAATTACTAGGAAGTTCACATAAGAACTATTGTTACTTTAGGTGGATGCAGCATTATCGTACAAACTAAAATCCACCGCCCTGACAAGTCACTAATGGGCAAATAAGTTTTCGAGTCTCTACCCACTTGATGTTTTAAAAACAAATTTAGCTTCTGCAGAGACTTTGTCATTTAGGCTTAGATGCTTGCGATGATCAGCACGCCATTCATTGTTGCGCTAGAGAACGCCAAACCTCATTACCTTGAGCACACTTGCCTCCAGAACAAAGAACCTGGCCAATTTAATATCAGATGTGCTGCCTCGGTAGTCGATCAAATCAATTTCTGTAAGATGGAGATCAAGGCATTCGATGAGATTGTTATAGTGCAGCACATTTTCACTTTCGGGGCTTTTTTTATCTGCAAAAGAAGAGAACATATTAGAGCAGCTGGCTGCATAAGATTGCCGTGTCATCAAGAGGTACCAATATCATTCGCTCATACGATAGGGTTGGCTGGCTAGTGATATTTTTTCACTCTCTCTCTCCCTCTCTCTCTCTCTGTTTCTGTTTCCTCTCATTTTACTAGGAGCACGTGAAGAGCTTGGGCATTTGTTGCCTTCCACTATGTGGCCGATGCCATATTTCGCAAAAGTATGCCACATAATACGCATGATGTCAAATCAAAAGATTTTGGCACCGCTCTCGCGATGTGAGAGAGTTGGCACCGCTGTGCACACAGACCCACATGTATAAACAAATCAATCAAACCAACTACACCAGCCTCTCACTCTCCCAAACAAGTGTTTTTTATTGCCTCAGTCCTCTCTCTCCCATGCACTGTTTTTTCATTGCATGAGTTAATTTGGCACCGGAGCAAAGTAGGTGCTCCAGATTGGGGCACCAGGTGAGCAATGGAGGGGCATCGATGCCAAATGCATCACAAGTGAATTTGGCACATGTTTTGGCCTACATAGCCCACTTTTGTACTCCCTCCGTCCCAAAATTCTTGTCTTAAATTTGTCTAAATACGGATGTATCTATTTACATTTTAGTGTTAGATACATCTGTATCTAAACAAATGTAAGACAAGAATTTTGGGACGGGGGGAATACTACCTCGTATTTAGTATAAAATTTTGACCATAGATTTACCTAAGAAAATGCCAATGCATGTCACTAAAAATTACAGCATTTGAAATTATGTTCAAATACGAATCCAACGATATAGTTCTTAGTGACATACATTAACATTTTGTCAGTTAAATCTATGGTCAAATTTTGATACTACAAAATTGGAAGAGTAAACCAGGACGGAGGTAGTACTTGCCCTTAGGGTAACCATAGAGTTACTGGAGTAGTCTAAGTTTTTTTTCCACTATGACTAGCCTAGGCTACTATAGTAGTACAGCATAAAAATGATGCAAGTGATCACGTGAGAAAAAAATACTAAAAACATTTCTTTCGGTGCAGTGCATAGATGTAGTTTTGAACACTACACTTGTCATCGTAATTTGGGAAAATTACGAAAAAATTGAGCTACGTTGTGATTACTGTTTACTGATAGGAAAGAAGTTTCACCTCGATGAGTAGCTTCTCCGTGCATGGAAAGCATGTAAGGAATCCAACAACTTGATCCAGATTGGGGCCGATAGATTTTAGTGCTAAGATCTTCACTGTGCGCATGGACTGGGTCAAGCTTGTGGGAATCATTTTCTGGAAGACAGTCGTAAATACATCAAGAAGAAATTTAAAAATGTGAATTTCAAGAAGACGAAGAAGAAGATGAGTGCTATACCTGAACGATTACGGATCCAATAAAGAGTTCGGAGAATTTGGCAGACGAGTACACCAACGCTGTCAATTTCGGCGCGTCAATGACCCTGATTTTGTTGGACCTTCTAGATCCGATACAAGCAATCTCTCAAGGAAAGGCACATTCTCAATGACCATAATGTGGAACAGCTGGAGTGATCTCTTCCCAATTGATGTCTTGTTGCGGGGCCAGCAAGACACATAATTCCATCGGAGATTCGTCGAGACGATGTGGAGGCTAATGAACCGTGGATCTGCTCAAGATGAAGGTACTCGAGCGCAGTACAGGTGCGGAGCAGGTGCTCCATAGCCTTCTTCGAGATGACAACGTCGAAGAGGTCGAGTTGCTTGAGTTGAGGGAGAAGAAGGGCGGGCGCGGCATTAATCTGGGGAAAAAAGTAGGAGCTGAAGCTGGCGCGGTGTAGCGTTGCGTGAGGCGGAGCGCGGACGGCGGCAGAGAGCGACATCGTCCAGCTTCAAAGCTGAGCTCCTCGAGCTAATCTAGGGCGGGGGATAAGAACCACTCGTCGAACTTGGGTTGGACCTTGCAGGTGATACTGAACATGCGGATGTCAAGGTGTCTGGCTGGCCCAAGGTGCGATGAAAGGATCTTGGAGACTGCGGCCATGCGTTTGCAATCCCCGTCATAGAGGCAGCTGTTGACGGTGAGGTTGAGGGGGACGCAGCGCCAGAGGGGGCGCCACCGCTGGGAGAGCAGGGCGGTCTGCACGGCAGATTTGGTGGGGAGGAGGCCAATGATGACGAGCAGCATGTCGTCGGGGAGGCTCCTGATGAAGTCCAGGCTCGCCGGATGCGGTTTTGGCTCGAGCGGCCTCCGCTTGTTGGCTGCCTCGCCGTCCATCTCAACCGGTGGCGACGCTAGTGTACACGTGTGTTGGTGTGTGTTGTGTGCTGGGTGTCCGCGAGTGCGTCCTTCTGTGCATGCCACCGCGTAGTGGGGAATTGTGCGCGAGTGCGTCCTTCACGCGCAAGAAGTTTTTCCTCAATGCGCCCTCAATTTACTAGCGTGCGGGGTGCTACCCCGAGTGGTTTCAACTTTATTTCCTTCACCGCGTGTCAGATGGGCCTCTAGTTTACTTATTTTCGCCCACTGCCACATGGGCCAGCACACCAAGATACAGAACACGAGCTGACAACGCAACATGTGGATTGGTTGACCGGTCAACTAAACAATATACAGAGCTATACGCTGACACAGTGAGCGTATAATCTGTCGGTATAGAGAGTTCAATTGAGAGGGGAGGCCCGTGAGAGATAGCAGAGAGAGAGAGAGAGAAAGAGCTACTCCCTTCGTTCGATAATGTAGTTACAACATTTTTTTAAAGTCAAACTTTTGAAACTTTGACCAAGTTTATAAAGAAATTACTTATATCGGCAATACCAAAGATAAATGATAGTATGAAGTAAGTACATGTTGTGATGAATCTAATGATCGTTCCAGATGTAAATGTTTTTCTCCACATATACCTAGTCAAACTTTTCTGAGGTTTGACTTTTCAAAACATCCATATGCTTACGGACGTGACAGAGTCCCTAACGAGAGAGAGAGAGAGAGAGAGAGAGAGAGAGTGAAAAAAGTGTGTGTGCGTGTGTGAAAGAGACATGGACAACACACGATAAAAGTGGAAAAAAAGCGTGCGTGTCTTATGCAAACATATCACACATGCATCTTTGACAACGGAGGCAAGGTGAGGAGATAGTGTGTGGTTGTTTGGAACCGAGAGAGGAAGACCCCTAGCACATGGCCAAGAGGGGTCTGACAAACAAGGGAGAGAGGTCGAGAGAGACGTACGGAGGAAATGCAGACATGGGGAGGAGAGAGTCTATGTTTGTCATAGAGAGATCCCCTGGAGATCGTGATGGGACTACATGGGTGGGAGATCGAGCGACAAGGTGTGTGCGCGATAGAAGATGCCCCGAGAGATATCGAGATAGACGTATGGATGGAAGGAGACAATACGTGTGTTCTTGATGGCTAGTAAGAGATAATCATACTTAGGAGGGGGGTGTGCTTGCGCCTATGGCCCTATTTGGATACTCTAACTCAGTTAGAGGTTAGAGTTAGATTCTAACCATGAACTAACTCTAAGTGAAGAGGTGTTCGGATGGCAGGGTTAGATGGAGCACGGGTACGGCGAGGCACCTTCACGGGTAGTGCGAGAGGCAGGGAGGGAGAGGACGAGAAGCTTCGAGGAAGTGGGGAGGGATCTGCTGCGTGGAGAGCGAGAGAAAAAAGTGTTTATTAGTGGTCCCGAGAAGAACTAAACCAAATAAGCACCTCTTGGATGGGTTAGTTTTTTTGGATGGGTTAGATGCATCTAACCTAAACTAACCCTCCTGTTTGGATCTTTTTGGGTTAGTTGACACCGAACTAACCCAAACTAACTCTAACCCATGGATCCAAATAGAGCCTATGATGGAGTGAGGGATTATTGTACTTAGAAGGGTGCGTGTCACATGGAGAGAGAACAAGGGCGGAGAGTGCTGGATGGGTCTATATGTATAGCGCGAGCGAGACATGTGTATGTGTGAACCAGGGAGATATAAGGCCCGTTTGGCTTGCGTCGTGAGCATCTTTTGCGTGGCCTGGGGTTGTGACTGGATTTCATGCACGCTTGTTTGGTTGCTACCCTGTGAAAAAGAAAGCACGCCTGGGCTGGGTTCCCTTGCACTTTAATTAGCCTGGCTGAACTCCAGACACTGCAAGTAGCCTGGCCCAAGCGACCGATTTTGAACGCCTGGCCGTGCCTGGTCGTGCGGCCATGAGGCTAACAGCAACATGGATGGATATTAGCATTAAATAATTGATGCATGGATTGATTGATGGGACGTTGATGCTTTGCCTGGCCCAGGCATGAACCAAACGCTTTAGCACCACACAAGCCTGGCCAGGCAGAAATATTTTACATCTCACGTCCACACCAGGCAGAACCGACCATCAAGGCATGAGGGTCAGGTAACGAACCAAACTGACCAATAAAGTTTGAGAGAGATTGAGGAGCCCCGATAAGGCTGAGTGGTGCGTCAGATAGCTGAGAGGGGGAAAGAGATATTCCATCCGCTCGATAATGCAGTGCATGTGAATTTTTTAGAAGTTAAACTTTGGAAACTTTGATCAGGTTTACGCAAATGTTATTTATATCTACAATACCAAAGATACATCATACAAAACTACACGCAAATGTTTGTCGTACTAGATGTAATTCTTTTTCTCCACGTATATGGTCAAACTTTGTGATGTTTGACTTTTCAATAAATCTATGTGCAATGGACGGAGGTGAGTGCCTCAGTCGAGACAGATCAAGTGCATGTGAAGGAGAATGAGTAAGTGTGCAAAAAGAGTATGTGTGTGAAAGAGAAAGTGACAACAAACGATAAATTAGAGAGAGAGTGTGTTTTTTTGTTTCTTATGCGAACATATCACGCATGCATCTCCGAGATGGAAAAGCGAGGCGAGGAGATACACGAAGATAGCTAGTGTGTGATTGTTTGCAACGGAGAGAGACATCCCTGTAGCACATGTCCAATAGCTATCTGGCCAACAAGGAAAAAAGGTCGAGAGGGACACATGGATGGCATGGACGCATGGGGAGGGAGAGAGGATGTGTTTGTGATAGAGAGATCCCCTCGAGATCGTGAGGGGACTATATGGGTGGGAGATCGAGGGAGTGCGTGCGCAATAAAAAGATGCCCCGAGAGAAATTGAGATAGACCATGCACATGTTTGTGATGGAGACTAAGATTAGCTAGTCATATACATATACGGAGGACTGCGTGTGCCTACAATTGAATGAGAGACCATTATACTTGGCTAGCTGGGCATGAGATTGTGTGTGTGTGTGCGTGTGAGATGGAGAGAGAACGATGGAGAGAGATAGAGTTTTAGATGGGCCTATCGAGTGCGAGTGAGATATGCATGTGTATGTGTGACCCAGGTGGATGGAGAGTTTGAGAGAGGGGGGGAAGAGCTCCGAGACGACATAGTGGTGCGTGAGAGAGTTACGGGCAAAGAGCCAAGGAATTTGTGTGCGTATGATGAGTGCACCCAAGATACCTAGCTTGGACTATCTAGAGTATCATACATAGTGTGCGAGAGAGAACTATAGATGGTGTATATATGAATGCGGACTAGAAAGACCCCCCCCCTCCCCACACACACAGAGACAGAGAGAGAGAAAGGGAGAGGGACCAACAAGGTTTTTGTGTCAGATGCGTGTGACAGAATTGAAGATTGTCGGCGAGAGAGTGAGGGAGAGAGAGAGAGAGAGAGAGAACAGGAGTCCGGGAGAGGGGGAGGTCGCGTTTTATGCATCGAAGACTGATATAAACTTGCATTCAAATATTTAAATTGGAGACCATGTTGTCTGCAATCCACACATGAATGGATATATGCGTATATCAAACAAGTTCATTAATTTGACTTTCAACATGTTCATGGAGTACTATAATACTGTACAACATGCTACTCGATTGAGGTGTTCAATTTTGGATTTAGTTCACTATTTTGACCTACTGAGCGAACTAGTTCATTGAATCGAGATATTTCATTTTGGGTTTGATTCGCGTTTTTGAGTGGGTCAACTATTTGTCATATAGTAAATCGCTAGCAACGAGCATGTAAAAACACATTACTCCCGAGCATCATCTCTCCATCTAATAAAGAAGTGGCAAGCTAATATTTCAAAATTTGATTCGAATCAACTTGTTAAGGTAGACGTGGATGCTTGTTCTTCCAAAATTTGAACGAACCGTTAAACATCCTCTCTGCTCGGTGGAATTCGCCCGAGCAAATAAATGGGAGACGCGAAATTACCGTCCTATGTGGGACATGCATCAATTGGCCCGTTGTACATCGAGGGTAGGTTCGTAACTTCATACAAGCGCGCCTTCTCCTCGGCCGAAATGACATGTGCCGAATAATTCATAAACCATGGTCGGCAAAACACGCTCTCCTTGCCCGAAATAGCTCGCGCCCACTATTTCAAAACACGCTCTCCTCGCCCGAATTCACTCGTGCCCACTATAGTTCAAAACACGCCCTCCTCGCCCGATATCGCTCCTGCCCACTATTTGGGGAGAAGCAAAGTTACTCTACTATCCCCGACCCTCAGTACACAAACCAAAGCCGAGAAGCCTATAGGCAAG
>NC_041391.1:482997358-483046711 GCF_002162155.2 Triticum dicoccoides
CCCAGGAAGCTCCCTTCTCCCGAGCCGCGAAACCTCAGCACCACCTCCATGGCGCCCCCACCGCACCAATTTCACAGCCGCCCTCCTCCCTAATGCCGGAGACGCTATCCAATTGCCGTCGTGCACTGGGTCGTCTGCCTCTTACTCCGTGCTGCTGGTGCTGCCTCGACGATGACCACGTGAACCATACCGGAGCCGATTCACCCCTGCCGTTGTTCACGACGCCGGAGCGGCTCCAACTTCGGATCCATCCAGAGTCCTAGCGCTGCTTCCGCGTAGCCATCGACCATCGTGACATCGCTCTTTCCCTGCCGCCGGTCACCACCGCAACCGTGCCGGCCTCACCGACTCGGCAGCTAGACCTGCCTACTTCACCATGCCGCCAGATAGGTCGCACCCTCTTCTGAAATCACTTTATTTAGGTGTCAGTTGTCTGAATTTTTATTCTGGGCCAATCAATTCCCAATGGGAAGCAGCACCCCTCGAGGCGGCGGAGCTCCTAGGCTGCCGGTTGTCTGGTGTCTAACGTAAGGGTGTGGGGCCGCAAGTTCACCGTGGAAGTAGCGCTTAGATGGCTATCTTTTAGAGTTGTGTGGGTTGAAGGTACTGCCGCCGCCGGATCTGGATGACGGGGAGTCTTTGTGGATTGGCACGGGGGCGGCGCAACCACGGTAGTGCGGTGGGGCGGGGAGCGGGGTTTTGGACGGGGCCACGGACGGTGGAGGCAGGCTGCTCTGCCGTTGGTCGCTGGCTCTTCGGGGAAGATTCCGAAAAATGTCAGCCGGGAGGCACAAGACGGCCATCAAGCCATCCGACGTAGATCAGATAGTACCAAAATAAAATAAAATCGTGTGACCCCAATTTAGTCTTCAGTCAACAGACGTGTGACCACTCTCGTACCTTGCTGTTGATCTCTTAGTGTATTTCTTCGGATCAAAGAGATATGTCGTTCTTAACTTTATGCGTTATCTGCATCTTCAGACACACCGTCTTCTGACTCACCGCAGCTGCTCCAACAAGGGAAGCATACACCAGAAGGGAGCTACAGTCCCCACTCAACAGTTCCCTGCATCGAATGCGCGTGCCCGACATAGACAGCCACAACAACTGCAGGGCCATCGACAAGTCAGCACATGATGCTCACTCCTATGGATGGCAGCCAGATAGGTTGTACCCTCATCTTACTTGTGTGCAACATTTAAGGCTTTTTATTCATCTCAGCACGGAAAATAGATCATCACATTTCACTGTATATTCATGCTGATCTCTTATGGGTCTTGTTCAGGAGTTCACGATGTTCCATAGTTCAGCTAAGATACTTGTTCTTTAGGTAACGCTATTCCATAGTTATCATCCATCAGCCAATGCTATCCCACAGGCTGGTGATTATATTATTATACCACTTCTAGTATTACCTATGTTGTTCTTTAATACTTTTGTGTGCCATCTAGTTAATCTTGAGTACAAACGATACATATTCTGTAGCTTTCATCTGTGTTCTCCCTTTAGTTTATGAGACCTGTTGCTGCTAGTTAACCCCAGTCCTACTATTTATGTTGTCTCCTATAGGCACTCATTTACATAAATATAACTACTAGTTGTCTTCCATGCATGTCAGATATAATTGCACACACTGATATATCCACAAGAACCTCACAGAGCAATGTAAAGGCCAATAAACTTGATGTCAATGATACCCAATATGATGGAACATGTAAAGGCAGTTCTTCAGAAGACTTGCAGAAAGATGATGAATCCTTTTCACCCCACAAGGTCCTTGCTCTAACTTGGCCTGTGATATGGGTACAACATGCATATAAGTCCTGGAGTGTATCTACTCTTTTGCAATGCCATGTGCTTAGCATGCTGATCATGCATGTAAATATGCCATGCCTTCCTGTTTTTCAGTACCTATTCCATACATGATAACATGTTTTCAAATTCAAGTACTGTCATTCTACTCTATCGCAATGCCATCTGCTTAATTTGGACATCATGCTTCTGAATATCTTATGCATTGTTCTTCATCAGTATGTACTTCATCTGTCTGCCACACCATGTTTTTTTACATTGAAGTGTTGTTCTAGTGCTCTGTTGCAATGCCATCTTATTTTCCCAATCATACACGTGTATATTGCCTTGGTTATTTCTGTACGTATTCCGCTAGCATATAGTTTTACATTCAACTAATTTTTTATTCTGTGTTGCCCTATCGTATCCCTAGCTCTTACACCACACTCCCTCCGTCCGCATTACATGTTGCCGAAATGGATAAAAAATGATGTATCTAGAACTGAAATACGCCTAGACCCATCCATTTTTTTCTAGATGGAGGGAATACATGTCAATATGTCATGCCTTTCTATTCTTCAGTACCTATTCCATCTCTCTGCTGTCGCATGTTTTATAATTAAAGTACCATTCTTCTATACAAGGCATGCAAGGGGAAGACAACTATGTTAGAATCTGAAGGGTTACAAACAAGGCCTTTGCAAAAGATCCAAACGCCAGGAGATAATAAACCTACTCCAGTTTTTAGAGATACTGCTCCAGCACAGAGAAACCCAACTCCTACTGATAATAAGCAGATTCCAGTGGCCAAAGAACTAGTCCACTCCAGTCGAGCAAAAATATGTCAACTCAATTCTAAGAAGCGTGTGCGTATCCTTGCATCATGAAATTTTATAGCATGTTGATCATATTTTCTACATGTTTCTTACCCATCTCTCTTTTAGAAAATAAGCTTAACAGATAGAAGATTTTCTGCAATGGTATCGTTTGTGAGGAAAGATTCTTGCAGGAATTCTCTATGCTCCAATGTAGATGTAAGTACCTGTTGTATATCACTATATTTTTACATCAGCATGTATTTTGTTAATCGGCATGAATCCAACCTTAATCTGATCTAAATTTAGTTGTAGCAAAATGTATGATTAAAGGCCACAATGTTAATTTTTGTAAGGAAAACTGCCTGGTAGTTTTGCATCCTGAGCTGCATGAGTGTACTATCTCATATCAGTGGGTTTGAATACTTTAGTTCTGCAGTGGGTTTTTCAGTGTTTTTTTACTGTGTTGTCCTGTCGTATCCCTAGCTCTTACATCATACTCCCTTCGTCCGGATTAAATGTCGCAGAAATGGATAAAACTGGATCTATCTAGAACTGAAATACGCCTAGACCCGTCCATTTATTTCTGGATGGAGGGAATACATGTCAATATGTCATGCCTTTCTATTCTTCAGTACCTATTCCATCTCTGCTATAGCATGTTTTATAACTGAATCACCATTCTTCTATATAAGGCATGCAAGGGGAAGACGGCTCTGTTAGAATCTGAAGGGTTACAAACCAGGTCTTTGCAAAAGATCCAAACACCAGGAGATAATAAACCAACTCCATTTTTCATAGACACTACTCCAGCACAGAGAAACCCAACTCCCACAGATAATAGGCAGATT
Organism: Triticum dicoccoides; assembly: GCF_002162155.2. NCBI lineage: Eukaryota > Viridiplantae > Streptophyta > Magnoliopsida > Poales > Poaceae > Triticum > Triticum dicoccoides. The sequence goes on from NC_041391.1 coordinate 483,000,816, forward strand.
CCAGTGGCCAAAGAACTAGTCCGCTCCAGTCTAGCAAAAGAATGTCAACTCCATTCTAAGAAGCGTGTGCGTATCCTTGTATCATGAAATTTTATAACATTCTGATCATATTTTCTACATGTTTCTTACCCATCTCTCTTTTAGAAAATAAGGCTAAACGATAGAAGACTTCCTCCATTGGGATCATATTCGAGGAAAATATCTTGCGGGAATTCTCTATGCTCCAATGCTGATGTAAGTACCTGTTGTATATCACTATATTTTTACATCAACATGTATTTTGTTAATCGGCGTGAATCTAACCTTTATCTAATCTAAAATTAGTTGTAGAAAAATGTTAAAGGCGCCAATGTTGATTTTTGTAAGGAAAACTGCCTGGTAGTTTTGCATACTGAGCTGCATGAATGTACTATCTCATATCACGCACATTACTGAATTGTAGTGCTTCTCTGGTTGCCCATTCATTCATTGTGTCAATGTTGCTTTCATACTACCTTACCTCGCTGATGATAGCTGTGCCATATTGTGTTAATTTGGTGTAGACTACTTGCCCAAATGTTCGTTGTGTCAATGTTGCTTTCCTATTATCTGACTTGGCCAATGATAGCAATGCTAGTGTGTTAATTTTGTGTAGGCTGCTGAAGATAAGAAGACAAACTCTAAAAATAGCAAGGCAACCCCATTGTTTCTTTCCACTAAATCTAGGCCAGGTAATATGGCAATAACTCATGATTAATCTATTTGGTTCCCATCCTAATTTATGTTATGATGCAGTGGTTGAGACACTCTCCACTATCAATAATACAAGCCAGCCAAAATCGCCATCTGAATCTGTTCAGTATCCTCTGTCTCGAATGCAACGGAATAAATGTATGTTTGTGAGCCAATTAATGGTTGAAGCAATGATGGAAATGGTGGATGAATCAGAGGTGCAGAGTCGTGCGACACAACAACTGATCAATGTTTTCAGAGACAGTGTAGCAAAGCAGAAAGAACTTGCCCACATGCTTATGGGCGTCATCTGTGCTGAGGTTGTAGATTGTGACATTGTAGATGGTTAGGTTCTGCTCATTTATTTGCACTGGCATCAATCTTTGATTGCCCAGTGGATGTAATTTCCTGTAATAAATGTTGGATGTGCAACGTTATTCCCTGTATGCCATACCTTTGCGTGATCGGTTTTGGTCCTGTGCATAATTGCTCATCATAATGGGCTCAAATTATCTAATTTGGCTTAAAGACATGTACGAACTTTAGTGGGCCCATTAAGTTAATGGGCCGTTACTAGGCCGAAAGTTAATGGTTGGCCCTCTTACCTCCCGGGTCGTTAACAGGCCTACATCGAAGCGGGCAACAGGTGGCCCCAATTTATTTCACGGGCCGTTAGCAGGACCTTACTAAGTTTGGGCTACATATGGCCCAACTATACTGTAGGCCTTTAGCAGGCCGAAAGAGACAGCGGGCTTGTACTAGTCCATGAAGACCATGGGCCGCTAACGGGTCGAAAGTCAGGTCGTATTGTAAATGGCCCAACTGTGTTGTGGGCCTTTAGCAGGCCGAAAGAGAAACTGGGCTGGTATTGGACCATGAAGGGCATGGGCCGTTAAAGGGCCAAAACTAAGGTCCAACTACAAATGGCCCAACTCATTTATGGTCCGTTAACAGGCCGAAAGTCACACAGGGCCAGGAATTGGCCCAACACTTAAATGGGTCGCTAAAAGGCCAAAACTCAGGTCCGACTAAAAATGGCACAACTGATTTATGGGCCGTCAACAGGCTGATAGTGACACCGGGCCAAAAAATTGGCCCAACACTTAAATGGGCCGCTAAAAGGGCGAAACTCAGGTCTAACAACAAATGGCCCATCAGATTCATGGGCCGTCAACAGGCTGAAAGACACACCGGGCCGGAAACTAGCCCAACATTTAAATGGGTCGCTAAAAGGCCGAAAGATGTACAACCTGAAAATTGGCCCATCCATTAAACGGGACGTTAACAGGCCGAAATCTCATCGGGCCGATATTGAGCCTAGATATATAGCGGGCTGTTAACGGGCTCGAACTGACGATGGGCCGCAATGGTGTCATATATTTAACGGGCCGTTGACGGGCCGAATTGGCTCATCTTGTATGGGCCATGGGCTTAAATGGACCTGACACAAGTAGGCCTTATATGGACTGGCCTGCTAATTTTTACTGGGCCGGCCTTTTCACAGGAATGGGCCTCTTTTGGGCCGTGCCACGTGTCGACGTACCATAGGCGTCTTCCGTCCAATGAGTGGATGACATCTGTCCCAACGGCGAGCCGACACGTGTTTCCTCCAGCCAATGATGATTTTACATGTGGAAAATCCCCATTGGTCGGGGCTGTTAATGGGTTATCGGATCCAAAACCCGACCCGATAGCTTAACGGTGTTCCGTTACGGTGGATGCCACGTGTCGGTCACCCTTGACGAAAGCACTTCTGTGACGCGCGATTTATCGTCATGGAAGTGGACACTTCTGTGATGATAATTTTGGTAATGTCATGGAACACTTCTACGACAGCACAGGTATGACTATCTTGATTCTGCCATAAATTTGTCATGGATGTACATGCATGACAAAAAACGCGACCTACTGTGACAAACACGTATCATCATGGAAGTGTATTTTTTTGTAGTGATACCCGGCAAGGTGGACGCTTGGCTGACATCCCCTGAATTAGGAAAACTCCAGCAGTTTTAGTTGTACCATTACCACAAAAGTTTCATACCACGAACACACCAAGAATTCGTGCCCACAGCATCGTTGGCCATCTCGCGGTTTTCCTCCTCTATCCACACCGCCACCTTCGCCCGGTGCCATCTACCAGACGATCTGGTACAAATGCTTCGACTCCTACTGCTAAAAAAACTTTACCTTGTGGTGGTTTATCTGTTGGAGGCCTCACTACACAACATCATCCACTCCAGTGGCCCTGCCCTGGAGCGCTTGCTGATTGTTTTGGGAATAGAAATCCGTATCAGTTGTCGCCAAATAAAGTCACTCACATTAAAAGCATTTGAAGGACAGCAGCTCATCATCGAAGATGCCCCTTCACTTGAAAGGTTGCTCCTTGATAATTTTTATACACCTTCACAAATAACTGTCGTCTCTGCGCCCAAACTGGAGACCTTGGGTGTAATTTGTTACCAGTTTAATAATCACAAGGAGTTGGTGTTTGGCTCCCCACTTTTTCAGGTACCGTATATTATCATCTACACATTTGTAATCATATGCTGCATTTTTCATTTGTGCGCATAAGTTTTATATCATCTTGGAGTACACTTTGGGTACTAATATTATGTTATATGCTCAATGAAGAGCTCGTCCATTGATAGCCTATCAATGCTGCTGGATTCTGTCAAGATCATATATATATCAGAATGTATAATTTTGATCTGGACATAATTATTGGCTTGCTGTGATGCTTTCGATCTCTGGAGAATTTATACATAGAGGTGATGATTTCATGCACATTTAAAGCCCGTAAATATTGTACTAGAATTAATTGTTCAGTTGTTGTTCTTTCGACATACTCTTTTTTTAGACCTTAACTGTTTTCAATCTTCATGTCTACTTAGGCAGAACCACATGGAGAAAAACATATAACCAATCGGTGGCGTAATAAGCACAGGATTTTCTCAGTTCTCATGACATTCGTTTGAGGACAATAATGATGGAACGATATGCATCCAACAAGGCAAACAGAAGCTTTGTCACATTCTTCCTGTTGAATGCGAGGTTACTATTGTCCATGAGGCTTAGTTTTTACCGCAAGAGATTTCTCATGGCTGGACATGTTGAACAGCAAAAAAAGAAGTTTCAGGTGGACAAATGGGCTTCTAAACATGCTCGGCTTCTGTTTACAACAAGTTGTAGTCATCCTGAAATAAATTTTTTTGCACAAGATGTTGATTTTATGGATCAAACCGATCCATTTGTTTGTGACTGCAAAAAAGAGTGGTTGGGTTACTGTCATGTTCAATCTGGGTTTTCTCTAAAAATTTGATGAACAATTAATTCTTGGGCTTTTTGTACCATTTGTATGCTTGAGTTGCATGTTGTTGCCCTCGTACTCCCCTCCACCTACCACTACACTGCCGCATCTTCCACGGCTGCTGTTCGTTCCCGTCCGAGGCCTCGCCGTCGTTCTCCGCCTTGGTTCGCTCGCTATTCCCGCCGCCTTCTGGCATTGTCAACATGGTCAACAACCAAGAGGAATCAGGAGATGACTGTACGTGGAGAGGCCGACAGTAGGGACCCACCAGGGTCATTGCATTTCGCAAGCAGATGCCTCCTTATTACAAGCCAAAAAATACTTCCTCCTAATTGTTTGACAACTGGGTCCCACGCCATTGTCAATGTAGTCAATAAACGAGAAAATTACACAATGAGCGGATAAGACTAGGGGCCCAGCAGTTCGCCCAGTTGTTTTTTAGTTTCAGAGACGGAGCTCAACTGCACGCTGTGCAGGGGCTGTGACCCGTCTTGCCCATGCTTACGTTTTTATTAAGCACATGACGAGCGCAGTTGATATAGTTTTTCTTTCTGAAAGTGGCTAGCCCAGTTCTTTTTTTTTGGAGAATACCAAAACCGAGGCCTGCTTGCTTTTCTCAGCCCTGCTGGGCTGCAAATCTTTCAAGACGAGGAGGGATGTAAGTTGTCGAGGAAGCTACTGATCCACGAACACCTATGGGGCCGGCGGACCAGGCCCCTTTCGGTTCGGCAGGGGGCGGAGATCGCACGAAGAGCGGATCGAGGCGGAGCACACAAGCAGTTTACCCAGCTTCGGAGCTCTCCGGAGATATAACACTCCTACTGCTGCTTGTCTGGTTGTATTATCTTGTGTTCTTGCTCTAACGAGAGAGAGCATAGTGTTTTCTGGCTCACGAATGAATCGAACCGGAGCCGAACCTCTCCTACATTGCGCATGGGCCTCCTTTTATACGCTTGAGGGGTCACCGACAGGTGGCAACGCAGAGGAGGGTACAAATGTAAAAAGCGAGGTGGTTGGTATAGTTACTTGTACAGTGTACCATACCTAACCCTGACGGCAGGGGACAAGGGCATTAAATGCCCGTCTGGGTCGCCCAAACAGTGCAGAAAAGGACCGTTAGGGGCGCCACCGTTCGCCACGATGGCGATCTTGTCAGCTTCGCATGCCACTGTGCACCGCTGGCTGCACAGCCTCCCGCCACGCGCGCCTGGAGAGGTCCCCAGAGCGACACGTTGGTGGATGTGCTGGAGCGTGGGCACCGAGTGGCCGCCTGCCACGGCAAGCGCCTTGCCGCTGCTGCTATCTTGTCGGGTCCAGAAGCTTGTCGCTCACCGGGCCTCGAGGTACCTTGGTTGATCTTCCCGGTGAGCTCCTCTTGCCGGGGCCTTGTTGCCTTGCCGGAGCGCGTGGCGCGTCGCGGCAAGTTCCTTGGAGTGCCTTGGTTGGCCTTCCCGGCAAGCTCCTCTTGCAGGGGCCTTGTCTCTTGAGCTTAAATACTTTGTTCTTGAATGGTTCCAAGGGAACCATGGAGGATCTTGGCATTCGCCCGGCAAGCCTTGCCGCGGGGTGCTGCAACTGCCCGTGCACAAGTTCGGGGTACTAGGGTACCCCTATTCTAGTACACCGACAGGAGCCCCCGGGCCTGGGCCAGACACGGTGCCGAGCACTGTTGGGCCAGGCCCAAGACAGGGCATGGGCACACGTGGACTGGGCCACACCGAATCTCGCTCCGTATCCACCGCGCTCTCCCATAACGGCACGCGTTGAATGCGGCATCATGGGAGAGATCGTGGGTGGTTGTTTATTCGGAAGGGCGAAACGTCCGCCCCGTCCCTCTTTATAAGCAGAGGAAACAGGGGCAGTTCGTTCCCCCTCGCTGGTTGCTGCTACTTCATCCTCACGAACCTCCGCCGCTCCCCCCTTCTTCTCGAAGCCGAGAGAGCAGCGCTCTGCCCCCCATTGCCATCAGCATCACCACGCCGTCGACCTCCCTCACCACCTCCGTCATGGCCCCGAAAGCCGACAAGGGAAAGGGCGTGAAGTCGGCCGAGGCGCAGCGGCTCGCGGCGCTGCGGAAGGAGCGGGCGATCTTCTCCCCTCAGCTCGGCGTGAAGGAGCTGAAGGAGTACTTCTACCTCTTTTGGGCGACGGAGACGCGTGCGCATCCGCGCACGAGGGTACTCCCGGCCGCTGCTTCGGAGCTGGCTCCAAACGGGTACCCATTCTTCGCGCTATTCTTCTATTGCGGGCTCTGCCCGCCCTTCTCGGAGTTCTTCTGCGATATCATGAACACATATGGCTTCCGCCTCCTTGACTTCACCCCCAACGCCGTTCTGACCATGGCAGTTTTCGCACATTTGTGCAAAAACTTTGTTGGAGTCCACCCCAGTGTTGCCCTTTTCCGGCACTACTTCATACCTCGGGTAGAGAGACGAGAGCCGCTTGCCGGAGGGATTGCCTGGATCTCGAGAGTCGGCAAGAAGGAGGCGTACTTGGAGGGTGAGCTCCACAGCAAGTGGGATGAGTGGAGAGCAGAGTGGTGCTGGATTGTCGAGGAGAATCCGCAGCCCTTCACCGCCGTGCGCCAAACTCCAATAGTGCGCGGCAATGACTGGAGCAACGTGGCCCCGGAAGACGAGAGGCTGAAGATCGCCATTACTAGGTTCCTTCGTCTCAGGCTTCCCGGGCTCATTGTAGGCGCTGTAGGCGCAGATTTCCTCCGCCGCCGCATCGCCCCCTGCAGGAGAGGGGGAGGCCCGCCTGGGAATTCAAGAACTCGGCGGACATCATGAGGCTGCGGCCGGGCCTCAACTACAACTTCACCATCTTGGAGCTGGATGCGATGCTTCTGGAGTTGTTCAAACGCGACCCCCAACACCCATTCACACTGCCGAGGGGCGTAGTTCCTTTGTGCAATAACTCTTCGCTTGACCGGATCCGCGCCATGATGCCGTTCTGCGATTCACACGGAATCGTTCCGACTTGGCAAGAGCCTGCGGATGACGTCATGCAAGCGTTCTTCGACAACTTGGAAGAGGTGCCGGTCCACACTGACGAGCAGAAGAGCCTCACCCGTGACACCACCGACGAGGAGCTGCAGCGCATCGCCACTAGGGCGGAAGAGGTTGCGGCCGCAGCTGCCGCGGGCGTGTTTGGGTTCACTGTGGAGGAGGCGGAGGCTGCAGAGGCGGCAAACCTTGCCGAGCGCGCGGAGTTCATTGGCGAGGAGGAGCCTGCCGGTTCCGAAGCCGAGTCGAGCGAGGCCGGCGAGGAGGAGCCCGAGCCTTCAGAGAACTTGCCGCAGGCGGACCCCCCGGCCCCGCCAAGAAGGCGCCTTCGCAGGGCCGGGGACGCAGCGGGGCGGCAGCCGGGTCAACAACCGCCGAGCTGTGCGACGCGCTCTACCGCGGCAAGCAATGTTGCCGCGGGAGCGCCTCACGCAACAGCGGCAACTGGAGCGGGATCTTCCCGGGCCACCGCCACCGCCCCCGCTAAGCGGGTAAGGGATCCTACTCCTCCGCCTCGCCGCACCGGAGGAGGGCCGGACTTCGATCTTTCCACGCTCAGCTCCGACGAGGAGGGAGAAGAGTAAGTTTCTTCGGTGCTCTTGTAGTTCTTCAATCTTACTGTTTACATCTTGTATCTGACTTGCTCCAATCTGGACTCCTTTCTTTTCAGGACGCTGGCCCAGAGAGCGGCGAAGAGGGCCAAGGCCGCGGTGATTGTCATCGAGGATGACCCCACCATGTCAGCAGGAGGTGGGTCCGAGACCACCTTGACGGGCCAGGCAATCACTCCTCAAAGCAGCCCCCAGCGCAGCCCCCAGCGTAAGTTCATAGTTTAGCCTTCTGCTGCCGGGCGCGCTTGAGTGCTTTTTCCTTTGTTGATATCTTGCTTGTTGATTTGTGTAGGAGCAGAGCAGCCACATCAGGAGCGCCCGGAAGCTGGTCCCGAAGTGCCATATGCTTCGACTACGCCTCCAAGGGAGGGGTTCCCGGTAAGGGAGCGCTCTCCGGCAAGGGAGAACTCTCCGGCAAGGGACAGCACCGTCGATCCTGCAGCGACCGAGACCGCAACTGCAGATCTTGGCGCAGGTAATTCACTTGTCCAAAAACTTTCCCTTGGCTTCTTCTTCTTCTGATTTTCTTCTCTTGGATTTTTGATTGATTTTTCTCCCTTCTTCGTTCTTCAGACCCCTCTGCTACTGAGCCAATGGAGACAGAGGGCGCCGGCGAGGAAGGGGTCGGGCGATCGCACTGACGACCCTGAGGCCGCAGGAGCGCCAGGCGCTACGCCAACCGCCGATCCCTCTGCCGCTTCTGCGGAGCCGGGCTCCGAGGAGCCCCAACCCGGCGCCTACTTGAAGGCTGGCGACAATATCTTCATCAAGCTACCCTGGGCGTCGAGTTCCAGGGCGCCGGACGAGGGGGAAACTTTCGACGGAGAAGTGCTCGCCTCTGCTGGACTATCGTTGGTCGACGCGCCCAGCAGCAGCAACGGCGAGCCTGAGGAGGAGCAGCTGCTGCGGAAGCTGCTGTCACTCTACCGCGCCCGGCAAGCCAAGCGGGCTTCCCGGGAAGCGCTTGTCGCGAAGGCGGGAGTTGACATGGAGAAGCGCGCGGAGGAGCTCCGGGGCCACAATCAAGAAGCTCTCCGGTCCCTGGCGCAGGAGCGGGAGCGACTCGACGAGGAGCGCACGGCCTTCCTTCTCGAGAAGGCCGAAGCTGAGGAAGAGCAAAGGCTGGCCGCCGAGAAGCAGTCCGCGCGGGAAGGTGAACTAGTGCAGCGGAAGGCCAACCTCGACAGCTACGAAGAAGAGATCGCCGAGCGTGATCAAGCACTTGGCGGGGCGCTCAAGGAGGCAAAGGACGCTGCGGCAATTGCAGAGGCCGCCAAGAAAGAGCTGGAGGAGAAGGTGGCGCAGCTGGAGGCCAATATTGGGAAGAGCGGCGAGGAGCTTGCCGCACTCAAGCGTGAGCGTGAGAAGGATACTGCCGCCCATGGTGCACTGCAAGGTCTTCTCGCTGAGGGGGGCAAGGAGCTCAGCGCCGCCAAGGATTCCAAAGCAGACCTGGAGCTGAAGCTGGCCACGCTGACGCAGACGCTGGAGGCTGCCAAGGAGCGGGAGAAGACCTTGTTGGAGAAGGTCAAGGCTGACGCGGCGCTGCTGGAGAGCATTGCAGTTACCCAGAACTCGTTCAGAGACACTGTGGAGCTCTGGACCGAGGGTCTGGTGAACATTGCCGCAGTCATCAACGAGGAGCTGGCGCAGCTGGGGATGGAGGACTTTGGGTATCCTTCCGACGAGAGTCTTCAACCCAGCGCCAAGCTCAGCCTGTTCTTCAAGGGCGTGGCGACGGGACTCCAGCGGCTCCAGGAGAGGATCCCGAAGCAGCTGGCCGACGAGTCACGCAAAATCTGCGCCGGGGTTCTCCAAAAGGTGCTGATGAAGGTGGCCTTCCGCAATCCAGGCCTCAGCTTCACCAACGTCCTCAGGTCCTTGCCGCCTGACGCCGATCTGGATGCACTCAAGGCCCTTATCGCACCCATTGTGGACAAGGTGAGCGAGATCAAGAGGGTCGAGGGCGGACGCGTAGACTAGGCCGTCCATTTCTTCTTTTCCCTTGCCGCTGCTAATCATGTTATGAAAACATTCTGTTAGAGCTGCGATAAGTTATCTTGTAATATAACTTTATTTCTGTTATCAATTGCTATGTTATTTCCTCTACTAGATTCCTTCCTTTGTATGTTTTTACCCTACGCTTCTAGGGAACTTGTCGGCGCAAGCACCCGAGCCGCGAGCGCTGAGTGCGGAACTTCAGTAGCCTGCTGGCGGCGCTGCTTCCGACAAGAAACCTTGTCGCGACTAGATGCAGCACACTTAAGTTGTTGAGCGGACTCGAAACAAAGTAAGGGCACAACTAGCCACGAGTTGGTTCCTCCGCGCACAGGTTTTCCATACAAAGCAGGGTCGTTCGAGGAAGATAACTCAAAAATTTAAAAACTAATTGCTCAAACTTTGGCAACTTAGCTTTTCTATCGTTTGCTTCCCGGCAAGGCAAGACTTCGCTTGAACGACGCCTGGTCCATACCATAATCTTCTCCTTCCCCCCTGTCAAACATGTGTGCGAGGGAACCTTCTTTTACTTTGTTGAAAAAGAAGAAAGAAGAGAAAATAACGATATGGAGCCCTTCGGCTCGTTATTGCTCACCGGATGTAGGTGCTGCACAAAGTGTCAGATAATGCATGCGAGAAAGAAACTAATGCATGAAATGGACAAGTTGTGCGGAGCACATGGGGTTCTTCTTATGCACGGGATCTGCGCCCGGCTTTGTACAAAGGATTACATGCAACAGCGGCAAGACTTGTACAAAAGGTGGTTGCTGGAACGGGGTTCCGGCAACCGCGCCCTACGGGAAAAACTTACGAAGATGTTCTATGTTCCAGGAGTTGCTCACCGGAATGCCATCTTCGGTCTCAAGGCAGACAGCGCCGGGCCTTGTGACTCGTCTCACCCAATAAGGGCCCTCCCACTTCGGCGTCAACTTGTTGGAATTCTTGGCGGACTGAACGCGCCGAAGAACAAGGTCGCCTTCCTCGAAGCTTCTGGCCTTAACTTTGCGGCTATGGTAGCGGCGCAAAGTTTGCTGGTATCGAGCAGCTCGTACAGCAGCCTGAAGACGATCTTCCTCAAGGAGCAACGCGTCGTATTGTCGCAGCTGTTCTTGCTCAAACTCATCATAAGCGAGCACTCGAGGCGATCCGTATACGAGTTCCGTGGGGAGAACTGCCTCTGCTCCATAGACTAGAGAGAAAGGTGTCTGGCCAGTGGCTCGATTTGCCGTCGTTTTGATCGACCAAAGAACCACCAGCAGCTCCTCGATCCAGTTTCTTCCGCACTTGCGCAGCCTGTCGAAAGTTCTGGTCTTGAGCCCGCGCATCACTTCAGCATTTGCCCTCTGTGCTTGACCGTTGCTTCTCGTGTGAGCAACAGAAGCGAAGCAGACCTTGGCGCCAAGGTCTTGGACGTACTGCATGAAGGTGCGGCTCATGAATTGCATGTCGTTGTCGGTGATGATCCTGTTAGGGATCCCGAAACGGCAAACAATTGACCTGAAGAACTTGACTGCTGACTGTGCTGTCACCTTCCTCACTGGCTGCACTTCCGGCCACTTTGTGAACTTGTCGATTGCGACGTACAAGTACTCAAAGCCCCCGACAGCTCGAGGGAAAGGGCCGAGGATATCAAGCCCCCAGACCGAAAATGGCCAGGATAAAGGGATCGTCTGGAGAGTTTGAGCTGGCTGGTGTATCTGTTTGGAGTGGAACTGGCACGCTTCACACTTGGTTACTTGTGTAGTTGCATCCTGGAGGGCTGTCGGCCAAAAGAAGCCTTGCCGGAAAGCTTTGCCGGCAAGTGCCCTTGCGCCTATGTGGTGGCCACATATGCCTCCATGTATCTCTGCCAATAGCTTTTGTCCATCTTCCCGGCAAATACACTTCAATTTCACACCGTTGAGTCTTCTTCTGTATAGTATGTTATCGACAAACTGGTACATACTTGACTGCCGGGCTACTCTTTCCGCTTCTTCTTGCTCTTCGGGAAGTTCTCCTGTCTGAAGGAAATGGACAATCTGTTGTGCCCATGCTGGAGCTTGTGGCTCGACAACAAGGACTAAAGGCACATCTGCTGCTGCGGGAACATCCGCTTCTACGGCAAGGACTTGTGGTCCTGCCGGAGCTTGATGTTCCCCGGCAAGCTTGCCGGAGCAAAACTAGTCGGGAGCGTCTGCTTGAACGGAACAAACAATAAGGTTTGCCGGAGCAGACTGCCCCTCAGCATTCTTGGTGTTGATCTTGGGGACTTTCTTGGCGGCGGCTTCAGGGAGCTCTGCCGGAAAGTAGTCGCCAGAAACCAACTTCCTCTTCTTGCTTTGTCCAGTTGAGGGTGTTACGGATGGTTGAGTCAACTTGAGCACAAAGATCCCTGGTTCCACAGGTAACTTTAGTGCGGCGCACTTTGACAGGCCATCAGCAATGTCATTCTGAGCTCTCGGGATATGTTCCATCTGTAGGCCGTCAAAGTGCTCTTCTAGCTTCCTCACTTCATCAACATATGCTTCCATCAATGGACTCTGGTAGTTCTTGTTCACTTGTCGGACGACAAGCTGTGAGTCACCCCTGACAATGAGCTTCTTGATCCCAAGGTCTGCTGCAATTCTGAGTCCGGCAAGCAATCCTTCACACTCTGCCGTATTGTTGGTTGCTTGCTCCTTGGGAAAGTGCATCTGGACTACGTACTTGAGGTGCTCTCCGGTGGGTGCGATAAGCAACACGCCCGCACCAGCGCCTTGCAGCGAGAAGGCACCATCAAAGTACATCAGCCACTCTCTGCTTGCCTCTTTGACGGGGATGCTCGTCTCTGGAATTTCTTCATCTGGGGTTGGCGTCCACTCTGCTATGAACTCTGCCAATGCTCTGCTTTGGATAGTGGAAGTGCTCTCAAACTTCAGGCCAAAGCTTGACAGTTCCAGCACCCACTCGACAATCCTGCCTGTTGCTTCTGGATTTTGCAGTATCCTCTTCAGCGGAAAGCGAGTGACGACTGTGATCTCATGTGCTTGGAAGTAATGGCGCAGCTTTCTCGAGGCCATGAGGAGGCCGAAAAGCAACTTCTGTACACCAGAGTACCTTGATCTAGCCCCCTGCAGAAGGGAACTGACAAAGTAAACTGGACGCTGCACCATTCTCTTCTGTATCTTATCATGCTCCTGCGCAGATCCATCTTTGTCGGGACCAGAGCTTGTCGGCGAAGCCCCCTGCTTGTCGCTGGATGCATCTGCCGTGATTGCTGGCTCATCATCTGCCTCTCTCTCCGCCACTAACACAACACTAACCACTTGATTGGTTGCCGCTATATACAGCAGCAACTTCTCTTGCGGCTTAGGTGCGACAAGTGTTGGAGTGGAGGACAGGTATCTCTTCAAGTCCTGCAGCGCAGCCTCCGCCTCCGGAGTCCATTTCATTGGACCTGCCTTTTTCAAAATTTTGAAAAATGGCAGGGCGCGCTCAGCAGATCTAGAGATAAACCTGCTGAGAGCAGCCACGTAACCGGCAAGCCTTCGTACATCCTTGACGCGCTATGGTGCTTCGATCTGCTCAATGGCCTTGATCTTGTCGGGATTGGCTTCAATTCCCCGCTGAGACACGAAGAACCCGAGAAGCTTGCCGGAAGGGACTCCAACCATGCACTTCTCGGGGTTAAGCTTGAGGTTGATCTTGCGCAGATTTGCAAATGTCTCATCCAAATCTTGAGTCAGGGTCGCACTGTTCTTGCTCTTGACCACTATGTCATCCATGTAAGCTTCCACATTTCTGTGCATTTGCGGCTCAAAAGCATGGTGGACTACCCTTGCGAATGTTGAACCAGCATTCTTCAAACCGAAAGGCATCCGTACGAAGCAGTACGTGCCACACGGGGTAATAAATGCGGTTTTCTCTTCATCCTCTTCTGTCATGAAGATCTGATGGTATCCTGAGTATGCATCAAGAAATGAAAGCAAATCACATCCGGCTGTGGAGTCAACAATCTGGTCAATGCGCGGCAAGGGAAATGGGTCTTTGGGACAAGCTTTATTAACATCAGTGAAGTCAATACAAAGTCTCCATTTCCCATTAGCCTTGCGCACAACAACATGATTGGCCAACCACGTGGGGTGGATCACTCCTCTGACAAGGCCTGCTGCTTCCAACTTCTTGATTTCTTCTGCGATGAATTCTTGGCGCTCCACTGCCTGCTTCCTGACTCTCTACTTGATGGGCCGCGCATGAGGACAGGCGGCAAGGTGGTGCTCAATTACTTTCCTGGGAACACCGGGGATATTAGACGGTTGCCATGCAAACACGTCGACATTCGCCCGCAGGAAAGCAACGAGCGCGCTTTCCTATTTGGGGTTAAGAGTGGCGCTGATGGTGAAGGTACCACCAGCGCCATCCTCCTTGGCGGACACCTTCTTGGTCTCAGGTGGAGCTGCCATTGCCTTCTTACACTTGCCGGTGGAGCTCGATGGTGCGTCCTCGACGGTAGCGCAGCACTCCGAAGAGGTGCGCTTGCCGGAGTGGGCATCAGAGCTCTTGCTGGACTTGGTCTTCTTCTTCCCCCCGGGAGCTTCAGCGGCAAGTGTCTTGCGTTCTGCTGCGGCTGCTGCTTCCCGGTAGATCTTGTCGGCACAGATAAGAGCATCCTTCTTGTCGCCAGGGACAAAGATGACACTTATCGGGCCTGGCATTTTCAGTACGTTGTACGCATAGTGAGAGGCTGCCATGAACTTGGCGAGTGCCGGACGGCCCAGGATTCCATTGTAAGGTAATGGAAAGTCAGCAACATCAAATGTGACCCTCTCAGTCCTGAAGTTCAGTTCGCTGCCAAATGTTACCGGCAACGTGATCTTTCCCTTCGGCTTGCTCCTTCCCGGGTTGATTCCTTGAAATGTACTGGTCTCTTCGAGCTCGCTGTCAGGGATCTGGAGTTTCTGGAGCACCGCGGAGGAGATCAGGTTCAGGCCGGCCCCGCCGTCAACTAGCATCTTAGTGACCTTGAGGTTGCGGATTGTTGGTGAAACCAACATCGGCAAGCACCCGACCGTAGTTATGCGATCAGGGTGGTCCTCAATGTCAAAGATGATAGGCGTGCCGGACCATTTTAGAGGCTCGCGTGACTCGATGGGTGGTTCTGCTGCATTAACTTCCCGCACCCACTGCTTGAGCTGACGGTGCGAGGTATGCAGAGAAGCACCACCGTCAACGCACAGGACCTCTGTGGCTTTCTGGAACTCCTGCTCATCAGTCTCCTCGTCATCCATGTCTTCATCGTCGTTGTCATCTTCATCCTTGTCGCGGCCGCGGGGAGGTCTGTCTCCTTGCCGCTGCTTGGCCTTGCCGCGACGTCCTCCTCGGCCGGGACGTTTCTTGCCGGATCCCCCAGCACCTTCCTGGGCCTTCTCCTTGTCGCGCCGCTCGTATTCAGCTTTCTGTTGCTCAACAAGCTTCTCGAGTTTCTTACAGTTCTGGAGATCATGGCCCTTGGTGCGGTGGATCTTGCAATACTGCTTGTTGGTGCCGTCCTGCTTGTTGGCGACCGCCACCTCCGCGGCAACCTCCTTGCCGGAGTCACCAGCTTTGGCTTCCTTGGCGCCACCACCGTTGCCGGACTGCTCAACAACTAGCACCTCTTTGCCTTTCCTCCTTCTGTTGTTCAGCCGCCGGTTTTTCCTTGACGGGGCAGCATCTTCACTGTCAGATCCTCCCGCTCCTACATTCTCTCCGGGGAGTCTCCTCCCTTCCTCAGCGCGTGCACACTTGTCGGCCAGTGCATATAACTCACTGACGTCCCTGATCTTGCACATCGCCATTTCCTCCCGCATCCTGCGGTTCCGCACGTTCTGATGGAACACGCTGATCACTGCGGCAGGGTGGACGTCTGGGATGTTGTGCTGCACACTGCTGAATCTCTGAATGTACTTGCGCAGGGGCTCTCCTTCCTTCTGGGCGAGCAGATGAAGATCACTCTCCTGGCCATGAGGCTTGTGTCCGCCTATGAAGGCGCCGACAAACTGATGGCACAGATCAGCCCAAGAGGATATGGAGTTGTCCGGCAAGTGCATGAGCCAGGATCTGACATTGGGCTTGAGCACTAGTGGGAAGTAGTTGGCAAGGATCTTGTCATCTCGTCCCCCGGCAGCCTGCACCGCAATGGTGTAGATGCTGAGAAACTCCGACGGATGCGTCTTGCCGTCGTACTTCTCCGGTACGTCGGGCTTGAAGTTCTTCGTGCTGGGCCATTGGACTTGCCGCAGCTCACGAGTGAAAGCAGGGCAACCTACCACGTACGGCAGATCGCCTGGTTCCCCTGGCGCATGCATGTCAACAGAGGGCCCAGCGCGCTTGTCGGATTGACGTCGCGCTTCTCTTCGGCGCTCGATGCGGGTTCGAGCATCTTCTTGTTGCCGATCATGAAGGACTTGGCGCTGATCGCGACGAGCTCATGGATCCGACGATGCAGTGGAGTCGCTGTCGAGGTGGATCCGGCGAGTCGGCGATCTTGGCCTTCGGGGCGGTGATTGCATGGTAGTTGCACCTCCACCCGTTTCGTCGCCACCGGCTCGCGCCCGGCAACCCTGCCGTGGCGGCGATGCGCTCGGCCGCCGTGGAGTGTCACCGTTGGCGTAGCCGATGAGACTCTGAATGGTGGCCCTCCACTCGTCGATCTTGTCCGACGTCGGAGGGTAATCTAGGAGAAGTTGAGCTCGCGCCAAAGCTTCTGCTGGAGTGGTGGGTGGCAGTGGCGGACGGCGCAGTATCCCGTCCAGGCGACCGTGCCCCGCTCGTGCCAGCACGCTGGCATGCATGCTGGTCTTGAGCGCCCCGAGATCCACCAGCTTGGTCTTGGCCTATCATGCGTATGGCACTGCTAGTGCCATGACGCTGTTGGTCTTGCGCCTCCTGAGAGTGGCATGGAACATGTACAGTCGCCAAGGTTTGTGCAGCCTTGTTCTTGGACCTGGCGGCATCATGAGCTTCCTCGTCGACGCCCATTCTTCCGCCAGCGTTCATTCCACCACCCGTTTGCTCCAACGGTGGCGGAAGTGACGTGGATGGAGCAGATGCCGCCGAAGTCTTCTTCTTCGGTGGCATGTTGATGAAGGGAATGAAGATCTAACTCGTGTGAACGCCAGATCAGGTTCACACAATCTCGACTCCCCCTACTTGGCGCGCCAAAGATGTCGGGGAAGCTACTGATCCACGAACAACTATGGGGCCGGCGGACCGGGCCCCTTTCGGTTCGGCGGGGGGCGGAGATCGCACGAAGAGCGGATCGAGGCGGAGCACACGAGCAGTTTACCCAGCTTCGGAGCTCTCCGAAGAGATAACACTCCTACCGCTGCTTGTCTGGTTGTATTATCTTGTGTTCTTGCTCTAACGAGAGAGAGCGTAGTGTTTTCTGGCTCACGAATGAATCGAACCGGAGCCGAACCTCTCCTACGTTGCGCATGGGCCTCCTTTTATACGCTAAACGGGTCACCGACAGGTGGCAACGCAGAGGAGGGTACAAATGTAAAAAGCGAGGTGGTTTGTACAGTTACTTGTATAGTGTACCATACCTAACCCTGACGGCAGGGGACAAGGGCCGAAACAGTGCAGAAAAGGACCGTTAGGGGCGCCACCGTTCGCCACGATAGCGATCTTGTCAGCTTTGCATGCCACTGCGCACCGCTGGCTGCACAGCCTCCCGCCACGCGCGCCTGGAGAGGTCCCCAGAGCGACACATTGGTGGATGCGCTGGAGCATGGGAACCGAGTGGCCGCCTGCCGCGGCAAGCGCCTTGCCGCTGCTACTATCTTGTCGGGTCCGGAAGCTTGTCGCTCACCGGGCCTCGAGGTACCTTGGTTGATCTTCCCGGCGAGCTCCTTTTGCCGGGGCCTTGTTGCCTTACCGGAGCGCGTGGCACGTGGCGAGTTCCTTGGAGTGCCTTGGTTGGCCTTCCCGGCAAGCTCCTCTTGCCGGGGCCTTGTCTCTTGAGCTTAAATACTTTGTTCTTGAATGGTTCCAAGGGAACCATGGAGGATCTTGGCGTTCGCCCGGCAAGCCTTGCCGCGGGGTGCTGCAACTGCCCGTGCACAAGTTCGGGGTACTAGGGTACCCCTATTCTAGTACACCGACATAAGTAGTAAGAAAGGGGCTTCCCCGGAAAATGGGCTATAAGTTGTAAGAAATGGGCTGTAAATTTTTAAACCAAAGCCAACCGACAATTGCATAAAAATATCATTTTTTCAGGATTTCTCTACTCTCTACTCTTATAAAAACCAAAGCAAACTGGCAATTACATTAAAATATAATCTTTTCTCCCACAAGATAAACTACTCATACAAATGCATCTTCATGTTCTGTGCAACAAACGGGCATCTTGCTAGTTAAGATTCTAAATTTCATTCATTTTTTTTGCGGAGAATTGTTTTTTGAATTTTGTTTTGATATAATTTTTTGAAAATTATTTTTAACGTGACTCGAAATTTCACGATTAAAAGAGTTCGGACCCCACCGAAATATGCAAAATTTCGTTGAATTTTTTAGCAGTGCCCAGAATATATGGTCAGCAATGCTAATAAAAAGAATATGGGCTTCAAATATCCTTAAGAATTAGCAAATGGGCTGTAAATTATTGAAAATAATGGCTAATGGGTTGTATGCTGTTTTCCACAGATTTGGAGGCTGACTTTTGGGCCTACTAGGTTGACAATGATGCTGTCCTAAATTTTTTTTGACGCGTATGCAAGGCTTTGTCAACTTAGTCAACACACAGCAGTGACTGTTGGATGTCCATCCAACGACCGTCGTGCTTCTTCAATCTCTGATCTTCTTGCTCCAGCCGCCCAAACCAGCGTCGGCGGGACTGCCTGCTCCCTCCTCTCATGGCTAGTTGTGCTGCTGCCAGGCCATCCCTCTAACCACCCACACATCCTGTTATTTTTCGGTGACGTCCACCTCACCCCGCAGCCGACCAGTCAGTGCTTGTACTCCCCTCAGCGTGGGCATCCGCTGCGGTGGCTTCGCCAGCTCCGAGTGGTTCTCTTCCTGGGCCTCGCCCTTGTCCATCGCGTTTGTGCTCTCAGCGCGGCGAGGTCAACATGGTAAACAAACAACAGCCATCGGAAGAGGCTGATAGTAGGGGCCCACACAGGGAAATGCCTCCTTATTACGTGCAAAATAATGATTCCTCCACCTGGTAGCTGGGACCCACCAGAAGGGCCTCTGTATTTCACGGAAAACCTTCGCCCTGCTGTCAGCTTGGACCCACCGGAAGTGCCTCCTTATTACGCACAAAAAAATGAATACTCCCCCTGCTAGCTGGGACTCACCTTCGTGGGAGGCTGACTTGTGGGCCTACTAAGTTGATGGGGATGGAGGGCTTTGTCAACTTAGTCAATATGAACGACTCTAGCTCCAGTGACCGTACGATGTCCATCCAATGGTTGCAGTGCTTCTTCAACCTCTGGTCTTCGTGCTCCAGCCGCACAAAGCAGCGCCGTTCGTGCCACATGCTCCTGTCTCCCGTGGTCGGCTGTGATGCCGCGGAGGCCTCACCGCCCCTACTACTCCCACCGCTGGCCAGGCCATCCCTCTACTCACCCACACCCCCTGTTATTCTACAGTGACGGCAAACTCACACCGCAGCCCAACCAGTGAACCCTCGTACTCCTCTTCACGTGGGCATCCACTACTGCATCTTCCCCGGTCCACGTCGTCCCCTTCCTAGGCCTCATCGTCGTCCACCATCGTGGTGCTCTCGGCGCGGCGTGGTCAATCTGGTCAACGACCGACTTCCATCGGGAGTGTACTGTACGTGGAGAGGCTGACAGTTGGGTCCATGGCGGCCGCAAGGAAGTGCCTCCTTATTACGCGCAAAATAATTATTCCTCCACCTGACAACAGGGACCCACCAGACGGGCCACCGTATTTCGTGAAAAAACGTTTCCCCCCTGACTGTTGGGACCCACCAGCTACACCTTCGCATGCAAGGAAGTGCGTCCGGGCAAAAAACGATTCGCCCCCTGACTGCTGGGACCCACCAGCTACATCTTCGCATGCAAGGAAGTGCGTGACAGTCGGGACCCACCTGGTCGAAGCGTACGTAGCGTTGTCATTCTAGTCGCGAATGTGTACATACATACTGGTGGATGTAGAGGCGTGCACGTGTCGTAGTAGAGGCGCGCACATAGCATGTACACGTACGTACAACGACTAGTGTGCAAGAAAGAAAATACGGCCATGTACGTACATACGGGCGGGGTCTCGAACGCCTACTCACGCATACGTATGGCCAGGGCTCGTGTACATGGCTGGGTCGGAAGGGAGAAACAGCGTCGTCGTCGTGTTCATGGGGAGCCAACCTGCTGGGTCAGAACGGAATGCGTCGTCGTGTTCATCGAGAGGGCTCAGACAGAACAGGCGATGGAAATAAGGCCTAGCGTACCGCAGAACGGAGTAAACGGCCTTGTGTTCGACCGGCCACGTTCAAAACGGGATCATGTTCGTCGGGAGGGGTCTGGAATACCGCAAAACAGAGGAAACGGACCTCCTATGGTCGAAACGGGGGTCCTGTTGATCGGGTGGGGTGTGGCGTACCGCAAAACGGACGAAACGGACTTGTGTTGGAGCGCTATGATCGAAACGGGGGTCCTGTTCATCCGGAGGGGTGTGGCGTACCGCAAAACGGGATTCCACGGGATACTATTCATCTCCACCGTCGACCTCCTCCCGCCTCCACGGGCTACTGTTAATCCATCGTCGACCTCCTCCAGCCTCCACGAGCTCCTGTTCGTCCAACCTCCACCGCGCGCTACTCCACCGGCTACTGTTCAACCACCCCTCTCCACGGGCTCCTGTTCAACCACCCCTCCACGGGCTACTGTTCATCCACCCCTCCACCATCTACTGTTCATCCAGCCCTCCATGGGGCCGTCCTGTTTATCCATCCCTCCACGGGGTCCTGTTCATCCAGCCCCAAGCGGCTCGATCGCTCGGGGTCCTGTTCATCCAGAGGCAACGCCACGGGGTCCTGTTCATCCACACCCACCGCTCACTGTTCATCCAAACCTCCCTCCCCCCGCAACGCTAACTGTTCATCCAAACCCCCCTGCAACGCTCACTGTTCATGCAGAGGCAGCATCGATCAACTTCAGTTAGCAGCAGTTGCGAAGGAATCGCTCGATCACCCGGGTTCAGTAACGTGTAGCCTGCAGTGCAATCACTCGGGTTCAATTAGGCGACGCCTCGCTCGGGTTCAGTTAGAGCCCAACGCCTCACACACACGCGCGTACATGTATGAGAGAAACGCGCATCGCTCGTCCCCCGACCACCCCCCATAACCGGGAACTCCCCGAAATTTTCCTCGCCCTCGCTTCTACCATGGTTTTTTCCGTCATGTATGGCCCAAAGAATGTTATGCAGCTGCGTCTCCGGCCCGCCCAGGACGAAAACCCCATTTTCTGTCATGATTTTTTGTCATAGAAGGAGGATCCCACCACATCTATGATGATACCGGGTTTTGTCACAATTGTCGTCATAGAAGTGTCATAAGTATGACAGATTTTTTTTTCGTTCGGCCCAAAATGTCACGGATGTGTCTCTTTTTGTAGTGTAGGCTTGTCGAAGGCAACAACCACCGGTGAACTTTACTATCAATGACCACAACTACGATAAACGATACTACCTGGGTGACGGTATCTATCCTCAGTGGACCACTATTGTGAAGACAATCCCCAACCCTATCAGAGAGAAGAGGAAAAGATTTTCCTAAGAGCAAGAGAGTGCTAGGAAGGAAGTCGAGCATGCCTTTGGTGTTTTGCAATCTCGATGGGGCATCTTTCAGTATCCTACTAATACTTGGAGCACGCAGAAACTATGGGAGGTGATGACTGCTTGTGTGATCATGCACAATATGATCGTATGAGCGCACAGAACGTCTGTACAATCAAGAGTTTCAGTTTCAGAGTGAGAATGTTGTTCCTGAGTATGGAGGAGCAGCAACTTTTGAACAGTTCACCCAATTTCATAATGACATGCGTGATTGGGAAACCCACATGCAAGTGCAAAATGATTCGGTTGAGCTTATGTGGGCTCACGTCGGCAACCAAGACATAGATCTTTTTTATTTGGCTTGCAAAACTATGTGAGACTATTTTACTTTTATTCAGCTTGTAAAACTATGCTATTTATTTGGTTGTGGACTATATGATTGCTTGTGAAATAATGCAAATTTTGTGCTATATGATGAAAAAGGGCGGCCAGCTGGCCACGCCAGCACATATGGGTCGGCGCGTTGGGCGCACTGCTGACCCAATGTTGGGGAACGTAGCTTGAGAAACAAAATTTTCCTACGCTCACCAAGATCAATCTAGGAGATGACCATCTACGAGACGAGAGATTGGATCTACATACCCTTGTATATCACTAAGAGGAAGCGTTAAGAAACGCGGTTGATGTAGTCGAACGTCTTCGTGATCCAATCATGATCCGTCCTGCGAATGTCTTCGCGATCCAATTATGACCCGTCCCGCGAACTCCCGATCTAAGTGCCAAATGGACGGCACCTCCGCGTTCAGCACACATATGGCTTGATGATGCCTTCACCTCCTCGATCCAGTGAGCGATGGTGAAGTTGTAGCTCGAGTCATCTGGCGGCAGTGTGGTGGCAGTGGTGATGGCGGAATCTCAGTAGAGCTTCGCTAAGCGCTACGGAGAGGAAGAAGGCTACAAGAGAGAGGAAGGGCAGCGCCGTGGCATGGAGATGTGCTCAAGGGTGCGGCTGCCCTCTCTCTATCTCTCTCTATATAGGGGAAGGGAGGAGGGGGCGGTGCCCCTAGGGTTTCCCCTAGGGGGGCGGTGGCCAAGGCAGATGGGATCTCCCCTAGGGTGACTTGCCCCCCAAGCCGGGTGGAGGGAACCCCAGAGGGGCGCCCCAACCCTCCTGGTTACGTGAGATAGGGTTAGGGGGGCGCTTAGCCCCTTAGTGGGCTGGTTTTCCCCCTCCCCTTGGCCCATGGGGCCCCCCAACACTTGTTGGGGCCCCCCGAAACCCCTTTCGGTGATGCTGGTCATCACCCGGTACCCTTGGAACAATTTCGGACTGCAATACCTTTCGTCCAATATATCAATCTTCACCTCCGGACCCTTCCTAAGTTCCTCGTCATGTCCGAGATCTCATCCGGGACTCCAAACAACCTTCGGTAACCACCATAACAACTCAACTATACTTATATCATCACCAAACGTTAAGTGTGTAGACCCTGCGGGTTCGAGAACTATGCACACATGGCCGAGACACCTCTATGGTCAATACCCAATAGCGGGACCTGGATGCCATATTGGTTCCTACATATTCTACAAAGATCTTATTGGTCAAACCTGGATGTCAAGGATTCAACTAATCCTGTATGCAATTCCCTTTTCTATCGGTATGTTACTTGTCCGAGATTCGATCGTCAGTATCTCCATACCTAGTTGAATCTCCTTACCGGCAAGTCTCTTTACTCATTCTGTACTACAAGATCGCGTGGCTAACTCTTTAGTCACATTGCTTGCAGGCTCATTGTGATATTGTATTACCGAGTGGGCCCTGAGATACCTCTTCGTCATATAGAGTGACAAATCCGAGTCTTGATCCATGCCAACTCAACAGACACCCTGGAAGATACCTGTAGAGCATTTGTATAGTCACCCAGTTATGTTGCGACGTTTGGTACACAAAAGGTACTCCTCCGGTGTCAGTGAGTTGCATGATCTCATGGTCATAGGAACATTTACTTGACATGCAGAAAACGATAACAATAAACTTGACATGATCATATGCTATGTTCATAGTTTGGGTCTTGTCCATCACATCATTCTCCTAATGATGTGATCCCATTACCAAATGAGAACTCATGTCCATGACTAGGAAACCATAGCCATCTTTGGCCAACGAGCTAGTCCGGTAGAGGCTTAGTAAGGACACATTGTTGTCTATGTATCCACACATGTATTTGAGTTTCTGATCAATACAATTCTATCATGGATAATAAACGATTATCATGAACAAGGAAATATGATAATAACCAATTTATTATTGCCTCTGGGGCATACTTCCGACAGTCTCTCACTTGCACTAGAGTCAATAATCTAGTTCACATCACCATGTGATTAACACTCATATTTCACATCGCCATGTGACTAATAGCCAAGGAGTTTACTAGAGTCAATAATCTAGTTCACATCACCCTGTGACTAACACTAAATGAGTTCTAGGGTTTGATCGTGTTATGTTTGTGAGAGAGGTTTTAGTCAACAGGTCTAAACATTCAGATCCGTGTGTACTTCACAAATCTTTATGTCATATTGTAGATGCTGCTACCACGCTCCACTTGGAGCTATTCCAAATGGCTACTCCATGATACGTATCCGGTTTGCTACTCAGAGTCATCCAGATTGGTGTTAAAGCTTGCATCGACGCAACCCGTTATGTCGAACTCTTTATCACCTCCATAACCGAGAAACATCTCCTTATTCCTCTAAGGATAAGTTTTGACCGCCTGTCCAGTGATCCACTCATGGATCACTCTTGTACCCCCTTGCCAGACACGTGGCAAGGCATACATCAGTTGCGGTACACAGCATGGTATACCATATAGTCTGCGGCTAAGGTATAGGGGACGACCTTCGTCCTTTCTCTTCTTCTGTTGTGGTCGAGCTTTGAGTCTCACTCAACTTCACACCTTACCACTCAGGCAAGAACTCCTTCTTTGACTGATCCATTTTGAACTCCTTCAAAATCATGTCAAGGTATGTGCTCTATGAAAGTCTTATCAAGCGTCTTGATCTATCTCTATAGATCTTGTTGCCCAATATGTAAGCAGCTTCACCCAAGTCTTCCTTTGAAAAACTCCTTTCAAACAACCCTTTATGCTTTCCAGAAATTCTACATCATTTCCAACCAACAACATGTCATCCACATATACTTATGAGAAATGTTGTAGTGCTCCCACTCATGTTCTTGTAAATACCAGTTTCTTGCTAACTTTGTATAAACCCAAAAGTTTCGATCTCACTTCATCAAAGTGTATATTCCAACTCCAAGACGCTTGATCTAGTCCATAGACGGATCACTGGAGCTTGCATACCTTGTAGCATCCTTATGATCGACAAAACCTTCTGGTTGTATCACATACAACCTTTCCTCACGGAAACCGTTAAGGAAACTCTATTTTGACATCAATCTGCCAGATTCCGTAATAAAAAAATGCAGCAAACTGCTAACATAAGGTTGATGATTCGATTCGCGCTTGTGGCGGGATGAAGACGCCCATTGATTTGTGACAGATCCGACAAGGTTTGCAGTCCTCGGCATGGCCGAGGTCCTAGCCCCCAGGCCCGAGGTGTCCGAGCAAGGAGTTCGGTACTCCGGAGTAGTGACCGCGTAACGTAGTCAAAATCGATTACCTGCACACATAAAACAGTGCGGTCCAGGAAATAATAGTAATATATATAATCCTTGAATAATTGCTTTATGCGAGAAAAATTTATTTAAAGAGATGTGGCCTGGCGCTGAAGCCAATGTCGATGCAGGCCGTTGGCGTGACGCAGTGAAGGCGTGACAAAGCCGGAATTTGCAGGGTGGTCTGAGTTTCGGATGCGGCATTTGCCGAACTGTGTATGGAAACTGACCCAACAACCACGCGTCCGTTTTTAACGTGGCCGCCATTTGATAGACCTGTGTACAGACGGTGGAACAAACCTGAGTAATAATACTTTAAGAAAAATAAGCCCAACAAGCAAAAATTGTTAGGATTAATACCACCTGGTTTGTTTGTTGCAGTAGTCCGAAGAAAAGCGACTCCCAAAATTGGGAATTGATCCGCACACCCATTGCTTGATGGGCGATAAAGTGACGGCATGGCGATGCCGGCAAAGGTTGGCTCGCCGAGACAAAGCCCCCGGTCCAGCTAACGTGACGAAGCTGGTCGGCTGGTGACGCCGAAGTCACCACAGTATGTCTAGTCGAGTTGACGGAGCAGGCCGGTGAGGAGTTGTTGTAGCTGCCACGTCAGCCGAGGTGTTGAAGTAGTTCGGCGTGACGGATATTGGCTCAAAGAGGCAACAGTACGGTCATGCCGACCCAGGCCGTCACTTGTGACGTGGTCAATGTTGGCTTGATGAAGTGACCATGCGGTGATGCCGGTGTGCCCGCTCCGTGTAATCCGTGTAGCGGCGATGTTGGTGATGATGTATCCTTCGCGATGCCGAACTTTTGTTCGGCTGGCCAAGATGATGATCCGAAGAAGTTGAGCTCGGCTTAACAAAGCGACGACGTGTCCAGCGCAGGTCGGCCGCCGTGGAGTGATGTTGTCGAGCCGGTTTGGCACCGGCGTGATGGTGAAGATCGTATTGTAAAAATACTTTTAATATTAATGGGATGTATTTGAGAATAAAACACAATACCCCAAACGAAAACGTCCTTCAAAAAGGATGTTCGAAATCCCGTTCGTAAAGGAGATGAACTCGGGTCGGATTTGTTCTCGCGCAGAAAACACATCCGAAAAGTGATGCACTAATCGGAAGGTTCCCGGAGTTTGGACGGTCGGATCGAGCTGAATTTTTGGCAGGTGGTAGATATGGGAATTCCGCAGCCGATCAACGGTTGGATCTTCCACAGGACGTCCGAGCTAGATGCTGGACACCCCGCTCCAAACTTATTCGGATTCTCGTCCAGATTCAACACGGCTCCGGTATATCGAAGATTCTCGAAGATTCCTCCATCGTAACTCGACGAAACTTTTGTAGGGTTGTTGTAGACTTAATTCCGCATAATTCCACCGAAGCAATCGTTTAGGCGACACACAAGGAGGCGGTGGTGGCGGATACGAGTTTGCTGTCGAGAAAAACAGCACGATCGCCCGAGGGCGATGTTGACGTTGAGCCCCCGAGCTACATGGATGACTCCTTCATGATCTTGATAGAGATTGGAGTTGATGTTGATGAAGGCCCTCATCCGAACATGACGGTCCGAGGTAGGGCGCAGTCCTCGGTCAAGCCAAGGTGACCAGTCGAGCTGGTGACGAAGAAACCGACGTCGCAGTTGACCTGCAGTCGAACCATTGATCCTTTCACCGATCACACAGCGGAACTCTCAATGAAAGCACCAATGTCGGTGTCAAAACCGGCGGATCTCAGGTAGGGGGTCCCGAACTGTGCGTCTAAGGCTAATGGTAACAGGAGGCAGGGGGCACGATGTTTAACCCAGGTTCGGGACCTCTCGATGGAGGTAATACCCTACTTCCTGCTTGATTGATCTTGATGATATGAGTATTACAAGAGTTGATCTACCACGAGATCGTAGATCCTAAACCCCAGAAGCTTGCCTATGGTATGATTGTTGTTATATGATCTATCGACTAGCCTGGCCTTGTTTATATAATGCCCCAGAGGCCTAGGATAAAAAGAGTCCTAGCCGAATACGCCGGTGGGGAGGAGTCCTTGTCTTGATCACCAAGTCTTATGGAATCTTCCTTGTATGCGGCAACTGTCCGAACTGGCCCAAGAGTATACGGCCACGGGGGTCCTTGGCCCAATCTAACTGATTGGGAGACGACGTGGTGAGTACCTCCTAGTCCAGGACACCGTCAGTAGCCCCCTGAACCGGTCTTGAAGTTGGAGACACTCCTCGATTCTTCCGAACTATTCTTCATCTTCGGTTGTCGGTCTTGAAAACTGGTTCAACAAATCTTCTTATCTTCGATCTTGAGGATCGCCAAAGTGCATCTGAAGA
Source organism: Triticum dicoccoides (assembly GCF_002162155.2). Lineage (NCBI taxonomy): Eukaryota > Viridiplantae > Streptophyta > Magnoliopsida > Poales > Poaceae > Triticum > Triticum dicoccoides. The sequence continues at coordinate 483,028,197 of NC_041391.1, forward strand.
TTTTACACATCGGGTATCCGAGGAGCCCCTTTAAGTTTACAGCCTTTATCAATGTCTTGTTGTTTTTAATGCCACACCTCGGGTTTGAAGTAGTTCCCGGGTGGCAGTGTCCTCTTGCGTCCGAGCTCCAATGCTAAACTGCATTTGAGGTGTCTTTTGCAGCCAAGCATCAACGCCGGACTGCTTTCGAGCTCCAACGCCGGAATGTATCCGAGCTCTAACGCCGAACTGTATAAGAGTATTGTTACAGTCGAGCTCCAACACCAAACTGCATCCGGGATCCAACACTGGAATGTATCCGAGCTTCAACGCAGGACTATATCCGAGGTGTCATAGATCACCTTGGCTCAAAAAAGTTTGAAGGAGTTTAGCCGAGCTTAATGTCGGAAATGCCCGCTATGGAGCCAGCCACTGGCGCCCGAGCTTTATGCCGGACTACTTCCGAGGTGGTGCACCACCTTGGCCATGGGCCAATTTTTATGAATTTAATTCTGAATTGTGCAATGTAATCTCGGCTAAGATGTATAGCCAGTAGCCCTCAAGGTGCGTGTTGGCCTAATATCCAGGATGCACCTAAAGGAAAAAATCAAACCGCTGACCCTAGTAGCCCCTGAGACTCGGGTTGATTCGTTAAATCAGCTTGAGGATCAATTCCCAGCTCGGCAGCATACTTAGGAAAAAACACGGTGTGCGAAGTCCTCGAGACTCAGGTTGGGTGCGGCCGACCAACCTGAGGATAATAATCTCCTCAAAAACTATATTGCACTTTAAATTTTCTGCATTGGATTGTCAATGCAGTAGCCCCTGAGACACTGGTCGGGTGGCAACACCAGATCATGGGATCGATGTACCCCTTTAATATTTGTAAATGATAAGCACGAAGCCTAGTATTCCCCGAGCCTTAATGTGGGCACAGGTGGACGAATTAAGGATCGATGTCCGAAGTAAAATCTCAAATTATGTGTAATGATTCTATGTACCTAAGTACTCTACGTCATTAATACTCGAATCCGCATTGTATAGAACTTTGTTGACCGACCATCGGCTTCAACCTCCTTGGCCAGCAGCCGAGGGGTGTTTGGCCTACTTTATAAAGCCTTTATGAGGGCAAAGTTTTACGGCAAACAAGGCAATCCGGCCATACGGTTTTATAAACAAAGGTACGCAGAGAGATATGTTATATTACTTTATAATGTAAGAAACATCTTCCAAAGAAAATAATCCCGCTATTAGTTTCTTTCTTTGGGTTTTCATGCTAAGCATGATCATGAAACCTCAACTCCGATCAATGTGGGAGGAAAATACTGAGGATTTAGTTCGGGGAAAGCTTCCAAACTCTATGGTCTAAATGAACCCAAATTTTTACCTCCGTTGCGACCGTTATAATCTGAAAGTGGCCCATCATCGGCTTCTACCCCCTTGTAGATGCTACGCAGGGTGTTTCCGTAATAACAAAACAACCCTTAGCCGACGTCTCGGTGCCCAAAGGCGGTTGTGTTAGCGGAAACGAGGCAATTAGATATGTGGGCTTTATAACTTTCACTTAGTCATAGGAGCTTAACGTTGGGAGGCCACTAAGTAGCCCCCCGGTTAGTGTTCGGCGACAGCCGAGGTCAAGCCGTAAACACTTCGGGCAAGGTTATGAAGGGCCTGTCATTTAATATAGTCATCGGACCGCTGACCAGTTTACGCTTATTGTGACAGTCAGTTTTCGGGTTTCTCCACCGAGGTGCTTCACCATGCGAGCTGGAAGCACAATCGTAGTGGTTCTCCCTTTGCACACCTAGCCGAACAAAGCGGAACATAGGAGGCAAGCACAGGAGCCGGGCAACCCAACTATTGACTGAAGACACAATTCAAAACTGATGCATATATAGCAATATCCGAGAATTTTTGCCGAATCTCTAAAAGTGTCCGGCGTTTACACTACGAGACTTATGCGGAAAACACACAAATAGTTGAAAGGTGCCATAGGATTGGAAAACCAAAAACGTCAGTAAAAACTCGACGTCCGAACTAGATCAATTGTTCGGTGCCAATAAGAAAATTGGTCTTAGAAAAAAAAGAATTGTGCTTCTGTCGTGCTTTAACATGACACATCCTATCTCAAGACTTCAAGCGGGTCAACCTACGGCTTCAACCTCCTATCCCGAAGGTGGAGTACTTCTCATTAGGCTAGTTTAGCAAACTTTAGTGGCTTTGACAGAGAAATTAGGCTCCCCGACTATTGACCACACACTCATGTCAAAAAAAGGAGTGATAGAAAAAAGACTTTGCAACGACTAAGAAGAAGAACACTTATTATAAAACAGCTCACATAAATCTAAGAGCCCCCAAGTGACTTGGGTAAAAGAATTTTATGTATAATGATTGTATGTACCGAAGTATTTATATCATATTTGTGTTCACCCGAACTTGAAACACGTCCTAACCTACCGTCGACTTCTCCCTCTTCGGCCAAGGGCCGAAAAGTGTTATGTACTTCACCTGTCGAAAATATCGACGGTATTTCCGATAACCAGGCAATCAGGCCATAAGGCTGTAACAGACAAAGCGCGCTTGGGGAACTTATGCTATATTACTAATGAAGTGTAAGAAGCATCTTCGAAGAAAATAGTACCCCCACCGATACCTTTCTTCGGTTGCTCATTGCTGTTATGAGACTTGTGCAATAGATTTTTTGTACTCATGAGTTCCGTTGTGTGCCGACCATTGTTGAAAATAGTAAGAGAGCTAGCTTTCGGCTTCACCCAGTATGAGGTCCGGCTCGGATGAACCGATCGTGACAATCGCAGAGGTGCTCCCTTTACTCCCTAGCCGAACAATCGGGAACGTAGGGGTAAGCATAGGAGCCAGGCAACCGAGCATGCAAGTCACTTAAGTCAACATGGTGCATATTGTGGCGTAATACACGAACAAGGAACGAAGTCGTACAAGTATAATCATATGCAAGAGGAAAAGCTCCATCAAGGAGCCCCCAAATAAACGGGGTATTTGAATATGTGCGTCACAAACAACTTCGTGCCAAAAAGTATAATGCTTGTTCGAACCGAACAAAATTTAAAACTAAAAGGTTTTGAGTATGAAAGCAACTTAGCTGGTTAATGAGCTCGGTGTTGATGATGCGATTCGGGCTTGTGGCGGGACGAAGACGCCCATTGATCTGCGACAGATCTGACAAGGTTTGCAGTCCTCGGCATGGCCGAGGTCCTAGCCCCCAGGCCCGAGGTGTCCGAGCAAGGAGTTCGGTACTCCGGAGTAGTGACCGTGTAACGCAGTCAAAATCGATTACCTGCACACATAAAACAGTGCGGTCCAGGAAATAATAGTAATATATATAATCCTTGAATAATCGCTTTATGCGAGAAAAATTTATTTAAAGAGATGTGGCCTGGCGCCGAAGCCAATGTCCATGCAGGCCGTTGGCGTGACGTAGTGAAGGCGTGACAAAGCGTGAATTTGCAGGGTGGTCTGAGTTTCGGATGCGGCGTTCGCCGAACTGTGTATGAAAACTAACCGAACAACCACGCGGTCGTTTTTAACGTGGCCGCCATTTGATAGACCTGTGTACAGATGGTGGAACAAACCATAGTAATAATACTTTAAGAAAAATAAGCCCAACAAGCAAAAATTGTTAGGATTAATAGCACCTGATTTGTTTGTTGCAGTAGTCCGAAGAAAAGCGACTCCCAAAATTGGGAATCGATCCGCACACCCATTGCCTGATGGGAGATAAAGTGACGGCATGGCGATGCCGGCAAAGGTTGGCTCGCCGAGACAAAGCCCCAGGTCCAGCTAACATGACGAAGCTGGTCGGCTGGTGACGCCGAAGTCACAGGAGTATGTCTAGCCGAGTTGACGGAGCAGGCCGGTGAGGAGTTGTTGCAGCTGCCACGTCAGCCGAGGTGTTGAAGTAGTTCGGCGTGACGGATATTGGCTCGAAGATGCAACAGTACGGCCATGCCGACCCAGGCCGTCACTTGTGACGTGGTCAATGTTGGCTTGATGAAGAGACCATGCGGTGATGCCGGTGTGCCCGCTCCGTGTAATCCGTGTAGCGGCGATGTTGGTGACGATGTATCTGTCGCGATGCCGAACTTTTGTTCGGCTGGCCGAGATGATGATCCGAAGAAGTTGAGCTCGGCTTAACAAAGTGACGACGTGTCCAGCGCAGGTCGGCCGCCGTGGAGTGATGTTGTCGAGCCGGTTTGACACCGGCGTGATGGCGAAGATCGTATTGTAAAAATACTTTTAATATTAATGGGATGTGTTTGAGAATAAAACACAATAACCCATACGAAAAAGTCCTTCAAAAAGGATGTCCGAAATCCCGTTCGTAAAGGAGATGAACTCGGGTCGGATTCGTTCTCGCGCAGAAAACAGATCCGAAAAGTGATGCACTAATCGGAAGGTTCCCGGAGTTTGGACGGTCGGATCGAGCTGAATTTTTGGCAGGTGGTAGATATGGGAATTCCGCAGCCGATCAACAGTTGGATATTCCAAAGGACGTCCGAGCTAGATGCTGGACACCCCGCTCCAAACTCATCCAGATTCTCGTCCAGATTGAACAGTGCTCCGGTATATCAAAGATTGCCGGAGATTCCTCCATCATAACTCGACAAAACTTTTGCAGGGTTGTTATAGACTTAATTCCGCATAATTCCACCAAAGCAATCGTTTAGGCAACACACAAGGAGGCGGTGGCGGCGGATATGAGTTTGTTGACCAGAAAAACAGCACGATCACCCAAGGGCGATGTTGACGTTTAGCCCCCGAGCTCCATGGATGACTCCTCCATGATCTTGATAGAGATCAGAGTTGATGTTGATGAAGGCCCTCATCCGAACATGACGATCCGAGGTAGGGCGCAGTCCTCGGTCAAGCCAAGGTGACCAGTCGAGCTGGTGACAAAGAAACAGATGTCGCAGTTGACCTGCAGTCGAGCCATTGATCCTTTCGTCGATCACACAACGGAACTCTCAATGAAAGCACAAATGTCGGTGTCAAAACCGGCGGATCTCGGGTAGGGGGTCCCGAACTGTGCGTCTAAGGCTAATGATAATAGGAGGCAGGGGACACAATGTTTTACTCAGGTTCGGGCCCTCTCGATGGAGGTAACACCCTACTTCCTGCTTGATTGATCTTGATGATATGAGTATTACAAGAGTTGATCTACCACGAGATCGTAGAGCCTAAACCCCAGAAGCAAGCCTATGGTATGATTGTTGTTATATGATCTATCGACTAGCCTGGCCTCGGTTTATATAATGCACCAGAGGCCTAGTATAACAAGAGTCCTAGCCGAATAACTCGGTGGGGAGGAGTCCTTGTCTTGATCACCAAGTCTTGTGGAATCTTCCTTGTATGCGGCAACTGTCCGAACTGGACCATGAGTGTACGACCACGGGGGTCCTCGGCCCAATCTAACTGATTGGGAGACTACGTGGTGAGTACCCCCTAGTCCAGGACACAATCAGTAGCCCCCTGAACCGGTCTTCAAGTTGGGGACACTCCTCGATTCTTCCGAATTGTTCTTAATCTTTGGTCGTCGGTCTTGAAAATTGGTTTAACAAATCTTCTTATCTTCGATCTTGAGGATCGCCTAAGTGCATCTGAAGATTTTACACGTCGGGTATCCGAGGAGCCCCTTTAAGTTTACAGCCTTTATCAATGCCTTGTTATTTTTAATGCCACACCTCGGGTTTGAAGTTGTTCCCGGGTGGCAGTGTCCTCTTGCGTCTGAGCTCCAATGCTGAACTGCATTTGAGGTGTCTTTTGCAGCCAAGCACCAATGCCGGACTGCTTCCGAGCTCCAACGCCGGAATGTATCCGAGCTCTAATGCCGGACTGTATAAGAGTATTGTTACAGTCGAGCTCCAACGCCAAACTGCATCCGAGATCCAACGCCGGAATGTATCCGAACTTCAACGCAGGACTATATCCGAGGTGTCATAGATCACCTTGGCTCAAAAAAGTTTGAAGGAGTTTAGCCGAGCTTAATGTCGGAAATGCCCGCTATGGAGCCAGCCACTGGCGCCCGAGCTTTATGCCGGACTACTTCCGAGGTGGTGCACCACCTTGGCCATGGGCTGATTTTTATGAATTTAATTCCGAATTGTGCAATGTAATCTCGGCTGAGATGTATAGCCAGTAGCCCTCAAGGTGCGTGTTGGCCTAATATCCGGGATGCACCTGAAGGAAAAAATCAAACCGCTGACCCTAGTAGCCCCTGAGACTCAGGTTGATTCGTAAAATCAGCCTGAGGATCAATTCCCAGCTCGGCAGCATACTTAGGAAAAAATGCAGTGTGCGAAGTCCTCGAGACTCAGGTTGGGTGCGTCCGACCAACCTGAGGATAATAATCTCCTCGAAAACTCCGCATAATTCCACCAAAGCAATCGTTTAGGCGACACTCGAGGAGGCGGTGGCGGCGTATACGAGTTTGCTGTCCTGAAAAATAGCACAATCGCCCGAGGGCAATGTTGACGTTGAGCCCCCGAGCTCCATGGATGACTCCTCCATGATCTTGATAGAGATCGGAGTTGATGTTGATGAAGGCCCTCATCCGAACATGACGATCCGAGGTAGGGCGCAGTCCTCGGTCAAGCCAAGGTGACCAGTCGAGTTGGTGACGAAGAAACCGACATCGCAGTTGACCTGCAGTCGAGCCATTGATCCTTTCGCCGATCACACAGCGGAACTCTCAATGAAAGCACCAATGTCGGTGTCAAAACCGGCGGATCTCGAGTAGGGGGTCCCAAACTGTGCGTCTAAGGCTAATGGTAACAGGAGGCAGGGGACACGATGTTTTACCCAGGTTCGGGCTCTCTCGATGGAGGTAATACCCTAGTTCCTGCTTGATTGATCTTAATGATATGAGTATTACAAGAATTGATCTACCACGAGATCGTAGAGCCTAAACCCTAGAAGCTAGCCTAAGGTATGATTTTTGTTATATGATCTATCGACTAGCCTGGCCTCGGTTTATATAATGCACCAGAGGCCTAGGATAACAAGACTCCTAGCTAGCCGAATACGCCGGTGGGGAGGAGTCCTTATCTTGATCACCATGTCTTGTGGAATCTTCCTTGTATGCGGCAACTGTCCGAACTGGCCCATGAGTATACGGCCACGGGGGTCCTCGGCCCAATCTAACTGATTGGGAGACGACGTGGTGAGTACCCCCTAGTCCAGGACACCGTCAATTACCATCAACGTCTGTCTTCTTAAAGATCCATTTATTCTGAATGACCTTTTGCCCTTCAGGTAATACTTCCGAAGTCCATACTTTGGTTTCATACATGGATCCCATCTCGGATTTAATGGCCTCTAACCATTTGTTGGAATCCGGGCCCACCACCATCACTTCTCCATAGCTCGTCGGTTCACCTTGTCCAACAACATGACCTTTAAGACAGGGTTACCATACCATTTAGAAGTCATACATACCCTTATCGACCTACGAGGTTCGACAACAACTTGATCTGAAGCTTCATGATCATCATCATTAGCTTCCTCTTCAACTGATGTAGGTGTCGTAGAAACATTTTTCTGTTCTGCGCTACTCTCTGGTTGAAGTAATGGTTCAACAACCTCATCAAGTTCTATCTTCCTCCCACTCAATTCTTTCGAGAGAAACTCTTTCTCAAGAAAGGATCCATTCTTAGCGACAAATACTTTGCCCTCAGATCTAAGATAGAAGGTATACCCAACCGTCTCTTTTGGGTATCCTATGAAGACACATTTATCCGCTTTGGGTTCGAGCTTTTCCGGCTGAAGCCTTTTGATATAAGCATCGCAGCCCCAAACCTTAAGAAATGACAACTTAGGTCTCTTGCCAAACCACAGTTCATAGGTGTCGTATCCACAGACTTAGATGGTGCCCTATTTAAAGCGAATGTAGTTGTCTCTAATGCATAGCCCCAAAACTATAATGGTAGATATCATAGAACGCACCATATCCAATAAGGTATGATTGAGACGTTTGAACACACCATTATGATGTGGTGTTCCAGGTGGCATCAACTGTGAAACAATTCCACATTGTATTAAGTGATTGCCAAACTCATAACTCAGATATTCTCCCCTTCGATCGGATCGTAGGAATTTAATCTTCTTGTTACGATGATTCTCAACTTCACTCTGAAATTCTTGAACTTTTCAAATGTTTCAAACTTATGCTTTATTAAGTAAATACATCCATATCTACTAAAATCATCGGTGAAGGTGAGGAAATAACGATATCCACTTCATGTGTCAACATTCATCAGACCGCACACATCAGCATGTATGATGTCCAACAAGTCACTTGCCTGTTCCATTGTTCCGGAAAACGGGGTTTTAGTCATCTTCCCAATGAGGCATGGTTCATATGTGTCAAGTGATTCAAAATCAAGTGACTCCAAAAGACCATCAGCATGGAGTTTCTTCATGCGCTTTATACCAATATGACTTAAGCAGCAGTGCCACAAGTATGTGGTACTATCATTATTTACTTTACATCTTTTGACATCAATATGTGTATCATTACGATTGAGATTCAATAAACCATTCACATTAGGTGCATGACCATAGAAGGTATTATTCATGTAAATAGAATAACCATTATTCTCTGACTTAAATGAATAACCGCATTGCAATAAACACGTTCTCATAATGTTCATGCGCAATGCAGATACCAAATAACATTTATCTAGGTTCAACACTAATCCCGAAGGTAGAGGGAGCGTGCGATGGTGATCACATCGACCTTGGAAACACTTCCAACACACATCGTCACCTCGCCCTTAGCTAGTCTCCATTTATTCCGTAGCTTTTGTTTCGAGTTACCAATATTAGCAACTGAAACGGTATGTAATACCCAGGTGCTACTAGGAGTACTAGTAAGGTACACATCAATAACACCTATATCAAATATACTTTTCTTGAAGTTGCTAGCCTTCTTATCTACCAAGTATTTGGGGTAGTTCCGCTACCACTGACCGTTCCCCTTACATTAGAAGCACTTAGTCTTGGGTTTGGGTTCAACCTTGGGTTTCTTCACTGGAGCGGCAACTGGTTTGCCATTCATGAAGTTTCCCTTCTTTTCCCTTGCCTTCTTGAAACCAGTGGTCTTGTTAACCATCAACACTTGATGCTCCATCTTGATTTCTACCTCCGCAGCCTTTAAGCACGGCGAATAGCTCCGGGATCATCTCCATCCCTTGCATGTTATAGTTCATCACGAAGCTCTAGTAGCTTGGTGATAGTGACTGGATAATTCTATCAATCACCGTCTTATCTAGAAGATTAACTCCCACTTGATTCAAGTGATTATAGCACCCAGACATTTTGAGCACACGCTCATTGGCTGAGCTATTCTCCTCCATCTTGTAGTCAAAGAACTTGTTGAAGGTCTCATACCTCTCAACATGGGCATGAGCTTGAAATACCAATTTCAACTCTTGGAACATCTCATATGTTCCATGGCATTCAAAACGCCGTTGGAGCCCCGATTTAAGCCGTAAAGCATGGCGCACTAAACTATCAAGTAGTCATCAGAACATGTTCATCAGATGTTCACAACATCCATAGACGACGCTAGAGGGGTGATGACCCACAAGTGTATGGGATCTATCATAGTACTTTCGATAAGTAAGAGTGTTGAACCCAACGAGGAGCAGAAGGCAATGACAAGCGGTTTTCAGTAAGGTATTCTCTGCAAGCACTGAAATTATCGGTAACAGGTAGTTTTGTGATAAGGTAATTTGTAACGGGCAACAAGCAATGAAAGTAAATAAGGTGCAACAAGGTGGCTCAATCCTTTTTGAAGCAAAGGACAAGCCTGGACAAGTTCTTATATAGAGGAAAGCGCTCCCGAGGACACATGGGAATTATCATCAAGCTAGTTTTAATCACGCTCATATGATTCGCATTTGTTACTTTGATAATTTGATACGTGGGTGGACCGGTGCTTGGGTACTGCACTTTCTTGGACAAGCATCCCACTTATGATTAACCCCTATTGCAAGCATCCACAACTACAAAAGAAGTATTAAGGTAAACCTAACCATAGCATGAAACATATGGATCCAAATCAGCCCCTTACGAAGCAACACATAAACTAGGGTTTTAGCTTCTGTCACTCTAGGAACCCATCATCTACTTATTACTTCCCAATGCCTTCCTCTAGGCCCAAATAACAGTGAAGTGTCATGTAGTCGACATTCACATAACACCACTAGAGGAGAGACAACATACATCTCATCAAAATATCAAACGAATACCAAATTCACATGACAACTAATAGCAAGACTTCTCCCATGTCCTCAGGAACAAACGTAACTACTCACAAAGCATATTCATGTTCATAATCAGAGGCGTATTAATATGCATTAAGGTTCTGAACATATGATCTTCCACCAAATAAACCAACTAGCATGAACTACAAGGAGTAATCAACACTACTAGCAACCCACAGGTACCAATCTGAGGTTTTGGTACAAAGATTTGATACAAGAGGTGAACTAGGGTTTGAGAGGAGATGGTGCTGGTGAAGATGTTGATGGATATTGACCCCCTCTCTATGAGAGGATCATTGGTGATGACGATGGTGATGATTTCCCCCTCCCGGAGGGAAATTTCCCCGGCAGAACAGCTCCGCCGGAGCCCTAGATTGGTTCCGCCTCGTGGCGGTGGAGTTTCATCCCGTAAGCTTGCTTATGATTTTTTTTCCGGGTAAAAGACTTCATATAACAGAAGATGGGCACCGGAGGGCTGCCAGGTGGCCCATGAGGCAGGGGGGCGCGCCCAGGGGGGTAGGGCGTGCCCCCCACCCTCGTGGATGGTGGGTGGCCCCCCTCAGGTATTTCTTCCGCTAAATATTTTTTATTAATTCCCAAAATGACTTTTGTGGAGTTTTAGGACTTTTGAAGCTATGCAGAATAGGTCTCTAGTATTTGCTCCTTTTCCAGAGGGGACAATAATAGTTCATGCTAACTTACATCCAATTGGAGATATATATCAGGATCTTCCAACACGAGGTGCTTGCCAAAGGATAAAATGTAGAAAGGAAAGGTGAAGATCACCATGACTCTTGCAGAATGTAAAAGATAGGCCCTTCACAGAGGGAAGCAGAGGTTGTCATGTGCTTTTATGGTTGGATGCACGAAATCTTAATGCAAAAGAACGTCACTTTATATTGCCACTTATGATACGGACCTTTATTATGTAGTCCGTCGCTTTTATTACTTCCATATCACAAGATCGTATAAAAAGCTTATTTTCTCCACACTAATAAATCATACATATTTAGAGAGCAATTTTTATCGCATGGAACATGACAACTTACTTGAAGGATCTTACTCAATCCATAGGTAGGTATGGTGGACTCTCATGGCAAAACTGGGTTTAAGGATATTTGGAAGCACAACTAGTATCTCTACTTGGTGCGAGGAATTTGGCTAGCATGAGGGGGAAAGGCAAGCTCAACATGTTGGATGATCCATGAAAATATACTTTAATTAAGATGTGAGAAAAGATAACCCATTACGTTGTCTTCCTTGTCCAACATCAACTCTTTAGCATGTCAATGAGTGCTCACAATCATAAAATATGTCCAAGATAGTATATTTGTATGTGAGAACCTCTCTTTCTTTATTACTTCCTATTAGTTGCAACGATGACCAAAACTATGTTTGCCAACTCTCAACAACTTTGATGTATCATACCCTTCATATGTGAAGTCATTACTCTCCATAAGATCAATATGATCTCTTTATTTCTTTTTATTCTTTCTATTACTTTTATTCAAGATCATAGAAAGATAGCAAAGCCCTTGACTCAACACTAATCTTTATTATATATAGCTTACGGACTCGATTACATAGAGGGATCATAAGACTAAACTCAAAACTAAATCATACCAAAGCTTTATTCTACTGGATCAAGATATTACCAAAAGGATTGAACTAAGAAAAACGGTAAAGATAGGAGTGTGATGGTGATACGATACCGGGGCACCTCCCCCAAGCTTGGTAGTTGCCAGGGGGAGTGCCCATACCCATATGATTATGTCCTCGGAGGTGGTGATGATGGAGGTTTTGATGATGTAGGCTTGTTGTCCATCTTCCAAGGCATAGGCTCACCATCATAGAAGGATGATCGAGTCTCCGGGATCCTCCACTCTGCAGCCAAACTCATCCTCTTGAATCTATATTCATACTCACAATTTTAGTTTTGCAGGTCATAGATCTGGGCTTGGAGGTGCTCGATTTTCTCATGAAGCTTGAAATGGTCTCCCCAATGTTCTTGGCGTCCAGCTTGTGGTTGTTGGTGAACTCCGCGATCATCATCTGGTTGGCGTTGAGTCCGCGTTCCACCATCCCTTGGCACTTGAAAACTTGTTGTTCCATTGTTTCGAGCTTTGTCTCCATGCTTCCGGTACTCCTTGGTCCCTCGACATCGCGGATGTGCAACACCCCCTCACGCATCTCAATGGTTTGAGGGTGATGCAGCACCTCCGCAAGGTAGGGGTTGATGACCCTCTCGAAAAACTTGTCTTTGGGGGCGCTTGAAGACGTCATGGTGCTCTAGATCTGTCAGAAAAATAGCTCGAAACAAGGACAGAGGATATTTGCATGATGCAGTGGTTAAAACCTTCGGGAGATTATATACTGAATTTTTACCGACCAAAAGAAGTGTCGTACAAGAAAACGGAGTCCGGAGAGCACACGAGGTGCCCACGAGGCAGGGGGCACGCCCTCCACCCTCGTGGATGCCTCGTGTCCTTCCCGGACTACTTCTTATTTTCCTATTTTCTTAAATATTCCAAAACGGAGAAAAATTGCTATTAGAACTGTTTTGGAGTCGGTTTACTTACCGTACCACATACCTATTCCTTTTCGGAGTCTGAAACGTTCTGGGAAGTGTCCCTTATGTATTCCTCCAGGGTTACGGTTGCAATAACATTAGTTTCAACATTTATAGGATTACCTGAGATATAATATTTGATTCTTTGACCGTTTACCACCTTCGGATTCGTGCCTTCGGAGTTGTTGATTTTTATGGCACCGGAATGATAGACCTCCTCAATAACGTAAGGGCCTTCCCATTTAGAGAGAATTTTTCCTGTAAAAAAATCTTAAACGAGAGTTGAATAGCAACACATAATCACCTACATTAAACTCACGCTTTTGTATCCTTTTGTCATGCCATCTTTTAACTTGTTTCTTAAACAGTTTGGCATTCTTGTAAACCTGGGTTCTCCATTCATCAGGTGAGCTAATGTCAAATAACATCTTCTCACCGGCAAGTTTGAAATCATAATTGAGCTCTTTAATAGTCCAATATGCCTTATGTTCTAGTTCGAGAGGTAAGTGACATGCTTTTCCATAAACCATTTTATATGGAGACATACCCATAGGATTTTATATGCAGTTCTATAAGCTCATAATGCATCATCAAGTTTCTTGCACCAATTCTTTCTAGATCTATTGATAGTCTTTTGCAAAATTAATTTAAGATCTCTATTACGCAATTCTACTTGACCACTAGACTGTGGGTGATATGGAGATGCAATTCTATGATTAACATCATACTTAGCAAGCATTTCACGAAAAGCACCATGAATAAAATGTGAACCACCATCAGTCATTAAATATCTAGGGGCTCCAAACCTTGGAAAAATAACTTCTTTAAGCATCTTAATAGATGTGTTATGATCAGCACTACTAGTTGGAATAGCTTCTACCCACTTAGTAACGTAATCAACAGCAACTAAAATATGTGTATAACCATTAAAGGAAGGAGACGGTTGAGGGAGTCCTGGATTATGGGGTATCCAGACAGCCGGACTGTATACATCGTCTGGACTATTGAAGCGTGAAGATACAAGACTCAAGACTTCTGCCTATGTCCGGATGGGACTCTCCTTTGCGTGGAAGGCAAGCTTGGCGATCCGAATATTGTGTTTCCTTCCTTGTAACCGACACCATGTAAACCATAGTCCTTTCCGGTGTCTATATAAACCGGAGAGGTTGGTCCTTAGAATGCCGATCACAATTACAATCATACCATCATAGGCTAGCTCCTAGGGTTTAGCCTCTACGATCACGTGGTAGATCTACTCTTGTACTACTCATATCTTCAATATTAATAAAGCGGGAATTAGGGTTTTACCTCCATCGAGAGGGCCCGAACCTGGGTAAAATTGTGTCCCTCGCTTCCTGTTACCATCAGCCTAAGATGCACAGATCGGGACCCCCTACCCGAGATCCACCGGTTTTGACACCAACATTGGTGCTTTCATTGAGAGTTCCTCTGTGTTGTCGCTGCAAGGCTTGATGGCACCTTCAATTGTTGACAACACGGTCCGGGGGGAGAGTTTTCTCCCCGGACAGATCATCGTGTTCGGCGGTTTCGCACTGCGGGCCAATTCTCTTGGCCATCTGGAGCAGATCGACAGCTATGCCCCTGGTCAGCAGGTCTGGTTCAGAAACTTGAACTACACGGCTGACATTCACGGTGACATAATCCTCGACGGATTTGGGCCCGTGTCAGGAGCACCGGACAGTCGCGGTGAACACGGCCTAGACCTGCTGTCGGACAATGTTCGGGGTGTCACCCCCGCAGTGGCCCCGGACCTAAAGCCGAAGCAGGCTACATCGCCTGAGGACGGAGGGATGGGTCCCGCCCCGCAGCCTGCACACTCATCGGCGGTGGAGCCGAACACAGGTCCTGCCTCTGTGGAAACCTATGACTCCGGACCCCCAGACTCATATCCGGTTATTGGTTCCAGTCCATGCACTCTCGAGCCAGCCGAGCCAAGTTGGGCTCCGATAATGGAGTTTACCAGTGTGGATATCTTCCAGCACTCGCCTTTTGGCGACATGCTGAACTCGTTAAAGTCTCTCTCTTTGTCAGGAGGCTCTCGGTCGAACTATGTCCGGCTCGAGTGGGGAACAGACGATGAAGGAATTCGTTGCCCACCCACCACCACTTCATTGCCGCGATTAATGATTTAACCGACGTGCTCGACTTCAACTCCGAAAGCATCGACGGTATGGACGACGATGCAGGAGAAGATTCAGAATCTTTGGGGCGCTGGACTACTACCTCGTCACACGATATATACATGGTGGATACGCCCAAGGAGGACGACGGCGGGAATCCGGAAGATAAAACCCTGGGCAAAAGCCAAAATGGCGACGCAAACGCCGCTCAAAGTCCAGTAATAGTAAAAATAGCGACAAGAGTGCAAGAAGTATCGACATATCAGTAAACTCCGAAGCCAATAACGACCACGAGGACCCAGCGATGGAGCAGGACGAGCCAGGTCACGCCGAACCAAGTTCGGAGCAAATGCCCGATCACAATGATCCAGAGGGACGAGTTCATCAAGCCGCCCCAGGACAAGAACACAGTCCGGAAAATGATGCATTCATCATTCCAGAAGAACGCATGGAACAAGATAACCTCCACAGAAAGCTTATGGCCACAGCGAGAAGTCTAAAGAAGCAGAAGTAACGGCTCAAAGCCGCATAGGAAACGCTCAATCGCAGATGGAATAAAGTGCTAGACATTGAAGAAATATATGGCGACGATCTCCATACAAAGAGCTATCCAAAATGCAAGCTACTGCTAGAATTCGACGACGAGGCCGTTCCACCAAAGAATAATACGACCAGGAGACCAGATGCACCGATTCACAACCGCAACAGAACAGCTACTGATGCCGCGCATGTTCTATGAGAGCATCTGGATAAGCAAGCCGGTGCGGCTAGGTCCATATATGGATCTAAAGGACACACCCCGGCGAGGGACTATGGTCAACAGAACGATCATACAAGCCAAATACCAGTTCGGAATAAACACCAGACACAACAACAGCCAACCGCATGCCACAGCTCATCCAGAGACAGAGGGGCTGCTCACCCCCTGTGCTTCACCGAAGAAGTACTGGACCATGAATTCCCACAAGGTCTCAAACCTGTGAACATAGAGGCGTACGACGGAATGATAGACCCAGGGGTCTGGATCGAGGATTTTATCCTGCATATTCACATGGCTCGTGGGGATGACCTCCACGCCATCAAATACCTTCCCCTAAAGTTGAAGGGACCAGCTGAACACTGGTTGAAAAGCCTCCCCAAAATTCAATTGGAAGTTGGGAGGAACTCGAGGATGCTTTCAGGGCCAATTTTTAAGGGACTTATGTCCGGCCTCCGGATGCGGACGACTTAAGCCACATAATCCAACAGCCCGGAGAGTCCGCCCGCAAGCTTTGGAACAGATTCCTCACTAAGAAGAATCAAATTGTCGATTGTCCGGACGCCGAAGCCCTAGCGGCATTCAAACACAGCATCCGCGACGAGTGGCTCGCCAGACACCTCGGCCAAGAAAAGCCAAGGACAATGGCAGCCTTAACAAGCCTTATGACCCGCTTTTGCATGGGTGAAGATAGCTGGCTAGCCCGTAAAGGCACCAGCAACCCCAGCACATCCGAAATAGGGGATGGCAATGGGAAGCCATGGCGTAATTAAATCAAACGCCAAAACAAGGAAGAGAGCCCGGACAACACAACGGTCAATGCCGGATTCAGGGGCTCTCGACCTGGTCAACAAAAGAAGCCATTTAAAGGCAGTAAAGAGGGACCGTCCGGTGTGAACAGAGTCCTAGACAGACTGTGCCAAATTCATGGCACCCCTGACAAACCTGCGAACCACATGCACAGAGAGTGCTGGGTCTTCAAGCAGGCCAGCAAATTAAATGCCGAACACAAGGGACGGGAAACACCAAGTGAAGACGAGGATGAACCTCGCCAGCTGAACACTAGGGGACAGAAGAAATTCCCGCCGGAGGTTAAAACAGTAAACATGATCCATGCGACTCACACATCCACGAGAAGGCACGAACTTGCGCATAGAGACACGCACGATATAGAGCTTATCGTACGCACACCTAACTACTGGATGTCTTATCCGATCACCTTCGACCACATGGACGGTCGAACTAGTATTCGGCATGGAGGATCAGAGACCTTGGTGCTTGACCCAATAATCGACGGATACCGTCTCACCCGTGTCCTCATGGACGGCGGCAGCAGTCTCAATTTAATATACGAGGACACTGTCTGCAGGATGGGGATAAACCCATCCAGAATTAGCCAAAGCAATACCACCTTTGAGGGGGTGATACCAGGCATTGAAGCCTACGACAAGGGCTCTGTCATGCTGAAAGTAACATTTGGCTCCCCAGGCAACTCCAGAAGCGAAGAACTACTCTTCACCATCGCACCCTTCCAAAGCGGCTATCATGCATTGCTTGGAAGAACGGCCTTCGCCCGCTTCAACGCATTGCCGCACTATGGCTACCTTACACTCAAGATGCCCGGTCCACGTGGCATCATCACTGTTAGCGGAATCACAGAGAGCTCTTCACGTGCAGAGGAACACGCGACGGCCCTGGCGGCCGGACTATAAGCGGCCTCCAATATCAGAAAACATGACAGGTCATTAAGACCACATACACGGTTAGGCGAGTCCGGTAGCCCGGAAAAAATTCAACCAGGGCACCGTATATGTAATCCCATAGCAGACACCAGGGGCTATAAATATTTAATACAGCCCCACACTTGGCTCAACCTTATTGGGAGGCCAACATCTTACACTTTTACTATCCATCGCCTACTTACGTTGTACTCTCCTACGAGTTTTCTTTTGTCCACAGACAACGTTCGCGCGATACCCTTCCAGGATACGGCACAACGAAGACAAAGGCGCAGACGTGCAGCAGGGCCCCGTTCAACAGGTTTCTTTTTTAGATTAAGCCCCTGTGTAAACCTTTTCTATTGCCTCTTGTTGTTTAACCAGCCCATGGGTTCCATACCCACAAAGGATACTGCCGTTATTGGCATTTTGCCATGACAGATTAACGCACGTACCTGGAAACACATGGTTTATAAATGAATGGGCATTCTTGAGCCCATCTTCTGTTATAAAGTCCGAATACCTTTGGGAGTGTTCGGCGTCACGAGTTTGGCCTTATATGCATCAGCTCTGAATCATGTCTTTGGTCAAATGTTGGGTTTGCCCGGCTCCTAGGTTTGCCGCCTTACGTTTCGTCATTATCGGCTAAGGCGGCCAAAGGAGAACTACTGCAATTGTGCCCTGGTTATTCTGGATGAGCACCTCAGTAGAGACTGGTGAAAACTGACTGTCATGATATAGCGAGAGACTGATCAACCACTCGAAGACTCACCGGAATCTTTAGGATTCCTCCGCATTAACGAAGGGCCATTTCCCGGTCAAGTACATACGCGCCCGTATTCGGATGCACGCGAAGGTACAAGGGGCTACATAGTAGCCCCAACGTTATACTCCCATGGCTAAGCGAAAATGTTACAGCTATATAGTCCGGTTGCCTAGTTCGATGTGCGATCACCTCCTTAATGGACCAAGACGTTGGATCAAGTGTGATTAGGCATATTTTTCGCAAACACCCCCGCATTGTATGCGTGGGGGCTGAAGCCAACGACT
>NC_041391.1:483046969-483113149 GCF_002162155.2 Triticum dicoccoides
ATCTCGTACGGCAAACATGACCTGCGACCACGGGAAATCGCAGCTCCTATCTCCGTCGGCCACCGCTGTGGAGACTCTTTTCGGAGGACACATCATTTCTCTCCCGTTGCTTCTCTTAATAAATATATCTCCCGTTGCAACGCACGGGCAAGTGTGCTAGTATATATATATATATACATACATACATATATATATAGGGTGGGTCTATTCTAATAACACCCCTTAAGACCTTATTCTGCACACCGAATCGCTTATTCTGCACACCGCAACGCAAGCAGAAAAAGGAGCACCCCCACCCACCCACGTCAAACACTCCCCTAGTTGTGCTTTATCTCTCCCCCGTGACGCTCACCCACCCACCACCACGCGCCCCCCTGTAACCACCTTCTACCGCGCGTCGGAGGCACACCGCCGCCGGCAACCGCGCCCCCGCCCGAACCCCCTACCCAAGCGCCGCCCTGCCCCGAGCACCACCTTTCCTACCTCCCCCGTTTCGGCCATCCCGGGATCCGCAGGATCCAGCTCTAGCTCCAGCGTCATCGCCGCCTTCCCTCGACCATCGTTCCAACTAGGGTCATGGACTCCCTGCACCGCCACCCTTCCTTACCCAACTGGACACCATCGCGACCTCGGATCTAGTCAGATCCGCCTCCAACATCATCATCCCGCGCGGGGCCGTGGCCGGACTACCTCCCCTGTCCCGCCTCCTCTCCATCCTTGGATGCCACTGTCACGGAGGCAGCACCTCCCCCTCCACTTCCGTCGCTGGCCAGAGGCGGAGGTACTCCCTTACGCCCCTCTGGTTCGGCAGTCCTAACCTTCCTACGCTGCTCCAACACCAGATCTGGGCCCTCCGGCCCCTACCTCACCACCACGTACCTCGACGGTAGCCCACGCGGGTGCAGTTCGCCCCGCTTCTCGTCGGGGTTCGGTTGCCCCGATGCTGAAGTGCGCCTGGAGGTTTCCTCCTCCCTCGTCTCGCCCGCCCATTCTCCTCCCGCCCCGTCCGAGGTGAGGTTGTTATGCTCGTCGTGGTGAGGAGGGGCGGTGGAGGTTGGGACACACCAGATCAGGGCGCCCAACCACCGGATCCCGTCGGGGCATG
Organism: Triticum dicoccoides; assembly: GCF_002162155.2. Classification (NCBI taxonomy): domain Eukaryota; kingdom Viridiplantae; phylum Streptophyta; class Magnoliopsida; order Poales; family Poaceae; genus Triticum; species Triticum dicoccoides. The sequence goes on from NC_041391.1 coordinate 483,048,075, forward strand.
GCCGCCGCGACCGTTGGGACCTCCCAGCGCCATCCTTTAACCTCCAACCTCCCAGCGCCCTCATCCTGGATCTGCCGCAACACCATGAATCCCATCGACCACCAATTTCCCCCGTCGACCACTGCTTCTACCTACCGCCTGGATGGGGCATCGCGTCCACTGCCTCCGGCTAGGACAAGGTCGCCGCGAGCTTCTCCCTCCTCACCCACCTCCTCCTTGTGTTCCGATGTGCAGGAACCACCCCTGCCGCCTACTTCACGCCTCAGCGCCCGTCCATCCCTGGAGGAAGCGCTGCCGCACCGGTGAACACCACCTCCCAGCGACCCACTTATCCCCTCTCAAAAAGTTGGTCAAATCCATGGAGGTGAGGTCGCCACTCCCCTTCGCAGTGCACGTCGTTTACTCAAGTGGTTCAATTCATGGGTGCGTGCAGCTCGCTACTGTAGTTTTTGTGCGACACGGTTGGATTGCCTGCAACACATCTCCGGTGTGCAGTTCGCCGGCGCCAGGGCATGCAGCTCTGCCCACGGGCACATGCAGTACGCAACGATACATGGTTCAGGGAGCAAAACATCAACGTGCGGTTTGGTGTATTTTTCTGCATTTCACTTCTCTCATTCATATCACTTTACTCTTTTATTAAATGGGTATCATCGGTGCAATGAAGTATTCTATCCGTTGTTCTTGTTGTCTAGTTTACCAGTTTTTGCAGGAGATGTGGGGACAAAAAAATAGAGAGAAATGAGTCCCGAGCACATACTGTGTTAGCAAGTCGGTTCGCCGGTGATTTGTAGTATGTTCAATGGTATCACTCTAGTTCACATCGCCCCATGGTCGACTCCAGTGGCCTGCCTTGGTCGTCGTCACCGTGCTGTAGTTTTGCTATTGCACTACATGTGATTCAGCGCCAGTAGGGCCGCGTGGCGAGGACGACTACCCACCAAGAGGAGGTGGTGTTCGCGAACAATTCAGAGGCCCAATTCATTTTTGAAAATTTTGTTTGAGACTTGTTATGTAAACTACAGAAGCTTGTTTGTAAAATAGTTACCCTAATGTTGTTCGTTGTAAATCCTGAAGTGGCTCATTTTGTAGTCTAGTAAGCGAAAAAAAATCCACGGAGAGGTTCACTTCTTTTTCGCGTGTGGTTTGCTTCATATATGGACCGAAAACACAAATAGGTAAAGAAAGTGTAGAAAAAATTTAGTTAACTTCGCCTTCTGACTCATTAACAGCACTTGCAATGCGTTTGGTCCTCGGATGTGGTTTACTTTTAAGAGTGGTGTTGTTCACTTGCACCCAACATGAACGTGTGATTTTTTTAAAACAAAACAAGATATCAATGAGGTTCACTTCGACATATGTCGCGGTTCATTTGCCCTCGTCTCTGCAGTCCACTCTTTCATAAGGAAAGTTGAAAAGAAGACAACGAAAACTCGCAAAAACTCGTTCAAAAAAATGTACGTCCGACAAAAGAAACCATGAAGTTCACTTGACTGTTTGATGCAGTGCGGTTTTTGGTTTGAAGCAGTGCATTTTTCTGTCCGACAACGATTTTGGTGTCACGAAAAAACAGTGTCCGCTTTTTGCTAATTTTAAAACTGCTTTTAAATCGTAAGGAATTAGAGAGTGTGTTCTATATGAAAAAGTTGCGTCTCGTCGATATCTTTCCAACGGCATATCATTTGAATCATTTCGAGAACCGGTTTGTAAAAAATTCAAGAAAAACGGTCGCTACCACTTGTCGTCCGCCACACGATTTTCAAAATTAACTTAAAACTGTAAGGAATATCAAAACCATTCCTACATATGAAAGTTTCGCCTTGTCCATAGCTTTCCAACGACGTATTACACGCCTTGTTTCGACAAACGGTTCAAAAACTAGAGTGAAAACAGTACTGAAAATTGCAAAAAATTCAAAAAACAGAATTCCGCGATTTAGTAAATTTGAAACTGCTCTTAAACCGTACCGAATTAAAGAAAATGATAGTTACAAAAAAGATGCGCCTCGATCATATCTATCCAACGGCGTATCATTTGCTTCATTCCGACGAGCGTTTTAGAAGAAATCGCGAAAAAACACTCGCTGCCACTCGTCATCCATCGCGCCGTTTTTGAAACTGCTCTTAAACCGCGAGGAATCTGGAAAAATGTTCAATGTAGCGAAGTTGCGCCTAATCCATAGCTTTTCAACGGTATATTATATGCCTTGTTCTGATTAACAATCAAAAAATTAGAGCGAAAACAGTACCGAAAAAAGAATGCGTGCAGTTTTTTCCGACGCAAAGTTCACTAGTCTATATTGCAGTGCTCGTCGTCAAGAAGATGCAGTGCACTTGCGTTCAGCGTGCAGTATGGAAGTGGTGTGCAGAATAGTTATTCTGCTAATATTAGCAGAATAGACCGTCTGTATATATATACGGCCGCACAGGGGACACAATCATATTTTCAGGCAAACAGTCTACATATAGCCTCATAATAAAAATAAACATTGTTTTTACAATGATTCGATTCATCACTTGAACAAGACATTCTTCGCGCACTGTGCCTCTATTAGGCGGACACCTTCTGTGACCTGCTCCAAGTAGTGCTCGGCCGGATATTGGCCCCCCGCCGGATCCTGGGTCGCTATAATGGTGGCCTCCTTATCCGTCCAATAGGCTTTAACGTGGGCAAGTGCCATTCGTGCACCCTCTATGCATGCCGACCTCCTCATGGCGTCGATCGGAGGCACGACCCCAAGGAATTGTTGCACCAAACCAAAGTAATTGTCTGGCTTAGGCCCCTTGGCAAAAGATGGTCTATTACAGACCGCATTGCAAGCCCGGACAGCCTGCGAAGCTCCGCTACAACAGCCATCTTCTCATTTAACGGCAGCGGCAAGTGGGAGCATTGAATTGCGACCAGAAAGGCTTCTCCACTTGCTTATCACCTTGATCCTCGAAGAACTTGGCAGCGTCAGCTGTACTATTTGCCAAGTCCACATATGCGTCTGTAGGACTCCAGCGTCCATCCAGGGGAGCATACTTCGTCATCCGCACTAAGTAGGACCCCCAGCCACGATTTTGTCGGCCTGTTGGAGCTCCTCCTGCATACCCCGGATCTCGGTCCGCATCTCCTTGGTGGCATTAAGTGCCTTGTCCAGCTCGGCCGAGCTAGCCTTACTCTCCTTTTCAAGGAGTACATACCGGCCGGCGGCATTTTTCAACTCCACAGCCATTTCGGCTATCTTTTCCTCGCTTCGGCGATGAGCAGCCTATTCGGCTCTCAATTCTTCGGCCGCCTTTAGGGAAGCCGCATTACTAGCCCAAGCTTGTTCCTTGGCCTGAGCAAGTTCCGCCCTCAGGGCCTCCACGGCAGCAGCACCATTTGAAGTACAAACACATTGCATTAATATTATGCCCCTCTCATATTTTCCTATACAACATAATAAGGGAAGCAGAGCACATACCCTGTGACTCATCCAGCCGCTTGTTCACCAGCGTGATATTGGCATCAATAGATCCGATCTGCCTCTTTAGTTCGGCAACTTCAACAGACTAGTCGGCTGTCGGATCCTTAGACACTTGTGCACATGTACAGTGCAGCCATTACTATATGATCCCCCGTTTGCTGCCTATGGCGGGCAACCAGAGTCTCAGGGGCTACTATCCATATGGACCACACCTAGCGCTTGCCTCACAGCCAAAAAATAGTGCATTTTTACTACATACCTCAAAGCCTGTGAGCAGGCTCGTAAATGCCTCATTCAAACCGCTTGTAGCGGATGAAATCTTCTTAAGCACCGTGCTCATTAATGAGCGGTTCTCCTCCGAGAGCGCAACTCGCTCCAGAAGACTTGTCAGTACGTCCGGCTAAACATCGAACTATGCCGGACCCTTGTCATCGCCCCCCGTGGGAGCCAAACGCTCCAGGCTTCGGGCGGCTGACGTATTAGTTTCCGGCTTCGGCAGAACCGGACTCCTCCGTGACGACACCTCCGTGTCGCCCGCTTCACGAGGCGGGGAGGTGGGTGGGTTCTCGCTCTCCATCATCTCCGGAGGAAGATCCCCCGAAGACAAACTCTGTTGAGAAGAGCTGCTAGCCGGACTGCAAAAGACGAATCCTGGTTAGGAATCTTGGAGAAACACCGTACCTTTGAATTAACGATTAACTTACAGCTCGACGGAGGGCTGGACCATTGGTGGGCACGACGCAGTGAGGGTGCCCTTCGCGGCAGAGCCCCCTGGTGATACCTTCTTCCCTTGCTTGGGCATCTCCATCTCCAAGTCTTCGGAGGCGGCCCTTTTCTTCCCACGCGGGGAGGCCTCGGATTACCCTCCCCGACTATCCTCCTTTGGGGAGAAATCAATTCCCCCGGTCCGGATGCGTAGTGTGTGAAGTTCAGCTTTGCTGCCCTTTCCTTCGCCTTTCCCTGAGGGCATTTTGCTAAGCACCCGGCTAATCATCTTAGCAACGGTTGGACCCGGCGAGCCTTCGGGAAGTGGCGCTGGACACCTGGTTCTCTCCGCTTTGTTGAGCCATTCCTGGCCACGGAGGGTTTTCAAAACAATGGTTATGGGAAATATAAATAGAGTGTCCGGCTTTAAGGTTACTTACTTGGGTATCTAGGCGATTGCAGCTTAGGCCCGCATCCTTGGTGGTGTCCGGACACTTTACTTGTGGTCCAAAGAATAATTTACACATCCCTTCAAGCTTCAGGCCGAATAAGTGCTTAATAGTCCCCGGACCCTCCGGATTGAACTCCCACATCTGGAGAGGCCGACGTTTGCACGGCAACATCCGTCGGATTAGCATTACTTGAATTATGGTGACAAGATTTATGCCCCTCTCGATAAGCTCCCGGATACGGCTCTACAGTATTGGAACATCACTGGCGGGCCCCCAATTCCGTCCTACGTTGGTCCATGACACCAACTGTGACGGAGGGCCCGAGCGGAACTTGGGGGCGGCTACCCACTTTGTGCCTCTGGGAGCCGTAACATAAAACCACCTCCGTTGCCATATATCAGATACTTCCGGGAAAGAACCCTCAGGCCATGGGGCATCGGCGTTCCTGCTTATTATGGCACCTCCGCACTCAGCGTGTCGCCCCTCGATCATCTTCGGCTTTATATTGAAGGTCTTGAGCCATAAACCGAAGTGTGGGGTGACGTGGAGAAAAGCCTTGCACACAATAATGAACGACGAGATATGGAGGATAGCATCTGGAGCCAGATCATGAAAATCCAACCCATAGTATAACATGAGCCCCCTCACAAAGGGGTCGAGGGTGAGGCCCAGGCTGCGGAGGAAGTGAGGGACAAACACAACGCTCTCATGGGGCTCCGGTGTAGGGATAACCTACCCTGGAGCAGGAAGCCTGTGCTGGATATCGACGGTCAGTTATCTGACCTCCCTAAGCCTCGTAATGTCCTCCTCTTGGATCGAGGAGGCCACCCACCAGCCTTTAGGGTTGGATCCGGACATATTGGAGGATCTGAGGTGTTGGAGCTTAGGTCTTGGGTGTTGGAGCTCGAGGTGCGAGAAGATGCAAGGGAGGTGGAAAAGAGGCATAGGCCTCAATCCCTTTATAAAGGAGATGAATATCAAGAGTCCTCGGCGTGACCGCTTGAGACTTATCCAAAAATACACGGAGTCATACCAACGGTCGTCGTAGGGTTACGCACGCCCATATTAATGGAAAATCCCGTAATAAGAGGAACACGATCTCTGCTTTGGCAGGACGTGCCAAGAAAACCGCCTCGCAACGCGAGTCGAGGTGGGGTAAGAAACGCCGGTTCGTGTTGGACCAGGCCATGATATAAGGGCACGACGTACGAAGATTGCCAGCAGATCAGATTTACGCTATGTTCCCTACAATGGTATGTGAAGATCATCTTGCAGATCTGGACACGGTTTGAGTGTTCGAAAGTTACTTTGGAGTATTCGGAGAAGGAACCCGCCTTGCAATGCCGAAGACAAGACTGCGCACCGGACTCATCGTCATTGAAGCCTGGTTCAGGGGCTACTGAGGGAGTCCTGGATTAGGGGGTATCCGGACAGCCGGACTGTATACATCGTCCGGACTATTGAAGCGTGAAGATACAAGACTCAAGACTTCTTGCCGTGTCCGGATGGGACTCTCCTTTGCGTGGAAGGCAAGCTTGGCGATCCGAATATTGTGTTTCCTTCCTTGTAACCGACTCCATCTAAACCCTAGTCCTCTCCGTGTCTATATAAACCGGAGAGGTTGGTCCTTAGAAGGCTGATCACAATTACAATCATACCATCATAGGCTAGCTCCTAGGGTTTAGCCTCTACGATCTCGTGGTAGATCTACTCTTGTACTACTCATATCTTCAATATTAATCAAGCAGGAAGTAGGGTTTTACCTCCATCGAGAGGGCCCGAACCTGGGTAAACATTGTGTCCCTCGCTTCCTATTACCATCAGCCTAAGACGCACAGATCAGGACCCCCTACCTGAGATCCGCCGGTTTTGACACCGACAACGGTCCCATATAATCAAGGCCCCAAACATCAAATGGTTCAATAGCAAGGGAATAATTCATAGGCATTTCTTGACGTCTACGAATGTTACCAATTCTTTGACATTCATCACAAGACAAGACAAACTTACGAGCATCTTTGAAGAGAGTAGGCCAATAAAAACCAGATTGCAATACCGTAGGTGCAGTTGTATCTCCAGCGTGGTGTCCTCCATATGCCTTAGAGTGACACTTCCGTAGGATCTGTTCCTGTTCATGCTCAGGTACACAACGTCTAATAACACCATCTACTCCTTATTTATAAAGGTGTGGGTCATCCCAGAAGTAATGCCTTAAATCATAGAAAAACTTTTTCTTTTGCTGGTATGTGAAACTAGGTGGTATAAATTTAGCAACAATATAATTAGCATAATCAGCATACCATGGAGTAGTACGAGAAGCATGTATGACAGCTAATTGTTCATCAAGAAAGCTATCATCAATAGGTTGTGGGTCATCAAGAACATTCTCTAACCTAGACAAGTTGTCTGCAACGGGGTTCTCAGCTCCCTTTCTATCAATAATATGCAAAGCAAATTCTTGTAGTAAGAGAACCCATCTAATAAGTCTAGGTTTAGCAGCTTTATTTTCCATAAGATATTTAATAGCAGCATGATCAGTGTCAATAGTTACCTTAGAATCAACAATATAAGGTCTGAACTTATCACAAGCAAATACAACTGCTAAGAATTCTTTTTCAGTAGTAGCATAATTTCTCTGGGCAGTGTCTAGAGTTTTACTAGCATATTGAATAACATTTAGTTTCTTATGAACTCTTTGTCCTAGAACAGCACCTACAACATAATCACTAGCATCACACATAATTTCAAAGGGTAAATTCCAATCAGGTGGTGAACAATAGGTGCAGAAATCAAAGCATTCTTAATTATTTCAAATGCTTCTACACAATCATCATCAAAGACAAAAGGAGTATCTTTTTGTAATAGATTAGTCAGAGGCCTAGAAATTTTAGAAACATCCTTAATGAACCTCCTATAAAAACCTGCATGACCAAGGAAACTTCTTATACCTTTAATGTCCTTGGGACACGGCATATTTTCAATTGCATCAACTTTAGCTTTATCAACTTCAATACCTCTTTTAGAAATTTTATGCCCCAAGACAATGCCTTCATTAACCCTAAAGTGGCACTTCTCCCAATGCAAAACTAGACTAGTATCTTCGCATCTCTGCAAAACTCATTCAAGGTTGCTCAAACAATCGTCAAAGGAGGATCCATAAACGGAGAAATCATCCATGAATACCTCAGGAATCTTTTCACAAAAGTTGGAGAATATAGCCATCATGCATCTTTGAAAGGTAGCAGGTGCATTACATAAACCAAAAGGCATACATCTATAAGCAAAAGTACTGAAAGGGCAAGTAAAAGTGGTCTTTTCTTGATCCTCCACTAACACAGGTATTTGAGAGAAACCAGAGTAACCATCTAGAAAGCAAAAATGTGTATGTTTGGATAGTCTTTCTAGCATTTGATCAATAAAAGGCAAAGGGTAATGATCTTTTTTAGTAGATTTTTTTAACTTACGGAAATCAATTACCATCCTATAACCTATAATATTTATTTGAGGGATCAATTCATCTTTATCATTAGGAACAACAGTAATACCTCCCTTCTTAGGGACACAATGGACATGACCTACCCACTAACTATCAGCAACGGGATAAATTATACCTGCCTCAAGGAGCTTTAGTATTTCGTTTCTTACCACTTCTTTCATCTTAGGATTTAACTGTCATTGGTGATCAAATACTGGTTTGGCGTCTTCCTCCAACTTTATTTTGTGTTGTCATAGAGTGGGTCGAGACTAATGCCCTTAAGATCGTCAAGAGTATATCCAATAGCAGCATGGTGCTTCTTCAGAGGTTTTCAATAATCTCTCCTCTTCCTGCTCTGAAAGGTTAGCACTAATAATAATAGGATATATCTTCTTTTCATCAAGATAAGCATATTTAAGAGTATCAGGTAATGGTTTAAGCTCGAACATGGGATCACCCTTGGGTGGTGGAGGATCCCCTAGGATTTCAACCGGCAAGTTGTGTTTCAAAATAGGTCCCTGTTTAAAGAATACTTCGTGTATTTCCCTTCTTTCATTCATAAACGTATCATTTTCATGGTCTAGCAAATATTGTTCTAAAGGATCATTAGGAGGCACGGCAATAGAAGCAAGACCAATTATTTCATCCTTACTAGGCAATTCTTTATCATGGGGTTGTCAACAAAATTTAGCAAAATTAAACTCATGAGACATATCCCCCAAACCAATAGTAACAACATCCTTTTCGCAATGTATCTTAGCATTAACAGTGTTCAAGAAGGGTCTACCAAATATAATGGGACAAAAATCATCTTGTGAGGAACCAAGAACAAGAAAATCAGCAGGATATTTAACTTTCCCACACAAGACTTCAACATATCTAACAATCCCAATTGGTGAAATAGCATCTCTATTGGCAAGCTTAATAGTAACATCAATATCTTCTATTTCAGTGGGTGCGATATCATGCATAATTTCGTCATATAAGGAATGAGGTATTGCACTAGCACTAGCACCCATATCACATAAGCCATGATAACAATGATCTCCTATTTTAACAGAAATAATATGCATGCCTACAATAGGTCTATGTTTATGTTTATTATCCGGTCTAGCAATTCTAGCAGCTTCATCACAGAAGTAAATAACATGCCCATCAATATTATTAGCCAAGAGATCTTTAACCATGGCAATACTAGGTTCAACTTTAATTTGCTCAGGTGGTGTATATGTTCTAGTATTACTGTTACAAACTACAGTTGAAGCTTTAGTATGATCCTTTATCCTAACACGGAAAGGTGGTTTCTCAACGTCAGTAGTAGGAACAATAGGATCATTATAAGTGATAGTCTTTTCTTCAACTTTAATAGGTGCAACTACTTTTAGTTCAGTGGGAGGATTATATTTAAACCACATCTCCTTAGGGGATTATATTTAAACCACTTCTCCTTAGTGTAAATTTCAGCACACTATATAAATGTTTCCTTACCAAGTTCCACTTACCAAAGGCGCTTCACTCCCCGGCAACGGCGCCAGAAAAGAGTCTTGATAACCCACAATTGTAGGGGATCTATCATAGTCATTTCGATAAGTAAGAGTGTCGAACCCAACGAGGAGCAGAAGGAAATGACAAGAAGTTTTCAGTAAGGTATTCTCTGCAAGCACTGAAATTATCGGTAACAGGTAGTTTTTTGATAAGGTAATTTGTAACGGGTAACAAGTGATACGTCTCCAACGTATATATAATTTTTTATTGTTCCATGCTATTATATTACCCCTTTTGGATCTTTATGGGCTTTATTTTACACATTTATATCATTTTTGGGACTAACCTATTAACCGGAGGCCCAGCCCATATTGCTGTTTTATTGCCTGTTTCAGTATTTCGAAGGAAAGGAATATCAAATGGAGTCCAAACGGAATGAAACCTTCGGCAACATGATTTTTTGGAAGAATATCATCTTGGAGACATGGAGTGCAAGTCAGAAGATACTCGAGGAGCCTAGGAGATAGGGGGGCGCCCCCCCTACAGGGCGCGCCCCCTGTCTTGTGGACCCCTCGAGTACCCCCCGACCGACTTCTTTCGCCTATATAACCCTACGTACCCTAAAACCATCGAATATCAAGATAGATCGGGAGTTCCGCCACCGCAAGCCTCTGTAGCCACCAAAAACCTCTCGGGAGCCCGTTTCGGCACCCTGTCAAAGGGGGAATCCATCATCGGTGGCCATCTTCATCATCCCGGCGCTATCCATGACGAGGAGGGAGTAGTTCACCCTCGGGGCTGAGGGTATGTACCAGTAGCTATGTGTTTGATCTCTCTTTCTCGTGTCTCTCTATGGCACGATCATGATGTATCGCGAGCTTTGCAATTATAGTTGGATCTTATGATGTTTCTCCCCCTCTACTCTCTTGGGATGAATTGAGTTTTCCTCTTGAAGTTATCTTATCGGATTGAGTCTTTGATTTGAGAACACTTGATGTATGTCTTGCTGTGCTTATCTGTGGTGACAATGGGATTTCACGTGCCACTTGATGTATGTTTTGGTGACCAACTTGCGGGTTCCGCTCATGAACAAGGGTTGGCATACGTTTTCTTGATTCTCCGGTAGAAACTTTGGGGCACTCTTTGAAGTACTTTGTGTTGGTTTGATGAATTTGAGATTGTGTGGCGCATATCGTGTAATCATGCCCACGGATACTTGAGGTGACAATGGAGTATCTAGGTGACATTAGGGTTTTGGTTGATTTGTGTCTTAAGGTGTTATTCTAGAACGAACTCTTTGATAGATTGATCTGAAAGAATAGCTTTGAGGTGGTTTCCTACCCTACCATAATTTCTACGTTTGTTCTCCGCTATTAGTGGCTTTGGAGTGACTCTTTGTTGCATGTTGAGGGCTTTTTATATGATCTATCTATGTTATTATTGTTGAGAGAACTTGCACTAGTGAAAGTATGGACCCTAGGCCTTGTTTCCTATCATTGCAAATACCGTTTACGCTCACTTTTATCATTAGTTACCTTGCTGTTTTTATTATTTCAGATTACAAATACCTTTATCTACTATCTATATTGCACTTGTATCACCATCTCTTCGCTGAACTAGTGCACCTATACAATTTGCCATTGTATTGGGTGTGTTGGGGACACAAGAGACTCTTTTTTATTTGGTTGCAGGGTTGTTTGAGAGAGACCATCTTCATCCTACGCCTCCCACGGATTGATAAACCTTAGGTCATCCACTTGAGGGAAATTTGCTACTGTCCTACAAACCTGTGCACTTGCAGGCCCAACAACGTCTACAAGAAGAAGGTTGTGTAGTAGACATCAAGCTCTTTTCTGGCGCCGTTGCCGGGGAGGTGAGTGCTTGAAGGTATATCTTTAGATCTTGCAATCGAATCTTTTTGTTTCTTATTTTATCACTAGTTTTGTCTATAAAAGAAAACTACAAAAAAATGGAGTTGAGTTTGTCTCATACGCTTCATCTTTTTAATATCTTTCGTGAGTATGATGGAAAGGAAAATTGTGCTCAATTGCTAGAAGAAGAATGCATTAAAATGCTTGGTCTGAATCTTTGAATGATGAGCATGATTGCAATGTTGTTAGTATGAATTCCTTGAATATCCATGACATTAATAATATGCAAAAGCACAAGCTTGGGGAAGCTATGTTTGATGACTATGATATATTTTGTCCCCCATGCTTTGATGAGCGAATTTATTTTGATGATAGCATGCCTCCTATTTATGATGATTATATTTATGAAAGTGGGTTCGGAAGAGTGTCAACTTTAGGAACTAGTGATCCCACTATTTTGGGGGATGTTGAATTTTATTGTGATGAATATGGAAGTGGATTTGGAAGAGTGTCAACTTTATTTAGTGATTCCACTATCTTGGGAGAGGTTTCAATCAATTATGAGGAGAACGAAGTTCCTACTTATGATGATTATTGTGATAAAACTTATGCTATAAAAAGTAGTGATGATTATATTTACAAATCTTGTCATGATTATGATTACCCTTTTTCTGAACATTACTCTTTTAATGTGGAAACAATTTTTAGTGTTCAAGTCTCTTATGATACTCCCACTATTCCGAATGAGAAGAATTTTGCTTATGTGGAGAGTAGTAAATTTTCTATACTTGTAGATCATAAAAATAATGCTTTAGGTGCTGGTTATATTGTTGAATTCATTCATGATGCTACTGAAAATTATTATGAGGGAGGAACATATGCTTGTAGGAAGTGCAATAATGTCAAGTTTCCTCTCTATGTGCTTCAAGTTTTGAACTTATGCTTGTTTTGCCTTCCTATGCCAGTTGATTATTGTTCCCACAAGTTATTTGCTCACAAAATCCCTATGCATAGGAAGTGGGTTAGAATTAAATGTGCTAGTCATATGCTTCATGATGCTCCCGTTATGTTTCAATTCTTATCTTTTACGTGAGCATCATTGTCATCATCATGCCTAGCTAGAAAGGCATTAAAGAAAAGCGATTGTTGGGAGGCAACCCAATATTTATCCTTACGGTTTTTGTGTGTCCACATGATTATGCTACGGTAGTAATCATGTTTTATAGCTTTTGTTTCAATAAAGTGCCAAGTAAGACCTTTAGGATAGCTTACGGTGATAGTTGTGTTGATCCTGCTGAAAATCGGAAACTTTTGCACCCAGTAAATTAGTTTTGTTAATTCACAGAAACGTGCTTGTGATCTGATTCGTTTTTCTCTGGATTGGTACACAAATTTCTTAGGACTTCCTAATTTCGTAGGATTTTTGGAGTTCCAGAAGTATACGTTTGATACAGATTACTACAGACTGTTCTGTTTTTGACAGATTCTGTTTTCTATGTGTTGTTTGCTTATTTTGATGAATCTATGAGTAGTATCGAAGGGTATGAACCATAGATAAGTTGGAGTACAGTAGATATTACACACTATGAATTTATAATGAGTTTATTACAGTACCTAAGTGGTTGTTTTATTTTCTTATACTAACGGAGCTTACGAGTTTTCTGTTGAGTTTTGTGTTGTGAAGTTTTCAAGTTTTGGGTAAAGCCTTTATGGACTATGGAATAAAGTGTGGCAAGAGCGTAACCTTGGGGATGCCCAAGGCACCCCAAGATATTCAAGAATAGCCAAAAGCCTAAGCTTGGGGATGCCCCGGATGGCATCCCCTCTTTCGTCTTTCGTTCATCGGTAACTTTACTTGGAGCTATATTTTTGTTCACCACATGATATGTGTTTTGCTTGGAGCGTCATTTTCTTTTGTTAGTATTAGCTTGCTGTTATTTAGAATAATGTTTTGCATCTTTAGTTTCAATAAAAAAAGTCAAGGATAGCCTTTACCATGCTTATTTTGCTAGTATACATCTTGCTGTTTGAAAACAGAAAGTTTACCGCTGTTGCAAAAATTCCCTAGAAAAGTCAGAGCATGATATAATGTTAATTTTTTTGCATAATGAGCTCTGATAAATTTACTACAGTGGGAATTTTATTTCATAATTGTTGGAGTTAGGGAAGTATTGATACTCTTGCGTTCTTTACAGACTATACTGTTTTGGCAGATTGCTGTTATGTTTGCGTTGTTTGCATATGTTTGCTTGTTTAATGATTCTATTTGAGGATAGGAGTATTAAATATGCAGAGGCATTTAGCATGCAATGTTGAATAATAATTTTTAGTGATTTTCTACAGTAGAAAATGATAAGGTTTGCATTGGTTTATACTAACCTATCTCAAGAGTTCTTGTTGAGTTTGGTGTGGATGAAGCTTTTGATAAAAAGAGAAACCATGATATCAGAGGAATTAGAGAGACACAAAAGTTCAAGTTTGGGGATGCCCAAGGCACCCCAAGATAATATTTCAAAAATTCTCAAGCATCTAAGCTTGGGGATGCCCTAGTAGGCATCCCACCTTTCTTCTTCAACAATCATCGGTCAGTATCGGTTGAACCTAAGTTTTTGCTTCTTCACATGAGTTGTGCTATCCTTGCATTGTCATTTTATTTTGTTTTGCTTCCTGTTTGAATACAATACCAAGATCTGAAATTCCTTAATGTTAGAGAGTCTTCACATAGTTTCACAATTATTCGACTACTCATTGATCTTCACTTATATCTTTCGGAGTAGTTTGTCATTTGCTCTAGTGCATCACTTATATCTTTTAGAGAACGGCGGTGGTTATATTTTGTAGAAATTGCTAGTCTCTCATGCTTCACTTATATTATTTTGAGAGTCTTTCAGAACAGCATGGTATTTTCTATGGTTACAAAGTTGGTCCTAGAATGATGAGCATCCAAGGTGGGTATAATAAAAACTATCATAGAAAGTGAACTGGATGCTATGATCAATTTGATACTTGATAATTGTTTTGAGATATGGAGGTAGTGATATTAAAGTCGTGCTAGTTGAGGTGATTATGAAAAATGCTTGTGTTGAGGTTTGTGATTCCCGTAGCATGCACGTATGGTGAACCGCTTTGTGATGAAGTTGGGGCACAATTTTATTTATTGATTGTCTTCCTTATGAGTGGCGGTCGGGGACGAGCGATGGTCTTTTCCTACCAATCTATCCCCCTAGGAGCATGCACATAGTAGTTTGTTTTTGATGACTTCTAAATTCTTGTAATAAGTATATGAGTTCTTTTAACTAATGTTGAGTCCATGGATTATACGCACCCTCACCCTTCCACCATTGCTAGCCTCTCTTGTGCCGCGCAACTTTCGCCGGTACCATACACCCACCATATACCTTCCTCAAAACAGCCACCATACCTACCTATTATGGTATTTCCATAGCCATTCCGAGATATATTGCCATGCAAATTTCCATCATTCCATTCATATGAAACGCATTACCTTTGTCAAATTGCTCTTTGCATGATCATGTAGTTCACATCGTATTTGTGGCAAGGCCACCTTCATAATTTTCATACATGTCGCTCTTGATTCATTGCATATCCCGGTATACCGCCGGAGGCATTCATATAGAGTCATATCTTGTTCTAGCTTTGAGTTGTAAATCCATAAAAGTGTGATGATCTTCATTATTAGAGCATTGTCCTAGTGAGGAAAGGATGATGGAGACTATGATTCCCCCACAAGTCGGGATGAGACTTCGGACTTTACGAAAAGAAAAAAAAGAAGAAAGGCCAAAAAGAAAAAAAGAAAAAATTGGCCAAAGAAAAAAAAGAAAAGAAAAAAAAGAGAAAAAGGAGAAAAAAAGGAAAAAGAGAAAAAGAAAAAGCAAAAAAATAAAATGAGAGAAAAAGAGAGAAGGGACAATGCTACTATCTCTTTTTCCACACTTGTGCTTCAAAGTAGCACCATGATCTTCATGATAGAGAGTCTCCTATGTTGTCACTTTCATATACTAGTGGGAATTTTTCATTATAGAACTTGGCTTGTATATTCCAATGATGGGCTTCCTCAAAAATGCCCTAGGTCTTCGTGAGCAAGCGAGTTGGATGCACACCCACTTAGTTTCTTTTGTTGAGCTTTCATATATTTATAGCTCTAGTCCATCCGTTGCATGGCAATCCCTACTCACCCACATTGATATCTATTAATGGGCATCTACATAGCCCGTTAATATGCCTAGTTGATGTGAGACTATCTTCTCCTTTTTGTCTTCTCCACAACCACCATTCTATTCCACATATGGTCCTATGTCCATGGCTCACGCTCATGTATTGCGTGAAAGTTGAAAGAGTTTGAGATTATTAAAGTATGAAACAATTGCTTAGTTTGTCATCGGGGTTGTGCATGATTAAATACTTTGTGTGATGAAGATAGAGCAACAGCCAGACTATATGATTTTGTAGGGATAACTTTCTTTGGCCATGTTATTTTGAGAAGACATGATTACTTTGATTAGTATGCTTGAAGTATCACCATTTTCATGTTAATATGAACATTTATTTTGTATCATTTGGATCTTAACATTCATGCCACAATAAAGAAAATTACATTGAGAATTATGCTAGGTAGCATTCCACATCAAAAATTCTGTTTTTATCATTTACCTACTCGAGGACGAGCAGGAATTAAGCTTGGGGATGCTTGATACGTCTCCAACGTATCTATAATTTTTGATTGTTCCATGCTATTATATTACCCCTTTTGGATGTTTATGGGCTTTATTTTACACATTTATATCATTTTTGGGACTAACCTATTAACCGGAGGCCCATCCCATATTGCTGTTTTATTGCCTGTTTCAGCATTTCGAAGGAAAGGAATATCAACCGGAGTCCAAACAGAATGAAACCTTCGGCAACGTGATTTTTTGGCAGAATATCATCCTGGAGACGCAGAGTTCAAGTTAGAAGATACTCGAGGAGCCCATGAGATAGGGGGGCACGCCCCCGCCCCCTACAGGGTGCGCCCCGTGTCTCGTGGACCCCTCGAGCACCCCCCGACCGACTTCTTTCGCCTATATAACCCTACGTACCCTAAAACCATCGAATATCAAGATAGATCGGGGGTTCCACCGCCGCAAGCCTCTGTAGCCACCAAAAACCTCTCGGGAGCCCGTTCCGGCACCCTGCCGGAGGGGGAGTCCATCATCGGTGGCCATCTTCATCATCCCGGCGCTATCCATGACGAGGAGGGAGTAGTTCACCCTCGGGGCTGAGGGTATGTACCAGTAGCTATGTGTTTGATCTCTCTATGGCACGATCTTGATGTATCGCGAGCTTTGCTATTATAGTTGGATCTTATGATGTTTCTCCCCCTCTACTCTCTTGTGATTAATTGAGTTTTCCTCTTGAAGTTATCTTATCGGATTGAGTCTTTGATTTGAGAACACTTGATGTATGTCTTGCCGTGCTTATCTGTGGTGACAATGGGATTTCACGTGCCCTTGATGTATGTTTTGGTGACCAACTTGCGGGTTCCGCCCATGAACCTATGCATAGGGGTTGGCACACATTTTCTTGATTCTCCGGTAGAAACTTTGGGGCACTCTTTGAAGTACTTTGTGTTGGTTGGATGAATTTGAGATTGTGTGACGGATATCGTGTAGTCATGCCCACGAATACTTGAGGTGACAATGGAGTATCTAGGTGACATTAGGGTTTTGGTTGATTTGTTGCTTTAGGTGTTATTCTAGTATGAACTCTTTGATAGATTTATCCGAAAGAATAGCTTTGAGGTGGTTTCCTACCCTACCATAATCTCTACGTTTGTTCTCCGCTATTAGTGGCTTTGGAGTGACTCTTTGTTGCATGTTGAGGGCTTGTTATATGATCTATCTATGTTATTATTGTTGAGAAAACTTGCACTAGTGAAAGTATGAACCCTAGGCCTTGTTTCCTATCATTGCAAATACCGTTTACGCTCACTTTTATCATTAGTTACCTTGCTTTTTTTATTATTTCAGATTACAAATACCTTTATCTACTATCTATATTGCACTTGTATCACCATCTCTTTGCCGAACTAGTGCACCTATACAATTTGCCATTGTATTGGGTGTGTTGGGGACACAAGAGACTCTTTGTTATTTGGTTGCAGGGTTGTTTGAGAGAGACCACCTTCATCCTACGCCTCCCACGGATTGATAAACCTTAGGTCATCCACTTGAGGGAAATTTTCTACTGTCCTACAAACCTGTGCACTTGCAGGCCGAACAACGTCTACAAGAAGAAGGTTGTGTACTAGACATCAACAAGCAATGAAAGTAAATAAGGTGCAGCAAGATGGCCCAATCCTTTTTGAAGCAAAGGACAAGCCTGGACAAGTTCTTATATAGAGGAAAGCGCTCCCGAGGACACATGGGAATTATCGTCACGCTAGTTTTCATCACGCTTCATATGATTCGTGTTCGTTACTTTGATAATTTGATATGTGGGTGGAACAGTGCTTGGGTACTGCCCTTTCGTGGACAAGCATCCCACTTATGATTAACCCCTATTGCAAGCATCCGCAACTATAAAATAAGTATTAAGGTAAACCTAACCATATCATGAAACATATGGATCCAAATCAGCCCCTTATGAAGCAACACATAAACTAGGGTTTAAGCTTCTGTCACTCTAGAAACCCATCATCTACTTACTACTTCCAAATGCCTTCCTCTAGTCCCACATAATGGTGAAGTGTCATGTAGTCGACGTTCACTTAACACCACTAGAGGAGAGACAACATACATCTCATCAAAATATCGAACGAATACCAAATTCACATGACTACTAATAGCAAGACTTCTCCCATCTCCTCAGGAACAAACGTAACTACTCACAAATAATATTCATGTTCATAATCAGAGGGGTATTAATATGCATTAAGGATCTGAACATATGATCTTCCACCAAATAAACCAACTAGCATCAACTACAAGGAGTAATCAACACTACTAGCAACCCACAGGTACCAATCTGAGCTTTTGGTACAAAGATTGGATACAAGAGATGAACTAGGGTTGAGAGGAGATGGTGCTGGTGAAGATGTTGATGGAGATTGACCCCCTCCCAATGAGAGGATCGTTGGTGATGATGATGGTGATGATTTCCCCCTCCCGGAGGGAAGTTTCCCTCGCAGAACAGCTCCGCCAGAGCCCTGGATTGGTTCCGCCAAGGTTCCGCCTCGTGGTGGCGGAGTTTCATCCCGTAAGCTTGCTTATGATTTTTTCAGGGTAAAAGACTTCAATAGCAGAAGATGGGCACCAGAGGGCTGCCAGGTGGCCCACGAGGCAGGGGGGCTCGCCCAGGGGGTAGGGCGCGCCCCCACCCTCGTGGATGGTTGGTGGCCCCCCTCAGGTATTTCTTTTGCTGAATATTTTTTATTAATTCCCAAAATGACTTTTGTGGAGTTTCAGGACTTGTGGAGCTGTGCAGAGTAGGTCTCTAATATTTGCTCCTTTTCCAGCCCAGAATCCTAGCTGTTGGCATTTTCCCTCTTCATGTAAACCTTGTAAAATAAGAGAGAATATGCGTAAGTATTGTGACATAACATGTAATAACAGCCCATAATGCAATAAATATAGATATAAAAGCATGATGCAAAATGGACGTATCAAGGGGTTGGCACACCGAGGAGTGCATCAAGGACATAAGCCTTCTGTGCAGCAGTAAGGACAATCCTCAGACTATAGCCCTAGTCCGCATAATTTCTTACAATATCTTTCAACTTAGTCTTTCTCTAGGAACGTATTAAAACAGGGAGCTGTGGCGCGAGCTATTGATCTACAACATAATTTGCAAAGACAATTTAGAGTATGTTCATGATAATGAGTTCAATAATCATATTACCTAAGAACTCCCACTGAAATTAACATCCCTCTGGTCGTCTGAGTGTAACATGATCCAAATTCACCAACCCAAGTCCGATCATCACGTGAGATGAGGTGGTTTCATGGTGAACATCTCCATCTTGATCATATCTACTATATGACTCATGTTCGACCTTTTGGTCTCTTGTGTTCCGAGGCCATGTCTGTACATGCTAGGCTCGTCAATTTTAACCCAACCTTTCCACATGTGCAAAACTAGCTTGCACTCGTTGTATGCGAACATAGAGTCTATCACACCTGATCATCACGTGGTGCTTCAAAACGACGAACTTTCGCAGCGGTGCACACTTGGGGAGAACACAATTTTATCTTGAAATTTTAGTGAGGGATCACCTTATAATTCTACCGTCGTCCTAAGCAAAATAAGATGCATAAAAGGATTAACATCACATGCAAATCATAAGTGACATGATATGGCCGTCAACGTGTGCTTTTGATCTCCATCTCTAAAGCACCGACATGATCTCCATTGCTACTTGATGACCCACAAGTATAGGGGATCAATTGTAGCTCTTTTTGATAAGTAAGAGTGTCGAACCTAACAAGGAGCACAAGGAAATGACAAGTGGTTTTCAGTAAGGTAATGTCTGCATGTGCTGAAATTGTAAGTAACAGAGTAGTTTGATAGCAAGATATTTTGTAACGAGCAAGTAATGATAATAGTAACAAAAGTGCAGCAAGATATCCCAATCATTTTGAGGCAAAGGACATGCCAAAACGGTCTCTTATGATAATCAAAGCGTTCTTGAGTGTACATGGGAATTTCATCTAGTCACTTTCATCATGTTCATTCGATTCGTGTTCGCTACTTTGATAATTTGATATGTGGGTGGACCGGTGCTTAGGTTCTGTTCTTATTTGAACAAACCTCCTACTTATGATTAACCCCCTCGCAAGCATCCGCAACTACGAGTAAAGTATGAAGAATAAATTCTAACCATAGCATTAAACCTTTGGATCCAATCGGTCCCTTACGGAATAGCGCATAAACTAGTGTTTAAGATTCTGTCACTCTTGCAACCCATCATCTAATAACTACTCCAGAATGCATTCCCTTAGGCCCAAATATGGTGAAGTGTCATGTAGTCCACGTTCACATGACACCACTAAGGGAATCACAATATACATACTATCAAAATATCGAACACACATCAAGTTCACATGATTACTTGCAACCTGATTTCTCCCATGACCTCAAGAACAAAAGTAACTACTCACAAATGATAATCATGTTCAAGATCAGAGGGGTATTAAATATCATAATGGATCTGAACATATAATCTTCCACCAAATAAACCATATAGTAATCAACTACAAGATGTAATCAACACTACTAGTCACCCACAAGCACCAATCTATAGTTCCAGTAACAAGATTGAGCACAAGAGATGAACTAGGGTTTGAGATGAGATGGTGTTATTGAAGATGTTGATGGATATTGCCCTCCCCAAGATGGGAGAGTTGTTGGTGATGATGATGACGATGATTTCCCCCTCCGAGAGGGATGTTCCCCTGGCGGAATTGCTCCGCGGGAGGGCAAAAGTTCTTCTGCCCAAGTTTCGCCTCGAGACGGCGGCACTCTGTCCCGAAAGTCGTCTCCTTATTTTTTTTCTAGGTCAAAATGACTTATATACCAGAAGATGGGCACCAGAGGTGGGCCTGGATGAACACAACCCACCAGGGCACGCCTGGGCTCCCTGGCGCGCCCAGGTGGGTTGTGCCCACCTAGTGGGCCCCCTCTGGTACTTATTTGCTCCAATATTCTTCATATATTTCATAAAAATTCTCTGTGAAGTTTCAGCTTGTTTGGAGTTGTGCAGAATAGGTAGCCTGACGTTGCTTTTCCAGGTCCAGATTTCCAGCTGCCGAAATTCTCCCTCTTTGTGTGTACCTTGCAAATTATGAGAGAAAAGGCATTAGAATTACTCCAAAAAGCATTATAATGCATAAAAACATCATAAATAATAGTAGGAAAACATGATGAAAAATGTACGTATCAACTCCCCCAAGCTTAGACCTCGCTTGTCCTCAAGTGAAAACCGAAATCGGAAAACATGTCCACATGCTTAGAGAGAGAAAGGTGTCGATAAAAACAAAATACAGGCATAGAAGCATCATGTAGATTATTATAACAGCAACAAACTTAAACATTGGACTCTTATCATAGAACTTTCATCATAGACTTCTCATAAATAACTGAAAATTCATCACACTATCGAAGTATAAAGCAAAAACTCTATTAGAAACCAGCAAGCTATGTTCTCAGTCAACCATGCAGCTACAATTCATAATCTTTTCAGGAAGGGTCATGTATTAGAGCCTTTAGATAAGTACACATACTCAACCATCATGTAGTCTTCTATGATTGCTAACACTCACCGCATACACATGAACAAAACGTTTCAACCGGACACATAGAAAGATAGGGGCTTACAGTTTCTCCTCCCAACGTATTCACCTCAAGGGTGATGTCAACAATAATAACACATGCTACCCATATTCAACTAGACATATGGGCCTAGATCTTTCCTCACCACATGATGCTTGCCAAAGGAGAAAAATAAAAAGGAATAGAGAGAAAACTTTCACTCTTTGCATAAAAGTAAATCCATAAAAGTAATAGATAGGCCCTTTGCAGAGGGAAGCAGAGGATGCCATGTGCTTAGTTGTTTGTATGCTCAACCCCTTAGTGCAAAAGAACGTCACATTGTATTGCCCCTTGTGATGGCAACCTTTATTATGTAGTCTATCGCTTTTATTCTTCACCATCACAAGTCCGTACAACGATCAATTTTCTCTTACACTAAATGATCACACACTTCTAGAAGCAACTTTTATTCCCTTATTGCACCGATGACAACTTACTTGAGGGATCTTGCTCAATCCCTAGGTAGGTATGGTGGACTCTTGAAAATAAGATTTGGGTTTAAGGGTTTTTGGATGCACAAGTAGTATCTCTACTTGGTGTGGAATTTTTGGCTAGCAAAGATAGGGGGCAAGCACCACATGTTAAAGGATCTATGACTATATGACTTCTATGTGAATATGAACAAACATAAATCATTAAGTTGTCTTCCTTGTCCAATGTCAACAACTGTGGCATATAATATTTTGATGGGGGCTCACAATCACGAAACATTTCTCGGATAGTGTATTTATATGTGAATCTTCTCTTCCCTTATCAATTCTTTCATGAGTTGCATCATTGACTAATGCTATGTTTGCTAATCTCTAATAAAATTATCTACTTACCCATTTCCTTATGTGGTGTCATCACCCACCATAGTATTAGCATATGATCTTTTAACTTATGCATTTCCTTTCCTTTTATTTCAACATGATAGTAAAGAAAGCAAAAACTCAAACTAAACTTTATTATATATCTCGCACACGATTACAGGGATAGGTCACTAAGCAAACTCTTGAAAAGAAAGGATCGAACTAAACTTTTATTCATCTAAAGCAAAAGATCAAACTAAAATAAGTAAAGGCAAAGATAGTGGGGATGATACGATACCGGGACACCTCCCCCAAGCTTGGCGGAAGCCAAGGGGAGTGCCCATACCCGATACTCAATTTCCTTTTGGTGATGAAGAAGAAGGTGGTGGTGTAGTAGAGGCGATCCTGTCCTTAAGGATCGAGAGATTCTCCAATCGACGGATGCCGCTCCGGAGGAAGATGATGTGCTCTTGATGCAGAATATTTTCACGGGTGAGATACTTATTTTGCACATGAACCATTCCAATGATGCGAAAGGCTTCAATCTCAGTAGGAGTAAGATGAGCATAGTAAGGTTTAAGGATATCTTCTTCTTCCTCCTCGGCTGACAGTGCTTGCTCGACCACCCGAGGTTGATCTATGGTAGCCTCCTTGCTCTCATCTCCCTTGATGGCTTCTACGGGCTCTTCTCTCTTCAGCTCAATCTTCATCAACCAAGCATCCTCTTCTACATTGTTGGAGGAGGAAGAAGACATGATGCCTGGCTTAATAGATCTGACGAAAAACAACGAGAAAAGAGAATAGAAGATTTCTTCGCGATACGGTGGTCAATAGGTTCGGGGGGGGGGAGTACATAAAGATTTATTATCTTGGGAAACAAGCAAATTGTAGAAAAAGGAGTCCAGAAGGTACCTGACATGGGCACAACCCACCTGGGAGCGCCTGGCAAGCCAGACGCGCCATGGTGTCTTGTGTCCACCAGAGTACGCTTCCTGGAAGTTTCTTATTTTCCTAATTTTTTAAATATTCCAAAACTGACAAAAAATATTTTTGCAGATTTTTCGGAGTCCTTTTACTTACCTTATCACGTACCTCCTTATTTTCATGATTCTGGAGTGTTCGGGAAAGACTCTTTTATGTTCTCTTCCGATGTCAAAGTTTGGATAATATTTCTTTCAACATTAATGGGGTACCTGAGATATAATGTTTTATTCGTTGCCCATTAACAACCTTCGAGTTAGTACCTTCGACATTATTTATTTTGATAGCTTCGGACTAATAAACCTCCTCGATAACATAGGGTCCTTCCCATTTGGAGAGGAGTTTTCCTGCAAAGAATCTGAAACGAGAGTTGTACAAAAGAACATATTCTCCAACTTTAAACTCATGCTTTTGTACAAAAGAACATATTCTCCAACTTTAAACTCATGCTTTTGAATTCTTTTATCATGCCATATTTTAACCTTTTCTTTAAATAACTTGGCATTTTCACAAGCTTGGGTTCTCCATTCATCTAATGAGCTAATATCAAATAACCTCTTTTCACCGGCAAGTTTGAAATCATAGTTGAGTTCTTTGATTGCCCAATATGCTTTATGTTCTAACTCAAGAGGCAAATGACAAGCTTTTCCATAAACCATTTTATAATGGGACATACCCATAGGATTTTATATGTTGTTCTATAAGCCCAAAGTGCATCATATAATTTCTTAAACCAATTCTTCTGGGGCCTATTAACAGTCTTTTGCAAGATTAATTTTATTTCTCTATTGCTAAGTTCAACTTGACCACTAGACTCAGGATGATAAGGTGATGCAATTCTATGGTTAACATCATACTTGGCAAGCATTTTACGGAAAGCACCATGAATAAAGTGTGAACCACCGTCAGTCATTAAATATCTAGGAACTCCAAACCTTGGGAAAATAACTTCCTTAAGCATTTTAATAGAGGTGTTGTGATCAGCACTACTAGTTGGAATAGCTTCTACCCACTTAGTAACATAATCAACAGCAACCAAACTATGTGTATACGCATTAGAGGAAGGAAAAGGTCCCATGTAATCAAATTCCCCAAACATCAAATGGTTCAACAACAAGTGAATAATTCATAGGCATTTCTTGACGCTTACCGATAGTACCTATTCTTTGGCATTCATCACAAGATAAGACGAACTTACGGGCATCCTTTAAGAGAGTAGGCCAATCAACCTAGATTGCAATACCTTGTGAGCAGTTCTATCTCCAGCATGATGCCCTCCTTAAGCTTCAGAGTGACATTTCCGTAGGATTTGTCCCTGTTCATGCTCAGGTACACAACATCTAATAATACCATCTACCCCTTATTTATAAAGATGTGGGTCATCCCAAAAGTAATGTCTCAAATCATAGAAGAATTTTTTTCTTTTGTTGGTAAGTGAAACTAGGTGGTAAATATTTAGCAACAATGTAATTAGCATAGTAGCATAGCAAGGAGTATTATGAGCAACATTTATTGTAGCTAACTGCTCATCAGGAAAACTATCATCAATAGGTATTGGGTCATCAAGCACATTTTCAAGCCTAGACAAGTTATCAGCTACGGGGTTCTCAGCTCCTTTTCTATCAGTGATATGTAAATAAAATTCTTGTAGCAAGAGAACCCATCGAATAAGTCTAGGTTTGGCATCTTTCTTTTCCATAAGCTAATTAATAGCAGCATGATCGGTGTAAACAATTAATTTTGAATCAACAATGTAAGATCTAAATTTATCACGAGCAAACACCACTGCTAGGAATTCTTTTTCAGTAGTAGCATAATTTCGTTGAGCACTGTCTAAAGTTTTACTAGCGTAATGAATAACATTCAGTTTCTTATCAACTCTTTGTCCTAGAACAGCACCAACAGCATAATCACTAGCATCACACCTAATTTCAAAAGGCAAGTTCCAATCAGGTGGTTGAACAATAGGTGCAGAAATTAAGGCTTTCTTGAGTGTTTAAAGGCTTGTAAACAATAATCATCAAAAATAAAAAGAACATCCTTTTGCAAAAAGGTTTGTAAGAGGCCTAGAAATTTTAGAAAAGTCTTTGATAAATCTCCTATAGAAACTAGCATGACCTAGGAAACTACAAATACCTTTTATATCTTTAGGACATGGCATTTTCTCAATTGCATCAACCTTGGCTTTGTCCACTTCAATACCTCTTTCAGAAATTTTATGACCCAAGACAATACCTTCATTAACCATAAAGTGGCACTTCTCCAAATTCAGGACAAGATTTGTTTGTTCACATCTCTGCAAAACTCGAGCAAGATTGCTTAAACAATCATCAAAAGACTTCCCATAAACAGAGAAGTCATCCATGAAAACCTCAATAATCTTTTCACAAAAGTCAGAGAATATAGAAGTCATACATCTTTCAAAGGTAGCAGGTACATTGAATAAACCAAAAGGCATACGTCTATAAGCATAAGTTCCAAAGGGACAAGTGAAAGTGGTATTTTCTTGATCAGGTTGAGAAACAGGTATTTGTGAAAAATTAGAATATCCATCAAGGAAGCAAAAATGTGTGTGCTTAGATAATCTTTCTAGCATTTGATCAATAAAAGGCAGAGGATAATGATCTTTTCTAGTTGCTTTGTTTAATTTCTAAAATCAATTACCATTCTATAGCCTGTAACAATTCTTTGTGGAATAAGTACAGTAATACCTCCTTTCTTAGGAACACAATGAACAAGACTTACCCATCTACTATCAGCTATGGGATAGATTATACCTGCTTCCAGAAGTTTTAATATTTCCGTTCTTACCTCTTCTTTCATCTTCGGATTTAACCGACGTTGGTGATCAACAACAGGTTTAGCATCAGGTTCCATATTAATCTTGTGCTGACATAGAGTGGGACTAATGCCCTTTAAATCATCAAGATTATATCCAATAGCAGCTCGGTGCTTCCTTAGAACTTGCAATAATCTTTATTCTCATCGTTCAAAAAGGTTAGCACTAATTATAACAGGATATATCTTCTTTTCATCAAGATAAGCATATTTCAAAGTGCCTGGCAATTGTTTTAATTCAAACATAGGATCACCTTTAGGTGGAGGAGGACCTTGATACGTCTCCAACGTATCTATAATTTGTGAAGTATCCATGCTATCATATTATTTGTTTTGGATGTTTATGGCTTTATTATACACTTTTATATTATTTTTGGGACTAACCTATTAACCGGAGGCCCAACACAAATTGCTGTTTTCTTGCCTATTTCAGTGTTTCGAAGAAAATGAATATTAAACGGAGTCCAAACTGAATGAAACCTTCGCAAGAATATTAAACGAAAGCAATCCAGGAGACTTGGAGTAGACGTCAGGGAAGCTTCGAGGTGGCCACGAGGCAGGGAGACGCGCCCTACCCCCTGGGCGCGCCCCCACCCTCGTGGGCCCCTCTTGGCTCCCCTGACTGACTTCTTTCACCTATATATATATCCATATACCCTAAAAACATTGAGGAGCACAATAGATCGGGAGTTCTACCGCCGCAAGCCTCTGTAGCCACCAAAAACCAATCGAGACCCTTTTCCGACACCCTGCCAGAGGGGGGATCCCTCACCAGTGGCCATCTTCCCCATCCCGGCGTTCTCCATGACGAGGAGGGAGTAGTTCACCCTTGGGGCTGAGGGTATGTACCAGTAGCTATGTGCTTGATCTCTCTCTCTCTCTCTCGTGTTCTTGAGGTGTTACGATGTTGATGTATCGCGAGATTTGCTATTATACTTGGATCTTATGGTGTTTCTCCCCCTCTAATCTCTTCTGATGAATTGAGTTTTCCCCTTGAAGTTGTCTTGTCGGATTGAGTCTTTAAGGATTTGAGAACACTTGATGTGTGTCTTGTGGTGCTTATCTGTGGTGACAATGGGATATTCACGTGATCTACTTGATGTATGTTTTGGTAATCAACTTACGGGTTTAATGAACTTATGCATAGGGGTTGGCACACATTTTCGTCTTGACTCTCTGGTAGAAACTTTGGGGCATTCTTTGAAGTACTTTGTGTTGGTTGAATAGATGAATCTGAGATTGTGTGATGCATATCATATAATCATGCCCACGGATACTTGAGGTGACATTGGAGTATCTAGGTGACATTAGGGTTTTGGTTGATTTGTGTCTTAAGGTGTTATTCTAGTACGAACACTATGATAGATCGAACGGAAAGAATAGCTTTGTGTTATTTTACTATGGACTCTTGAATAGGTCGATCAGAAAGGATAACTTTGAGGTGGTTTCATACCCTACAATAATCTCTTTGTTTGTTCTCCGCTATTAGTGACTTTGGAATGACTCTTTGTTGCATGTTGAGGGATAGTTATATGATCCAATTATGTTATTATTGTTGAGAGAACTTGCACTAGTGAAAGTATGAACCCTAGGCCTTGTTTCGAAGCATTGCAATACCGTTTATGCTCACTTTTATCATTAGTTACCTTGCTGTTTTTATAAATTCAGATTACAAAAATCTATATCTACCATCCATATTGCACTTGCATCACCATCTCTTCGCCGAACTAGTGCACCTATACAATTTACCATTGTATTGGGTGTGTTAGGGACACAAAGACTCTTTGTTATTTGGTTGCAAGGTTGTTTGAGAGAGACCATCTTCAGCCTACGCCTCCCACGGATTGATAAACCTTTGGTCATCCACTTGAGAGAAATTTGCTACTGTCCTACAAACCTCTGCACTTGGAGGCCTAACAATGTCTACAAGGAGAAGGTTGCGTAGTAGACATCAAGCTCTTTTCTGGCGCCATTGCCGGGGAGGTGAGTGCTTGAAGGTATATCTTTTGATCTTGCAATTGAATATTTTAGTTTCGTGTTTTATCACTAGTTTAGTCTATCAAAGAAAACTGCAAAAAAATGGAATTGAGTTTGCCTTATACGCTTGATCTTTTTAATATCTTTCGTGAGAATGATGGAAAGGAAAATTGTGCTCAAGTGCTAGAAGAAGAAGTCTATAAAATGTTTGGCACTAAATCTTTGAATGGTGATCATGATTTCAATGTTGTTAGTATGAACTCTTTGAATATCCATAGTACTAATGATGATTGCACTAGTCATGATGAAAATGTCTCTTCTAAGCATGTCAATTTTTGTGGAATACATAGAGCTTGAAAGTACACACCAAATAGGGAAGATAGATTTTGTAAGAGGCATATGTATTTGGAAACTAAATGGTTGCAAGAAAGGCTAGATGATTATGCTTAAAGATTCAATATTTATCGCCATCCTTGTGAACATTGCAATGAACATGGTCGTTTAAAGCTCCAATGCTATTTGTCTCATGATCAAATCGTGTCCAAAAATTGTGATAACTTGATTACCCTTGAGCATCATAAAGAGCTTAGTCTTCTTTTGGGGTATGAATAAATGAAATGTATAACTGAGGGTATTCCAAAATTTAATCTTGATAGATTTCTTGATTTTGATCTATAAGAAATTTTTATGTATTGTACGGTAAATTGCATTGAAAATCCTTATATTGCCAATTACATAAAGACAAGAAAACAAATAGAAGATGAAGAGAATACTAATGAAAGGGAAGATACTTCCCAATATCCTCCTATTATTTCTTATGATGAATCAGGTAACGTGGAGGAGCTTTCTATTCAACCTATCTCATTAATAAGGAGATCAAAAAGGAGGGTTAAACCTACACATGATGTGAAGAAGAAAAAGAAAAGACGAAGAAGCAAAGGTAGAAAGGTATCCCTCCCAAATGATGTTGCTCCTATTACTCATCGTGATGATGATAATTGCTATACTATTGGTGCTATCCATACTATTAATGATGAGAGTGATTATGCTTATGATATGAAAAGGCCCAAGCTTGGGGATGCTATGTTTGATGAGAATGACATGTTTGAGAATATATTTACTGCAATTAATGTTTGTCCCAAGCTTGGGGATGCTATGTTTGATGAAGATGATATTTTTTGTCCCCCAAGTTTTGATGAGCAAATTTATTATGATGATGGAATGCCTCCTATTTATGATGGTTATATTGATGAAAGTGGGTTTGGAAGAGTTTCAACTTTAGTAAGTAATGATCCCACTATTTTGGAGGGTGTTGAATCTTATGATATTTATTCAAGTGGATTTGGATAGGTCATGACTTTATTTAATGATGAGTCCACTATTTTGGAAGAGGTTTCAATTGATTATGATGAGAACTAAGTTGCTACTTATGATGATTATTGTGATGAAACTTATGGTATAAAAAGTAGTGATGATTATATTTATAAAACTTTTCATGATTATGATTACCCATTTTCTGAACATTACTCTTTTAATGTGGAAACAATTTATAGTATTCGAGTCTCTTATGATACTCCCACTGTTCTGAATGAGAAGAATTTTGCTTATGTGGAGAGTAATAAAATTTCTATGCAAGTAGATAATGAAAAGAATGCTCTAGGTGATGGTTATATTGTTGAATTCATTCATGATGCTACTAAAAATTATTATGAGGTAGGAACATATGCTTGTAGGAATTGCAATAATATCAAGTTTTCTCTCTATGTGCTTAAAGTTTTAAAGTTATGCTTGTTTTGCCTTCCTATGCTAGTTGATTATTGTTCCCATAAGTTGTTTGATCACAAAATCCCTATGCATAGGAAGTGGGTTAGAATTAAATGTGCTAGTCATATTCTTCATGATGCTCTCTTTATGTTTCAACTCTTATCTTTTATGTGAGCATCATTGAAATCATCATGCCTAGCTAGGGGCGTTAAACGTTAGCGCTTGTTGGGAGGCAACCCAATTTTCTTTTTGTTCTTTGCTTTTTGCTACTGTTTAGTAATAAATAATTCATCTAGAGTCTGTTTAGATGTGTTTTTATGTTGTAATTGGTGTTTGTGCCAAGTAGGGCCTTTGGGAAGACTTGGGTGAAGTCTTTGTGATCTTGCTGTAAAAAACAGAAACTTTAGCGCTCACGAGATTAGCTACCATTTTTTACTGGAGAGTGATTTTAGGATGATTATTTTTGGAGATGATTAATAGACAAATTCCTCAGGTCCACCAATTTATTTAGGAATTTTTGGAGTTACAGAAGTATTCAAATGATACAAATTACTACAGACTGTTCTGTTTTGACAGATTCTGTTTTCATTGTGTTGTTTGCTTATTTCAATGAATCTATGAGTAGTATCGGAGGGTATGAACCATAGAGAAGTTGGAATACAGTATATATTACACCAATAAGAATTTAGAATGAGTTCACAACAGTACCTAAGTGGTGATTTATTTTCTTATAATATCGGATCTTACAAGTTTTTTGTTGAGTTTTGTGTTGTGAAGTTTTCAAGTTTTAGGGAAAGATTCGATGGACTATGGAATAAGGAGTGGCAAGAGCCTAAGCTTGGGGATGCCCAAGGTAATATTCAAGGACAACCAAGAGCCTAAGCTTGGGGATGCCCCTGATGGCATCCCCTCTTTCGTCTTCGTTCATCGGTAACTTTATTAGAGCTATATTTTTATTCACCACATGATATGTGTTTTGCTTGGAGTGTCATTTTGTTTTATTTTGTTTTTCTTGCTGTTTGAATAATATCCCAGGATCTGAAATTAAATGTTAGAGAGTCTTCACATAGCTACACAATTATTTAACTACTCATTGATCTTCACTTATATCTTTTTGGAGTAGTTTGTCATTTACTCGTGTGCTTCACTTATATCCTATGTGTAAATGGTTGAATGATTTGAATATCATAAATCTGAAATTATATATGTTTAATATGCTTATCCCGTGGGGAGTAATGACTTCACATCTAAGAAGTATAGGTGGTAAATTTATTGAAGGTTAGCAAACATTGTATTGGTCACTTGAACAATTCATGAAAGAATATTGAAGGAAGAGAGATTTCACATATAAATATACTATTTTAGACATCTTCTATGATTGTGAGCCCCATTAAGCAAATTAGTTGAAATTGGATAAGGAAGACAACATAATGAGTTATGCTTGTGTATATTTGTATATAAGTTATGTTGTTATAGATCCTCCAACATGTGGTGCTTGCTATTTAGAATCCTTTGCTAGCCAAAATATCTGTACTAAGCAGGAATACTACTTGTGCATCCAAATTCCTTGAACCAAGTTTCTTCCATGAGTGTCCACCTTATCTACCTATATGCAGTATTTACCTGCCGTTCCAAGTAAATTTGCATGTGCCAAACTCTAAACCTTCAAACAATAATCTGCTTTGTATGCCCGAATCGCTCATGTAGCGACTAGGGGCTGTCAATATCTTCCATGCTAGGTGGGTTATTCTCAAGAGTAGTGGACTCTGCTCCTCACTCACGAGAAAATAGCTGGTCACCGGGATGCCTAGTCCCATGCTCAAATCAAATCAAAATAATTGCAGACAAAACTCCCCCAGGATTGATGTTAGGTGGAGGCACCAGTTGTTTCGGGCAAGCGATGGATTTATGATTGTTGGTGGTGGGGTAGTTTACCATTCTGTTTGGGAACCACCTATAATGTGTGTAGCATGGAAGATATTGGGAACTCTTGGTTGTTATGTTGACAATGAAAGCATACTTCTCAAAATTATTTTCATCTCTGTTTAAAAGCTTCAAGCTCTGGCACCTCTGCAAATCCCTGCTTCCCTCTGTGAAGGGCCTATCTTTTACTTTTATCCAAGAGTCAGTAGTATTCCTTCTCATTCAAACCTACTCTTTAGTTGGCAAGCATCATGTGATGGGGAAAGATCTAAGCATATATGGCCATTCAAATATATTTGATCATGAATTATTATTGTTGACAATTATCTATATGATAAGTAAGTTGGGAGACGAAACATTAAGCCCCTATCTTTCTCTGTGTTTGATCGATGCTATTTGTTCTAAAAATATGCCTTGAGTGGTAGCAATCATGGAAGACTATATGATAGTTCAGTATGTGGGTTTGCTAAATCAAAGCTCTTACACAGACCCTTCCTGAAAATAAGATGAATTGCAATTGTTTGATGACTGAGAACATAGTTTGTTAGTTTTCAAGAAAGTTTATGGTATACGCTTTACATGTGAATAGCTTGTTACTTGATCGTGAGTAGTTTTATGAGATGGTCTGCTATTATGACATATAATGATGCTAGAAAAGGTGACTGAAATTATCATTGATCAAACTTGTGCACCTACTAGCATTCACACTTCATAAATTATTTCTTTTATCATTTACCTACTTGAGGACAAGCAGGAATTAAGCTTGGGGATGCTGATACATCTCCAATGTATCTATAATTTATGAAGTATTCATGCTATTATATTATCTGTTTTGGATGTTTATGGGCTTTATTATACACTTCTATATTATTTTTGGGACTAACCTATTAACCGGAGGCCCAACCCAAATTGTTGTTTTCTTGCCTATTTCAGTGTTTCGAAGAAAAGGAATATTAAACGGAGTCCAAACGGAATGAAACCTTCACGGGAGTTATTTTTGGAACGGAAGCAATCCAGGAGACTCGGAGTAGACGTCAGGGAAGCTTCGAGGTGGCCATGAGGCAGGGAGGCGCGGCCTACCTCCCTGGGCACGCCCCCACCCTCGTGGCCCCTCGTGGCTCCCCTGACCGACTTCTTTCACCTATATATATATATATATCCATAGACCCTAAAAACATCGAGGAGCAGAATAGATTGGGAGTTCTGCCGCCGCAAGCCTCTGTAGCCACCAAAAACCAATCGGGATCCTGTTCAGGCACCCTGCCGGAGGGGGGATCCCTCACTGGTGGCCATCTTCCTCATCCCGGTGTTCTCCATGATGAGGAGGGCGTAGTTCACCCTCGGGGCTGAGGGTATGTACCAGTAGCTATGTGTTTGATCTCTCTCTCTTTGTTCTTAAGGTGTTACGATCTTGATGTATCGCGAGCTTTGATATTATAGTCGGATCTTATGATGTTTCTCCCCCTCTACTCTCTTGTGATGAATTGAGTTTTCCCCTTGAAGTTGTCTTGTCGGATTGAGTCTTTAAGGATTTGAGAACACTTGATGTATGTCTTGTCGTTCTTATCTGTGGTGACAATGGGATATTCACGTGATCTACTTGATGTATGTTTTGGTGATCAACTTGCTAGTTCAATGAACTTATGCAAAGGTGTTGGCACACATTTTCGTCTTGACTCTCCGATAGAAACTTTGGGGCACTCTTTGAAGTACTTTGTGTTGGTTGAATAGATGAATCTGAGATTGTGTGATGCATATCGTATAATCATGCCCACAGATACTTGAGGTGACATTGGAGTATCTAGGTGACATTAGGGTTTTGGTTGATTTGTGTCTGAAGGTGTTATTCTAGTACGAACTCTATGATAGATCAAACGGAAAGAATAGATTCATGTTATTTTACTACAGACTCTTGAATAGATCGATCAGAAAGGATAAGTTTGAGGTTGTTTCGTACTCTACAATAATCTCTTCGTTTGTTCTCCGCTATTAGTGACTTTGGAGTGACTCTTTGTTGTATGTTGAGGGATAGTTATATGATCCAATTATGTTATTATTGTTGAGAGAACTTGCCCTAGTGAAAGTATGAACCCTAGGCCTTGTTTCGAAGCATTGCAATACCGTTTATGCTCACTTTTATCATTAGTTACCTTACTGTTTTTATAATTTCAGATTACGAAAACCTATATCTACCATCCATATTGCACTTGTATCACCATCCCTTCGCCAAACTAGTGCACCTATACAATTTACCATTATATTGGGTGTGTTGGGGACACAAGACACTCTTTGTTATTTGGTTGCAGGGTTGTTTGAGAGAGACCATCTTCATCCTACGCCTCCCACGGATTGATAAACCTTAGGTCATCCACTTGAGGGAAATTTGCTACTGTCCTACAAACCTCTTCACTTGGAGGCCCAACAACGTCTACAAGGAGAAGGTTGCGTAGTATACATCAAGCTCTTTTCTGGCACCATTGCCTGGGAGGTGAGTGCTTGAAGGTATATCTTTAGATCTTGCAATTGAATCTTTTAATTTGTGTTTTATAACTAGTTTAGTCTATCAAAGAAAACTACAAAAAAATGGAATTGAGTTTGCCTCATATGATATGGAGCCACCGCTAAGCCCTATTCTCTCTCGGGAGGGCTGATCTGGAGTCCGTTCGGGGCTCCGGAGAGGGGAATCTGTCGCCGTCATCATCATCAACCATCCTCCATCACCAATTTCATGATGCTCACCGCCATGCGTGAGTAATTCCATCGTAGGCTTGCTAGACAGTGATGGGTTGGATGAGATTTACCATGTAATGGAGTTAGTTTTGTCAGGGTTTGATCCCTAGTATCCATTATGTTCTGAGATTAATGTTGCTATGACTTTGCTATGCTTAATGATTGTTAGTAGGGCCCGAGTGCCATGATTTCACATCTGAACCTATTATGTTTTCAGGAATATATGTGAGTTCTTGATCCTATCTTGCAAGTCAATAGTCACCTACTATGTGTTATGATCTGGTAACCCCAAAGTAAAATAATCGGGACCACTCCCGGTGATGACCATAGTTTGAGGAGTTCATGTATTCACTAAGTGTTAATGCTTTGGTCCGGTACTCTATTAAAAGGAGGACTTAATATCCCTTAGTTTCCAATAGGACCCCGCTGCCACGGGAGGGTAGGACAAAAGATGTCATGCAAGTTCTTTTCCATAAGCACATATGACTATATTCGGAATACATGCCTACATTACATTGATGAACTGGAGCAAGTTCTGTGTCACCCTATGTTATAACTGTTGCATGAGGAATCGCATCCGACATAATTATCCATCACTGATCTAATGCCTACGAGCTTTTCACATATTGCTCTTTGCTTAGTTACTTTACTGTTGCCACTATTACAATTAGTACAAAAGTGCTACTGTTACTTTTGCTACCGTTACCGTTACTTCCATACTACTTGCTACTAAATACTTTGCTGCAGATATTAAGTTATCCAGGTGTGGTTGAATTGACAACTCAACTGCTAATACTTGAGAATATTCTTTGGCTCCCCTTGTGTCGAATCAATAAATTTGGGTTGAATACTCTACCCTCAAAAACTATTGCGATCCCCTATACTTGTGGGTTATCAAGACTATTTTTTGGCGCTGTTTCCAGGAGCATAGCTCTATTCTTTGAGTCACTTGGGATTTATATCTGCTGATCACTGTGAGGAAGTTGAAAGACGAGAAAACTAAGATTTATCCCTCAACTATGAGGGGAGGTAAGGAACTGCCATCTAGCTCTGCACTTGATTCTCCTTATGTTTTGAGTAAACTTGCGACACCTAAACCTGCTTCTGCTATTAATTCTGATATGTCGCATGTTATTGATGATGCCACTTCTGCTATGCGTGATGCTTATGATGAAACTACTTCTATGCTTGATAATACTGTGCCATTAGGTGAATTTCTTGATGAACAACTTGCTAGGGCTAGAGAGAATGAAATTATTGGAACTGGTAATACTAATGAAAGTGATGATGAAGATTCTCCCCCTAGATATGAATTGCCTGTTGTGCCTGAGGGTTATGTTATGGATGAGGAAACTGCTAGAGATTTTCTTACTTGCAATGATAGATATGATCTTAAGAAATTATTAGCTAATCTGAAAGAAAAGTCTCTAAATGCTAGAATGAAATATGAACCTGCTTTTGCTACTTCACCTATCTGTATCACTGATAAGGATTATGATTTCTCCGTCGATCCTGAGATAATTACTTTGGTTGAATCTGATCCTTTTTATGGCTATGAATCTGAAACTGTTGTGGCACATCTTACTAAATTGAATGATATAGCCACCCTATTCACTCATGACGAGAAAACTCGTTACTACTATATCCTTAAATTATTTCCGTTCTCATTAAAGGGTGATGCTAAAATAGGGTTTAATTCTCTTGATCATGGTTGTGTGCGTAGTCCCCAGTATATGATTTATTACTTCTCTACTAAATATTTCCCTGCTCATAAGAAACAAGTTGCCTTAAGGGAAATATATAATTTTGTGCAAATTGAAGAAGAGAGTCTCCCACAAGCTTGGGGGAGGCTTCTCCGATTACTTAATGCTTTGCCTGATCATCCTCTCAAGAAAAATGAAATATTGGATATCTTTTATAATGGACTAACTGATGCTTCCAGAGACCACCTGGATAGTTGTGCTGGTTGTGTTTTCAGGGAAAGAACTGTTGATCAAGCTGAATTGCTATTGAATAATATGTTGACTAATGAAAACAATTGGACACTTCCTGAACCGACTCCTAAGCCAACTCCGAAGAAAAAGGGTATTCTATTTCTCAGTCCTGAAGATATGCAAGAAGCAAAGAAATCTATGAAAGAAAAGGGTATTAAATCTGAAGATGTTAAGAATTTACCGCCTATTGAAGAAATACATGGTCTTGATAACCCGACATAGGTAGTAAAGGTAAATTCTCTCTATAGATTTGATGAAGGTGATATTCCTCATTATAAGTCTGCTAGTCAATGCTTGGATGAGTTTGATAATTTTATTGTTAAACAAGAAAACATCAATGCTTATGTTGGTAGACAATTGAAACGTAATGCTTATATGATTGAACACTTGAGTGATTATATGTTTAGAGTTAAAGGTGAACTTAAACTTATTAGTAAACATGCTTCTATCGTTACCACTCAAGTAGAACAAGTGCTTAAAGCTCAAAATGATTTGCTCAATGAATTAAATGATAAGAAAAATGATAATGCTATTAGAGTTGTGACTAGAGGTGGTAGAATGACTCAGGAACCTTTGTATCCTGAGGTCCACCCTAAGAGAATTGAGCAAGATTCTCAGAGAACTAATGTTGATGCACCTAGTCCTTCTAAAAATAAGAAAAAGAAAAATGATAGGACTTTGCATGCTTCTAGTGAACCTGTTGTTGACACACCTGAGAATCCCAATGATATTTCTATTTCTGATGCTGAAACACAATCTGGTAATGAACATGAACCCAGTGATGATGTTAATGATGATGTTCATGTTGATGCTCAACCTAGCAATAATAATGATGTAGAGGTAGAACCTGCTGTTGATCTTGATAACCCACAATCAAAGAATCGACGTTATGATAAAAGAGACTTAGTTGCTAGGAAGCACGGTAAAGAAAGAGAACCATCAATTCAGAAACCGATGCCTTTTCCTCCTAAACCATCCAAGAAAAAGGATGATGAGGATTTTGAGCGCTTTGCTGAATTGATTAGACCTATATTTTTGCGTATGCGTTTTACTGATATGCTTAAAATGAATCCTTATGCTAAGTATATGAAAGATATTGTTACAAATAAAATAAAGATATCGGAAGCTGAAATTTCCACCATGCTTGCTAATTATACTTTTAAGGGTGGAATACCAAAGAAAGTAGGAGATCCAGGAGTACCAACTATACCATGCTCCATTAAAAGAAACTATGTTAAAACTACTTTATGTGATCTTGGAGCCGGTGTTAGTGTTATGCCTCTCTCTTTATATCGTAGACTTGAATTGAATAAGTTGACACCTACTAAAATATCTTTGCAAATGGCCGATAAATCTACCGCTATACCTATCGGTATTTGTAAGGATCTGCCTGTTGTGGTTGCAAATGTTACTATTTTAACGGACTTAGTTATTCTTGATATTCCCGAGGACGATAGTATGTCGATTATCCTTGGTATACCTTTTTTGAATACTGCAGGGGCTGTTATTGATTGCAACAAAGGCAATATCACTTTTCATGTTAATGGTAATGATCATATGGTACACTTTCCGAGGAAACAACCTCAAGTTCATAGTATCAATTCTATTGAAAAAATTCCATCGATTATTATTGGAGGTTTTGAATTTCCTCTTCCTACTGTCAAGAAGAAATATGATATTCGTATTATTGGGGATGTACATATCCCCGTTGAGGTAACCTAGTGCTATTCGAAAATTCTCCGGTTTCATGCGATTCGGAATGAGTTTGTTAGCAAGACTTGATCAACCTTGTTAGTGGATTCCTTTTGATGAGCATGAGATGGATGAAGTTAGAAAGCACAATTCTCTGTACCCTCCTCTTACTTTTTGTTATTTAGGTTAAATAAAGAAAATTAGTATTTTCTGTCTGTTTTCTGAATTATCCTTGCAATAAAAAAATACATCGAAAATAAAAGTTCCCCAAATGCCCTGAAAATGAAATATGATTTTTTTCTAGAATATTTGAGAATATCTGGCACTGAGAACACATCAGGGGAGCCAGCACCTGGCCACGAGGGTCTAGGGGGCGCCCCCTGCCTCGTGGGCCCCTAGTGGCCTGCCTCCACTTATTCCAGCACCCACACACTCCTTCCTCCTCCCAAAAAAATCACCAACCAGCTCACGCACGAGTTCTAGCTCATCGTGCTGCCGTTTTCGACCTCCTTGCTCAAAGCTTCACTCACGAAACTGCTTTGGGGGATTGTTCTTTGGTATGTGACTCCTCCAATGGTCCAATTAGTTTTCATTCTAGTGCTTTATTCATTGCAAATTTTTACTACCTAGGTGATCCTGTTCTTGAGCTTTCATGTCAAATTTATTTGGTCCCAAGTAGTTCTAATGCATGATATAGTCTCTAGGCACTTGTGGGAGTAGTTGCTATCAATTTTGTTGAGTTTGGTTCACTTTTATTGTGAGTTACTAAAAATTTCAGAAAATGATGAAGAGATTTTTGAGGGGCTCTTCGTGCTGAAGCTTGAAGGATAAGAAAACTGAAAAGGATAAAAAGCCCAAATATAATCTCCCTCGCACCAAGGTTCGGCCGTGTGAATGGCCTTGTGATGAGTTCTTGAGAGCAGCCGAGATTCATGATGATTTTTATTATTTGGCTAAGAATGCAGGCCTCAAAGACATCCTCCATGACCAGCTCGATCAGTATCTCCTACTCACTAATATTTTCGGGCAAAACTTTTATTTCCATGCTAGGAAATCACCACCTTCAGTGGAGTTTCACTTATATGATGAGGTTAAGGAGATGTCATTATATGATTTTTGTCGGGTCTGCGAGATACCCTTTGATGGCAGCATAGAGGAACCACATCGTAGCGATCTGGAAGGGTTTATTGATATGCTCGTTGTAGGGGAGACGAGGAAGGTTTCCGATGCAAGAATTACTAGCATACACTTTCCTGTTCTACGTTACTTTGCAATATTTGCTAGTAGATGCTTAATTGGTCGCAGGAACTGTGGAAACCTTAGTGCCCCTGATATTGTTATTTTGTGCCATGCTTTGTTTCATGATAACACTTTTAGTTTAGGCACTATTATTGCTAAATGATTAAGTCTGAACTGTACAAAGGGCCCCATCTTTGGAGGCATCTTTGCTTCATGCCTTGCTAAACACTTTAAGATACCTATTAGGCATTATGAGAAAGAGTAAAAGTTACTGCCCCCTATTTTTCTAGATTATAAGAGTATGGTAGCACATGAATTTATTTTTAAAAATAAGGAGATGATGCTTAAGTATAATTTGAGATTCAATAAAACTCACAGTGAGACTATTATCTTGCCTGCGCCCTCTTTGTTTGACATATTTTCAGGCATGTACCTCATCTTGCTGGAACTACCACTTGACCCTTATCGATAGTCCGTTTATCAGTGGGATCCGGAGGAGATCGCCAACCAGTGGCACCCAGATGACACTCCTCCACACACCGGAGATGGCAGCTTTGATCCATGGGCATAGACCAACTTAGGACAAAAGCCTAAGCTTGGGGGAGTACGTATTTCTCACCGACATTACATTCATGTTCACACACTAATGCTAGTTGTCGGTGCTCATACTTTTTCATTGTACTATCCATGCTAGTTTATTTTCTTTTTCTCGCTTTCTTCTTGTGTGTTTGAATAACCTTCAGAAAAAACAAAAAAAATTAGTTATAGCGTTTAGCTATTTACTTTCCATGCCTGTAGTAGTAGTAATTAAAAGAAACTCAAAAAGATTTCTCGTTCTTCTTTTGCTTTTGGGAGCTTTCCCGTGTAAATAGTTTTATTTCTTTTCTTTTCTTTGGGGGTTGAGAGGAGAAGACCATGATGAAAATGTTGAGTGGCTCTCATATGCATTGTTATTGATTTAACCAAGAGCCCATATTACCTTGTCTTCCCCCTTGAACTGAATGCTTGCAGATTCCAGCTTAGTCCAATGCACGTGCACTATTATTATTTTACACACCGTTCGGTCGTGCAAGTGAAAGGCAATAATGACGATATATGATGGACTGATTGAGATGAGAGAAGCTGGTATGAACTCGACCTATCTTGTTTTTGTAAATATGATTAGTTCATCGTTTCTGATACAGCCTATTATGAATGAAACATGTTTGCAATAACAATTAGAGATTATAGTTGCTTATGCCATGCTTAATTAGCTAGGAGTTTATAATGGTTTACCTCGCGTGCCAACATGGTATTAAAATGATTGTGATGTGGTATGATAGGGTGGTATCCTCCTTTGAAGGATTCGAGTGGCTTGACTTGGCACATGTTCACGCATGTAGTTGAAACAAAATCAACATAGCCTCCATGATATTTATGTTCATGGTGGATTATATCCTACTCATGCTTTCACTCAGTGTCTATTAATTTTAATGCATGTTCATGACTATTGTCGCTCTCTAGTTGGTCGCTTCCCAGTCTTTTTCTAGCCTTCACTTGTACTAAGCGGGAATACTGCTTGTGCATCCACTTCCATAAAACCCAAAGTTATTCCAGATGAGTCCACCATACCTTCCTATATGCGGTATCTACCTGCCGTTCCAAGTAAATTTGTATGTGCCAAACTCTAAACCTTCAAATGAAATTATGTTTTGTATGCTCGAGCAACTCATGTATCAACTAGGGCTGTCTATATCTTCCATGCTAGGCGGGTTATTCTCAAGAGGAGTGGACTCCACTCCTCACTCACGAGAAAATGGCCGGTAGGATGCCGAGTCCCATGCTCAAATCAAAAATAATTGCAAACAAAACTCCCCCAGGATTGTTGTTAGTTGGAGGCACCCGTTGTTTCGGGCAAGCCGTGGATTGAGGCTTGTTGGTGGTGGGGGAGTATAAACTTTACCATTCTGTTTGGGAACTGCCTATAATGTGTGTAGCATGGAAGATATCGAGATCTCTTGGTTGTTATGTTGACAATGAAAGTATGCCACCCAAAATTTTATTTATCTCTGTTTCAAAACTCGAGCTCTGGCACCTCTACAAATCCCCGCTTCCCTCTGCGAAGGGCCTATCTATTTAATTTTATGTTGAGTCATCATCCTCTTATTAAAAAGCACCAGTTGGAGAGCACCGCTGTCATTTCCATGAATTACTATTAATTTATATTGAATATGACTATGACTGGATCTCTTTTACCATGAATTACAATGTTTAGTCAGTCCTTGATCTTCAAAGGTGCTCTGCATTTATGTTTTGCGGTCTCAGAAAGGGCTAGCGAGATACCATCTTGTTATATGATATTATGATTGTTTTGAGAAAGTGTTGTCATCCGAGATTTATTATTCTTGCTCGCTAGTTGATTATGCCATTGATATGAGTAAACATGAGACCTAAGTGTTATTGTGAATATGGTTAGTTCATAATCTTTGCTGAAAACTTGAATGTTGGCTTTACATATTTGCAACAACAAGAGCAAACAGAGTTTGTAGAAGTTTTTCTTTATCACTTTCAGTTTGTCAACTAAACTGCTTGAGGACAAGAAAATTTTTAAGCCTGGGGGAGTTGATACGTCTCCATCGTATCTACTTTTCCAAACACTTTTGCCCTTGTTTTGGACTCTAACTTACATTATTGAATGGAACTAACCCAGACTGACGCTGTTTTCAGCAGAATTGCCATGGTGTTATTTTTGTGCAGAAATAAAAGTTCTCGGAATGACCTGAAACTCCACGAAGAATTTTTTTTGGAATTAATAAAAAAATACTGGCGAA
Source organism: Triticum dicoccoides (assembly GCF_002162155.2). NCBI lineage: Eukaryota > Viridiplantae > Streptophyta > Magnoliopsida > Poales > Poaceae > Triticum > Triticum dicoccoides. Next base: position 483,090,621 of record NC_041391.1, read on the forward strand.
AGAATCAAGGCCAAGGGCCCCACACCCTGTCCACAAGGGTGGGGGGAGCGCCTACCCCCTGGGCGCGCCCCCTGCCTCGTGGGCCCCATGGTGCTCCACCGACTTCAACTCCAACTCTATATATTCACGTTCGGGGAGAAAAAAATCAGAGAGAAGGATTCATCGCGTTTTACGATACGGAGCTGCCACCAAGCCCTAATCTCTCTCGGGAGGGCTGATCTAGAGTCCGTTCAGGGCTCTGAAGAGGGGAATCCGTCACCGTCATCATCATCAACCATCCTCCATCACCAATTTCATGATGCTCACTGCCGTGCATGAGTAATTCCATCGTAGGCTTGCTGGACGGTGATGGGTTGGATGAGATTTACCATGTAATCGAGTTAGTTTTGTTAGGGTTTGATTCATAGTATCCATTATGTTCTGAGATTGATGTTGCTATGACTTTGCTATGCTTAATGCTTGTCACTAGGCCCAAGTGCCATGATTACAAATCTAAACCTATTATGTTTTCATGAATATATGTGAGTTCTTGATCCTATCTTGCAAGTCAATAGTCACCTACTATGTGTTATGATCCGGTAACCCCGAAGTGACAATAATCGGGACCACTCCCGGTGATGAGCGTAGTTTGACGAGTTCATGTATTCACTCAGTGTTAATGCTTTGGTCTGATACTCTATTAAAAGGAGGCCTTAAAATCCCTTAGTTTCCAATAGGACCCCGCTGCCACGGGAGAGTAGGACAAAAGATGTCATGCATGTTCTTTTCCATAAGCACGTATGACTATATTCGGAATACATGCCTACATTACATTGATGAACTGGAGCTAGTTCTGTGTCACCCTATGTTATAACTGTTGCATGAGGAATCGCATCTAACATAATTATCCATCATTGATCCAATGCCTACGAGCTTTTCACATATTGCTCTTTGCTTAGTTACTTTACCGTTGCCACTGTTACAATTACTACAAAACTGCTACTGTTACTTTTGCTACCGTTACCATTACTTCCATACTACCTGCTACTAAATACTTTGCTGCAGATATTAAGTTATCCATATGTTGTTGAATTGACAACTCAACTGCTAATACTTGAGAATATTCTTTGGCTCCCCTTGTGTTGTATCAATAAATTTGGGTTGAATACTCTAGCCTCGAAAACTGTTGCGATCCCCTATACTTGTGGGTTATCACCTCCCAGAGTTTCAATAGGCAAATTGTGTTTAAGCAAAGGACGTTGTTCAAAGAAAATCTTATCTATTTCATTTCTTTCATGCATATGTAAATCATTTTCATGGTCTAGCAGATATTGTTCTAGTGGATCAGTAGGAGGCACAACAATAGAAGCAAGACCAATTATTTCATCCTTACTAGGCAATTCTTTTTCATGAATCTTTCTAGTAAACTTGGAAAAAATTAAACTCATGGTACTAATCACCAAAACTAACACCAACAATTTGTTTCTCACAATTTATCTTAGCATTAGCGGTGTTCAAGAAAGGTCTACAAAAGGTAATGGGACAAAAGTCATCTTGTGGGGAACCAAGAACAAGAAAATCAGTAGGGTATTTTATTTTCCCACACAAGACTTCAACATCTCTAACAATCCCAATTGGTGATATATTGTCTCTGTTAGTAAGTTTAATAGTAATATATATGTCTTCTATCTCTGCGGGTGCTATGTCATTCATAATTTCTTGATATAAGGAATAAGGAATAGCACTCACGCTAGCACCTATGTCACATAAACCATGGTAACAGTGATCTCCTATTTTAACTGAGACAAAGGGCATGCCAGCAACATGTCTATGTTTATCCTTTTTATCAGGTTTGGCAATTCTAGCAGCTTCTTCACAGAAGTAAATAACATGTCCATCTACATTTTCTTCCAAGAGATTTTTAACCATTGCAACACTAGGTTCTACTTTAATTTGTTCATTAGGTTTAGGTGTTCTGATATAACTCTTGTTGACCACAGTTGAAACTTTAGCATGTTCCTTTATCCTAACAGGGAAAGGTGGTTTCTCAATATAAGCAGTAGGAACAACTAGATCAACATTATAAAGTATAGTTTCTTCTTTAGCTAGTACCGGTTCTTTAATTTATTCTTTAATAGGTGGGTGATATTTAAACCAATTCTCTTTAGGGAGATCAACATGAGTAGCAAATGATTCACAAAAGGAGGATACTATCTCGAGTCAAGTCCATATTTAGTGCTAAACTTTTGAAAAGCATCGGTATTCATAAAAGATTTAACACAATCTGACTATTTACCTTTGTCGAGTTCCCAATCTTCAGAGTTGCATTTAATTTTTTCCAAAAGATCCCACCGGAATTCAATGGTCTTCTTCATAAAAGAACCAGCACAAGAAGTATCAAGCATGGATCGATCATTATGAGAAAGCCCATCATAAAAATTCTGGATAATAATTTCTCTTGAGAGCTCATGATTGGGGCATGAATATAACATTGACTTAAGCCCCCCCCCCCAAGCTAGAGCGATACTTTCTCCTTCACAAGGCCAAAAATTATATATGTAATTTCAATCACGATGGACTAGATGCATAGGATAATTTTTTTGGTGGAATTCCAATTTCAATCGATTCCAATTCTAAGATCCAATATCATCGCATAGCCTATACCATGCCAATGCTTTTCACTTCAAAGATAAAGGGAAAACCTTCTTCTTAACATCATCCCTGGGTAAACCTGCAAGCTTAAAAAATCCACAAATTTGTTCCACATATATCAAGTGCATATCAGGATGTTCGGTTACATCTCCCGCATAATGATTAGCTAGCAGTTGTTCTATCCTAACCGAAGGAATTTCATATTCAATATTTTCAGTAGGTGCAGTAGGTTGAGGGGTAGCTAATTGTGATTACGGTCAAGGTGAAGATACCCCGAACAAGCCCCTCAAAGGTTTGTTTTCCATAGTAACAAGTGACAGTAAATTTCAGCACACTATATAAATGTTTCCTTACCAAAGGTGCTTCACTCCCCGGCAACGGCGCCAGAAAATAGCATTAATGACCCACAAGTATAGGGGATCAATTGTAGCTCTTTTCGATAAGTTAGAGTGTCGAACCCAATGAGGAGCAGAAGGAAATGACAAGTGGTTTTCAATAAGGTAATGTTTGCAAGTGCTGAAGTTATAAGTAACAGAGTAGTTTGACAGCAAGATATTTCGTAACGAGCAAGTAACAATAATAGTAACAAAAGTGCAGCAAGATATCCCAATCCTTTTGAGGCAAAGGACAGGCCAAAACGGTCTCTTATGATAAGCAAAGTGTTCTCGAGGGTACACGAGAATTTAATCTAGTGACTTTCATCATGTTGATTCGATTCGTGGTTGCTACTTTGATAATTTGATATGTGGGTGGACCGGTGCTTAGGTGCTGTTCTTACTTGAACAAACGTCCTACTTATGATTAATCCCCTCGCAAGGATCCACAACTACGAGAAAGTATTAGGAATAAATTCTAACCATAGCATTAAACTTTTCGATCCAATCGGTCCCGTACGGAGTAGCGCATAAACTAGGGTTTAAGATTCTGTCACTGTCACAACCCATCATCTAATAACTACTCCATAATGCATTCCCTTAGGCCAAAATATGGTGAAGTGTCATGTAGTTGATGTTCACATGACACCACTAAGGGAATCGCAACATACATACTATCAAAATATCGAACACACATCAAGTTCACATGATTACTTGCAACATGATTTCTCCCGTGACCTCAAGAACAAATGTAAATACTCACAAATGATAATCATGCTCAAGATCAGAGGGGTATTAAATAGCATAATGGATCTGAACATATAATCTTCCACCAAATAAACCATATAGTAATCAACTAAAAGATGTAATCAACACTACTAGTCACCCACAAGCACCAATCTATAGTTCTAGTAACAAGATGAAGTAGGGTTTGAGATGAGATGGTGTTGTTGAAGATGTTGATGGAGATTGCCTTCCCCAAGATAGGACAGTTGTTGGTGATGATGATGACGATCATTTTCCCCTCCGGGAGGGAAGTTCCTTCGGCGGAATCGCTCCGCCGGAAGGCAAAAGTGCTCCTGCCCAAGTTCCGCCTCGAGACGGCGTTGCTCTGTCCCAAAAGTCATATCCTTATTTTTTCTAGGTAAAAATGACATATATACCAGAAGATGGGCACCGGAGGTGGGCCTGGGTGAGCACAACCTACCAGGGCATGCCTGGGCTCCCTAGCGCGTGCAGGTGGGTTGTGCCCACCTGGTAGGCCCCCTTTGGTACTTATTTGCTCCAATATTCTTCATATATTCCATAAAAATTCTCCATGAAGTTTTAGCTTGTTTGGGGTTGTGCAGAATAGGTAGCCTAACATAGCTTCTCCACGTCCAGATTTCCAGGTGCCAGAATTCTCCCTCTTTGTGTGTACCTTGCAAATTATGAGAGAAAAGGTATTAGAATTACTCCAAAAAGCATTATTATGCATAAAGCATCATAAATAACAGTAGGAAAACATGATGGAAAATGGGCGTATCACTACTTCTTGAGCTTGCGTTGTTTTTTCCGTTGAAGAGGTAAGGGTGATGCAGCAAAGTAGAGTAAGTATTTCCCTTAGTTTGAGAACCAAGGTATCAATCCAGTACGAGACAACGAACAAGTCACTGAATACCTGCACAAACAATCAATAACTTGCACCCAACATGATAAAGGAGTTGTCAATCCCTTCACGGTTACTTGCAAAAGTGAGATCTGATAGAGGTAGATAAAAGGTAAAGTAAATATTTTTGATATTTTTGCTTTATAGATCAGGAAGTAAAAGATTGCAAAGAAAGTAAATCGGAAACTAAAATTGTAGATCAAAAACTTATATGATGGAAAATAGACCCGGGGGCCATAGGTTTCACTAGAGGCTTCTCCCAAGATAGAAAATATTACGGTGGGTGAACAAATTATTGCTGAGCAATTGATAGAAAAGTGTAACATTATAACGATATCTAAGGCAATGATCATGAATATAGGCATCACGTCCATGTCAAGTAGACCGGCTCCTGCTTGCATCTACTACTATTACTCCACACATCGACTGACTCCTGCCTACATGTAGAGTATTAAGTTGATAAGAACAGAGTAACGCTTTAAGTAAGATGACGGAGACAACAAACACAGTTCCGATTTTAGTTACGGTTGATCCAGCAGAATTGTTTGCGATGAGGAAGAACAACAGAAACGGGCAGCCATATCAATGTTTGTGCGATATACGGCATACAGTTCCCTTTGATGAGCTGTGTGCTATTAGGGAATGCAACAGAAACGGTTAGCCAGATCAAGATGTGTGTGATATTTGACATATGGTTCACTCGGGCAAACTATTTTCGATTAGGCAAGAGAACGGAAACGGTTCATCTTAACAAGATGTGTGTGATATGCGGCATTTGCGATCAGCCAAAAGAACACAAATGATTTGTGTAAACCAGATGTGTGTGATACGCAGCAAACAGCCCACTCGGATGAACTATTTGTGATGATAAACTATAACACAGACGGTTACTATAGTAAATTCATGTGCGATTCTGTTCATACAAAAAACTTTGGAAAATGCAAACTAGTTGCTTGCGGTGGCTAGGAGTATCACACACGATGCGTCTGCGAGTACTCGTGTGCGATGATTAGTAAGTTACACATAATGAACGGCTGCAAGGGTGATATGCTGATCATGGAGTCCGATAAGACCGTCGTCGGAAGGCCGCCGACTAAGCTTTTTAGCCTATATTTTATTATAATTTTATGCATAAGTAGGTCGTGAGTGTTTTGTGCCTTGCTGCATGTGACATTTTAAATTTTCCTGAATATGTAAGACAATTATTAACCGTTGCCATTGTAAATTTGCCTCAAAGACGAGCAAAGCGCGCCCAGGGACGCTACGGACCTGTAAAAAAAGCAGGGATGCCACGATGAGCAACCACGTGGTCAACCTTCTAGCACCCCGTGGGAGACGCGACACCACATCCATAGGACACGATGGTGATATCCTGACCGTGTGTGATAGTGGGCAGACACGTACACGTACATCCGAGAATAACGGCCCATGTTTCGGGCTTCCGATGATTGGCATACTGTTGATCCAAAAGAACTATTTGCGATGAGGCAAAACAACAGAAATGGGGCTTTGTAGGCCCAGAACCATCAATAAATTTTGACTTTGTTTCTTGTCACATTGCAGATTACAACGCAATAAGTAATTGCAAATATGTTCATACCGATCAAACTAATATGTGTTCACACTTAGCACCAGGCTATAAAAACTACCCACTCAAAAATTACTTCAAAGTTCCTCTCCTCATCACCCACAAAACTGGTCTTTCCTGTCAAGTCGTTCCGCATGACTGGTAGGAGGAGTTTCGGGTGGGCATATAACCAGGCAACAAAGACCAAGGCTGCGGAAGCACTAGAGAGATCCCGCCGTGAAGCAGTAGCCGCAGCAGAGATCACTACTAGGAAAAGGGCTATAGATGGAAATGACACTAATGGCGCACCAGACAAGTGGTGCGCCATTAGTATATACTAATGGCGCACCACCATCTGATGCGCCATTAGTGTTGAAACTACTAATGGCGCACCCTGACCACGGTGCGCCATTAGTACCAATTTTTTTTTTGAACTAGTGCACCTATCCAAACATACTAATGGCGCATCCCCTGGTGGTGCGCCATTACTAGTTGTAACTAGTAATGGCGCACCATCCAGAAGGTGCGCCACTAATGTTATTTTTTTTATTATTGCTTTTATTCCTTTTTTTGCAAAAGTTCTAATGGCGCACCGCCAGGGGGTGCGCCATTAGTAACCTGGATTACTAATGGCGCATTTGTTGCTGGTGCGCCATTAGTAAGTGGGCAGCAACAAGATATTTTGGACAGCCTCTCCTCCCACACTCACTTTCTCCCCACTTCATTCTCTCCACCGCCTCCTCCTTGTCTCGGGTGCCTCCTCTTTTTCACCTCATTTCCACCATAGATTCATTCAAATTAAGTGGTTAAGTTACCTTGTTTTGCTGGGTAAGTAAGGGGGGAAGCTATATTTATGTTGTTCTCCCTACAAACAATGTGCACATGCACTTTTTATGGCCTAGCTAGATCTATGTATGTTCGTGGTGTTGCATATGTTTGTGGTGTTGCATATGTGTTTGTGTTTGGAGGTGTACCGGTATTTGAAATGCGATAGTTGCCAATATTTTGCCGGAATGTTGATTCATTTCCGTTTCGGCGAGAATTTTGGCATTAAGCATTCTTTTTGGTCCTATTTTTAGGGAAAGTCATGCCAAATTTTTTCTTGGTTCTAAAATATCGTTTTGCTCTACCCCGCAGGCAACCATGGTCCGCACGATGACCGAAGGCATCGTGAATAGGTTTTTGAGGTCCGTGAAGGCCGAGATGCTTCAAAAGAACGAGACGGAGATAAGATGTCCGTGTCGAAGATGCAAGCTGAATAGCCTTATTGCGGACCCGGATTCCGGGCAGGTGCGGGACCACCTGCTCTTGCGTGGTTCCATGGATGCCTATCGGTGGCAAGGTGATGAAGATGACTGTCACATCCCTAGCTTTACCCTGGCCTTGGACTAGCTTGGTTGCTGCATCATGTTTAAATTCAAATGAAAATTTGAATTGGGGAATTTTCAAAGCCTCAGAATCCTTTTTAAAAAAATGATCAAGATAAAATCGCTTCAAATAAGTCCAAGAAAATGTTCCTGTTTTCCTCTGGAAATATTGGCAAGAGGCAAAATCCAAACCAATATTTTTGGTGTCTCAGAAACATTTAATTTGGGCATTTGAATTAAATCAATAATTATTTGAATTGGATTTATATCTACTATTAAATAAATATAGGTCCAATAATTCTGAAATATTTTGTGGAGCATTGTTTTAATTCTTTTAGCTCCTAAAAATATTGTCAGAAGCAAAATAAATTGAATTGGTTTCAAAACCAAATTCAAAACAAACCTCCAAAATAGAAAACTGAAATAATTAGAAAAAGGAGAGAGAGAGTCTTACCTGGCCCCTTACCTGGCTGGCCCAGTGGATAGCCCAGCCCACTGGCCTGGTGCCAGTCGTCCTCTACCTCTGCCAGTAGGCAGAGGAGGGAGACAGCGCACGCGCGCGCCGTGGCGCCACGCCACCTCCCTGCCTGCCTGCGTCCCTCGCCACCGCGGCACCTCGGGCCTTCTCTTCGGCGCCGCCTCGAACCCCTGGACCCCCTCACTCATCTCCTTCTCCTGCTCTCCCTCTCGCTCCGCACCTCGGGCCCGAACGGAGCCGCCGCCACCGACGCCGATTGCCGCAGCCACCGTGCACCCCTAGCCTCGCTGATGCACCCAGGAGCTCCACCTCGACCCCCTCTTCCTCCCCACCGATCCACAGCCCTCCGGAAGCCCTGCATCGCCGCCATCGCCGTCGTCTTCTACCTCGGACCCGCCGGCCATCTTCGTCAAATTCGCCGGCTCCGGACCGTCCCCGACCTCGCCGAGCATCTCTTCGTGACCGTGGTGAGCCCCCGGTCCTCTTCCCCCTAATCCCGCCTTCGTTTGCTTGCCGTAGCCGCCGCCCCCTTGCTCACCGTAGCCGTCGCCGCGCGGGCTCGTCGCCGGCGAAGCCCCGGTGACCAAATGGCCCCGCGCGTGCGTCCGTTGCACTCGCAACGACCCATGGAGTAACGCTAGCGTGGCAGCTAGCTCGTTTGCAAGCCGCAGCGCTAACCCCGCACCCACCCGAGCTCCGGCCGCCGCCTCGCTTGCCGCCGGCACCGATTCCGGCCGCCCCGAGCGCAACTGACTCCACCAAGAGCTTCGGCTCGTCCCCAGCTCCTCCTAGATGCCCTCCGCGGCCCATTTGGTCGCCGGAGTGGCCAAAACCACTCTCGCCGCCGCGTCGGGCTCGCCGGCGGCTAAACGCCGGCAGCCGACTTTGGCTTTGACCACGGGTGGGCCCCGGTTGACTCTCCTGAGTCAATGACAGGTGGGGCCCAGCCCTGTTAACTATTAGGATTAGTTTAATTAATTTTAGTTAAGCTAATCACACTGACATGTGGGTCCCAGTGTCAGGTTTGACCTGGACCCGGTCTGTTGACCTGCTGAGGTCAGCATGACGCAATGATGACGCAGATAATCATTTTCTAAAATAATTCAGAAAATCCAGAAAATTGTATAAACTTCTAAAATTCATAGAAAATTAACCGTAACTCCAAATTAAATAAATTATATATGAAAAATTATCAGAAAAATTCAAGGAATCCATCTGTACCATTTTCATGCATGTTAGAACAACTTATAGCTGCTGTTTAGCACAAATCAATTAAATGTCATTTGAATAATCACATATGGAGTTTGAATTTGAATCTTATATTCAAACCAACTTCATTTAATCTGTTGCTAGTTGCATTAGCCCAAAACACATCCATTTTGCCATGTCATGATCATGCATCATATTGTGCATTGCATTGATCGTGTTTTTCTATATTTGCCGGTAATTGTCCCCTCTCGATAGACGTGTACCGCCGATGTGATCGATGACACCGATGAAGAGCTATATTATCTTCAGAAGTGCCAGGCAAGCAAAACCCCCTTGTTCATTCCGATACAATCCTACTCTCTCGCTCCTGCTCTCTTTTACTGCATTAGGACAACACCGATTCATCTGTTACTTGCTGCGGTAGCTGAACCCCTTTATCCTTTGCATGACCTGTCATTGCCACAGTAAATAGATGAAACCCACTAGCATGAGTAGGAGTTGTTTGAGCCCTGATGTGCCTACTCATTCATGCTTGTTTGTCATGCCTGCTACTGCTTAGAGTTGAGTCAGGTCTGATTCATCGAGGATGAATCAGAGGTGTGTGAACATGTCCTACTATGTGTGAGCTAAGTGTGTGAACACGATTTGGTAAAAGGTGTCGGTGAGAGGCCATGTAGGAGTACATGGTGGGTTGTCTCATTGAAGCCGTCCTTAGGAACTGAGTTCTATGTTTGTGATCCATGATTCAGCTACTACCATGCATTGGGCCCTGAAATATGACCCCGCTCGACTTCTTATTCACCCTAGTCCTCTGTCCAGGAGTTGCAAGTAGTTTCTGGTGTTTGTAGCTTACTGGAGGCCGTGGACAGCGCTGACCGTAGGGGTGGGCTGTGATGCGGTAGGTACGTGGCACGGTGTACCGGATGCCCGTTTGGTATCTCGGGAACCCTGTTCACATTGTTTGGGGCTGTGAGCGAAACTCCGGCCGGATCTCCTCATGGATGGAATCCGAATAGGCGATAAACCTGGACTAGAGACTTGAGTGTTTAGGTAGGTCGTGGTCTACACCCACGTCGGCTTTCGCTTGAAGTCTGCCGAGCACATGTCGTGTGCAGACGCTAAGTGGTGGAAACATGTATGAAGAAGTACACCCCTGCAGGGTTAACATCATCTATTCGAATAGCCGTGTCCGCGGAAAAGGACTTCTGGATTGCTTATATCAGTTCATAGACAAGTGAAAGTGGATACTTTAAAATGCGCAAGATAAGCGTGAGTGCTATGGATGGCGTTCTCGTAGGGAGACGGGAGCGGATCCATAGTGGTGTATTGATATGGTGAATATGTGGACTCGTGTGCGCCACCTCAAAAGAGTCGCTTGCAGTCGTAATTTAGGATAGCCACCGAGTCAAAGCTGGCTTGCTGCAGTTAAACCCCACCATCTCCTTGTTATAAATGATGCATATGTAGTTAGTTCTGATGTAAGTCTTGCTGGGTACATTTGTACTCACGTTTGCCTATTTTATGTTTTTGCAGAGAGACTTCAGTCTCACTAGTAGTTCCACGTGGACTTCGACGTTTAGCTTGTTACCTCAGCTACGATCTTGTGCCCTCGGCAGGATCTGATAGATAGTCAGGCTTCTCAGCCTTTTTCATTTATAGATGTCTGTACTCAGACATGATAACTTCCGCTTGTGCTTTGACTTGTATGCTTTGATTGTTGGGTCATGAGACCCATGTTTGTAATATCTCGCTCCTCGGAGCCTATTGAATAAATTACTTGAGTTGTAGAGTCATGTTGTGATGCCATGTTGTATTTGCACATATCGAGCATATTGTGTGTATGCTATTGAAATGCTTGGTATGTGTGGGATCTGACCATCTAGTTGTTTATCTTTAGTAGCCTCTCTTACCGGGAAATGTCTCCTAGTGTTTCCACCGAGCCTTGGTAGCTTGCTACTGCTCCGGAACACTTAGGCTGGCCGGCATGTGTCCTTCTTCGTTCCTGTGTCTATCCCTTCGGGGAAATGTCACGCTTTGAGTACCGGAGTCCTGTTAGCCCGCTACAGCCCGGTTTACCGGAGTCCTGCTAGCCCAGTGCTACAGCCCGGACCCACTTGCTGATGACCAACACGTTCGAAGCTGGGTCATGGATGCCTGTCCCTGTAAGTCTGTGCCACTTTGGGTTTACGACTAGTCATGTCAGCCCGGGCTCCTTATCATATGGATGCTAGCGACACTATCATATACGTGAGCCAAAAGGCGCAAACGGTCCCGGGCAAAGGTAAGGCGACACCCGTGGGGATACCGTGCGTGAGGCCGCAAAGTGATATGAGGTGTTACCGGCTAGATCAATGTGACATCGAGTCGGGGTCCTGACAGCGTTGGTATCAGAGCTTGACTGCCTGTAGGATTACCAAGCCAAACTGGTCGATGTTGAGTCTAGAAATTCTTTAGTTATATGTAGGGGAATTGATTGTGGGATGGAACGTAAGGCTCTTTTTACTTCTTATACCTTATGCCTTCTGATCTGAGTCATCTTATCTTTCCTGCGGGGATTAAGAACTAGGCTATCTCTTCTTTCTATCAGGATCACGTGTTACTAATCCGTAGACTTATAAGATTGTTGGATATACGCTTGAGTTCAGTTCCTACTACTTCCGTATGTTAATTGTTGATCTCGAAACCTTGATATTGTGCTTCTGAGTGGTTATGCCACCATTTTTGTGAATGTCTCAAATCTTTTCTGAGCATTTACAGCCGTTATGCTGTCTGAGTCATCCCAGGTTTCTAAATAGCTTGAAGCAATTTGCAAATTCTTTCCTCCCGTTTCGATGTTCCTTTGGGCCAGATTAACCACACTAATCGGTGAGTTGAGGTACTTTATTGCCTTGACATATATGTTGGAGCTGGTATTATGACCCTAGGTGTCTTAGGGGGTCACCTAGTAATCTAGCAACGTTTTGTGTTCCCAGTGTGAAGATTCTGGCCTTTATTATCGAAAGCATCCTGTGATGCCATTTAGTTAGTAGGCATTCTATTCCTGGGTTCTGAACCCGAGATTCACTCTACCTACTTCATGCTGATAGTAATTGCTAGTGCCTTTAGGATATTAGTAACCTTTGCGATAGTCCTTGAAGTCCGTGGTATTTTCTTCTTCCAAATACCATGAACTACTTATGGCAGATGTTTATTGGATCAAAAAAAATCACAATTAGAGTACTCTTGAGGAGTTCTCCATTCATAAATCGTGACTCTGCCAGTTCTACCTTTCTGCATGGGTTATCCGGAAGAAATATGTTGAACTTGGTTCGACATACTAATCTATGCATCCACAACCCAGAAAGTTATATGTTCCTTTGAGTTGTTCCCTTTAGTTGCATTCTGACCCTCGTCTATCAATTGATAGTCAAGAGTATGCGTGCGTTCGTTCATCGATGCCTATGACTCTTGTGGTCTGTCAAGCCATTCTATTCCGGAATGACTAGGAGAAACAAACTCCAGTACCTCTTCCATATCTAGGATTGGGTCAAAGTAGTTGTATTCCGCAGATCAAATGCCAATCCAGCTTTTGGTTCTGCTCTACCTTGGAGTATTACATATTTTATATCGAGATTGTTATAGGAATTGCACACCATCCTATGAACTCTTGGTACAGTGATACTTCTTGCCATCATTGTTCATTCCTCGGTTCCTGTGTTATTGTAATCGGAATGCCGACAAACGAATTGTGATGTGTGAAATCCATACTCCCAGCAACCTCGTTGTTTGGTAGTTAAAGGACAATAATTTCATTCTTAGCCTGTTGGTTCTTGAATCATCATTCTAAGACTGATCGTGCTATCTAGTCCTTATTTCCGGTGCACCCTTCGATCGATGAGTTAGGATCTTGTCAAGTCCTCACTCATTTGATCATATCGTCTTGCCCTCAAAAGCAAGATTGTTCTCGAGCCTAGCAACATATCGGTGCTTCGTGATTTTCCGAAGATCTTCTCAGAAGTATTACCAGGTTGTCACCTGACCGCTATGTTGAGCTCGTGATCAAGTTGGTTTCTTGTGAACCACCTTCTCTCCAAGAATCGGTGTTAGATATCCCTGAGCTAGTTGGTTAAGCTACACGACAACTTGGAGGGTTGGAAGATAAAAGCTTGCCTGACTTAGTTCGTTCCAAAGGGATATTCTTGTGTAGTGTGTGTTGAAGAAAGATGATATCTTCATCGATTGGTCCCTGTGATCAGTTGTTGGACCTATTGTCTTATCAATCCTTTGATTTGAGTGTGGGCTATCGTCAAATCAAATCAGTACCAATGATGCTCGTAATGTTGTCTTATTCGTGGTTGATCCCTCGAGCATACACCATTACATCTTTGGTCTGACCAATGCTATCACCGTGTTCACACGATGGTGGAAGTCCAGTGATATGGAAATTCCGATGAGTTGTTGTTGAGCCCATTGACAACATTCTTATCTTCCCCATGATTTTGTTGAACATTAAGTTAGTGTTGGAAACTTTTGAAAGCATTTCTTCATGCTAACTCATGAAGTATTTGTTTGATGAAAGGAGTGACTTCCTCTTATACACGTGCATTTGGTGAAAGTTGCCGCCGTGGATTTGAGAAAGTTAGTTTTGCTTTCTCTGGAATCATCCCAAGTCAGTCATGCATACGTGCGAAGTATTCTGTGGTCTGGAGACTTGCAACCTTCATTCCATATGTGTTCCGAGCACACCAAGCCACTGATTGATTTGTTCAAGGAGAAGAAGTTCCTTCTTAAGAGTATACCATATGCAAGGATTTTGATATCCTCGTTGATGGTTCCCCACCTGAACTCGGTAGTGTTTTATTATAAGACTACCACGTGGTCATGCTTGTCTGGGACAGCGTGTTCACATGTTTGTAGCAGAACCAGCTCATGTTTTGGAGCTTGCTATAGTAGTTCATCTCCCGAGAATCCCGCAACGTCATCTCGTCGATTTGTGTTGCAAACTTTCATTTTTCTTCCTAGACTCGATGAGTCTGGAATATCCGGACACCAACCAGATCTGAATCTCAGGTAGATATGATGGTTTGGAACATTTCCCAAGAACTATAATATCGGTCTCTCGATAACCGGTAAAGTGGATGTCGTGGCCAACACACCCAGCCGGAAGACCTATTATTGTAGTATCTTGTTTGAGGAAGTTGGCCACCTCCCCATAAGGATTTCGTAGGAATTACCTCCGTAACTGTTCCTTATGGATTCTATTGCTCCCGAAGTCCGACCTTTTACTTGATGTCTAGTTACCAAACCATTTCAATGATTGGATTACACTAGCACATCAAGGAGAACATTAGAAGCGGAGTGATAAATGTCTCTCGATCGATCATCCAGATTTTATCTCCTTGGCCTCGCTAAGGTGAAATCTGAGAAAGTGTTATCTTCCTTTGCATTTGCATCCTCCATCATCATTCATCATGGTAGCAAGTTGTGTTGCCAGGATCCTTGACACGGATATTGGTAAAACCTTGATGAATGTGGAAATGCTCAAGTTCTTGAGAGCACGCACAAGCGCTACGTGTTATCATCGGCACTAACTGGGTTTGCTCTCAGTTTCCTCGGCAATGCTATGACCTATTCAAACAGTGAATTCACTCTCTATTGTTGGGTTCTTCCCCAGTTACCAGAATCATTCCCAGCGTTTGCATTTTGTTCTCAGCTTGCACCGCCAATGTGTCATTCTACCATGGGTCTCTTCCATTTCCGGTGATAAGCAAATTCATCCATTACGTTGTCTTCAACAAGGTAATCCACATCATCCAAGTCCGAGTATGCCATTCTACCGACCCCCTCCAAACTATCGTTGTGAATTGCCTTAGGTTGGTATGAGGAGTTTCAATGATCTCTGAATCAAAGGTAATTCTTTTTGCCACTTAAGGAAATAATCTACGAATCACCCTCCTCCAGGATGTTTCGTCGTGGTATCATGGCAACTCAACTCCTCGCTACGTTGACAATCGTTTACCACCTTCTTAGGTATGAAATTGTTGTCTACCCAGTGAACCTTCGTCATCCGTTTCTTCCACCCCTATTGATGTGTATCTCGTGTCTCAACCCGAGAGATGGTCCTATGTCTCATTCCGTGAGTTGTTCGATCTTCGAGAAGATCGACCCTTCTAGGGTCTCCTTCTTTCCTCCATGTCATGTTGGCAGGATTTCTCAGAGCAAGACGACAAGACAAAGATGGTGATCGAAACAACGTTCCTATGAAGTGCAACCTGGATCGTGAAGATTGTGCTAGTTTGCGTTCCCCCTTCACCTTACCCTAAGCTTGAATCTCGGGACGAGATTTTTGTTTAGTGGGGGTGAGTTGTCACATCCCTAGCTTTACCCTGGCCTTGGACTAGCTTGGTTGCTGCATCATGTTTAAATTCAAATGAAAATTTGAATTGGGGAATTTTCAAAGCCTCAGAATCCTTTTAAAAAAATGATCAAGATAAAATCGCTTCAAATAAGTCCAAGAAAATGTTCCTGTTTTCCTCTGGAAATATTGGCAAGAGGCAAAATCCAAACCAATATTTTTGGTGTCTCAGAAACATTTAATTTGGGCATTTGAATTAAATCAATAATTATTTGAATTGGATTTATATCTACTATTAAATAAATATAGGTCCAATAATTCTGAAATATTTTGTGGAGCATTGTTTTAATTCTTTTAGCTCCTAAAAATATTGTCAGAAGCAAAATAAATTGAATTGGTTTCAAAACCAAATTCAAAACAAACCTGCAAAATAGAAAACTGAAATAATTAAAAAAAGGAGAGAGAGAGTCTTACCTGGCCCCTTACCTGGCTGGCCCAGTGGACAGCCCAGCCCACTGGCCTGGTGCCAGTCGTCCTCTACCTCTGCCAGTAGGCAGAGGAGGGAGACAGCGCACGCGCGCGCCGTGGCGCCACGCCACCTCCCTGCCTGCCTGCGTCCCTCGCCACCGCGGCACCTCGGGCCTTCTCTTCGGCGCCGCCTCGAACCCCTGGACCCCCTCACTCATCCCCTTCTCCTGCTCTCCCTCTCGCTCCGCACCTCGGGCCCGAACGGAGCCGCCGCCACCGACGCCGATTGCCGCAGCCACCGTGCACCCCTAGCCTCGCTGATGCATCCAGGAGCTCCACCTCGACCCCCTCTTCCTCCCCACCGATCCACAGCCCTCCGGAAGCCCTGCATCGCCGCCATCGCCGTCGTCTTCTACCTCGGACCCGCCGGCCATCTTCGTCAAATTCGCCGGCTCCGGACCGTCCTCGACCTCGCCGAGCATCTCTTCGTGACCGTGGTGAGCCCCCGGTCCTCTTCCCCCTAATCCCGCCTTCGTTTGCTTGCCGTAGCCGCTGCCCCCTTGCTCACCGTAGCCGTCGCCGCGCGGGCTCGTCGCCGGCGAAGCCCCGGTGACCAAATGGCCCCGCGCGTGCGTCCGTTGCACTCGCAACGACCCGTGGAGTAACGCTAGCGTGGCAGCTAGCTCGTTTGCAAGCCGCAGCGCTAACCCCGCACCCACCCGAGCTCGCCGCCGGCACCGATTCCGGCCGCCCCGAGCGCAACTGACTCCACCAAGAGCTTCGGCTCGTCCCCAGCTCCTCCTAGATGCCCTCCGCGGCCCATTTGGTCGCCGGAGTGGCCAAAACCACTCTCGCCGCCGCGTCGGGCTCGCCGGCGGCTAAACGCCGGCAGCCGACTTTGACTTTGACCACGGGTGGGCCCCGGTTGACTCTCCTGAGTCAATGACAGGTGGGGCCCAGCCCTGTTAACTATTAGGATTAGTTTAATTAATTTTAGTTAAGCTAATCACACTGACATGTGGGTCCCAGTGTCAGGTTTGACCTGGACCCGGTCTGTTGACCTGCTGAGGTCAGCATGACGCAATGATGACGCAGATAATCATTTTCTAAAATAATTCAGAAAATCCAGAAAATTGTATAAACTTCTAAAATTCATAGAAAATTAACCGTAACTCCAAATTAAATAAATTATATATGAAAAATTATCAGAAAAATTCAAGGAATCCATCTGTACCATTTTCATGCATGTTAGAACAACTTATAGCTGCTGTTTAGCACAAATCAATTAAATGGCATTTGAATAATCACATATGGAGTTTGAATTTGAATCTTATATTCAAACCAACTTCATTTAATCTGTTGCTAGTTGCATTAGCCCAAAACACATCCATTTTGCCATGTCATGATCATGCATCATATTGTGCATTGCATTGATCGTGTTTTTCTGTATTTGCCGGTAATTGTCCCCTCTCGATAGACGTGTACCGCCGATGTGATCGATGACACCGATGAAGAGCTATATTATCTTCAGAAGTGCCAGGCAAGCAAAACCCCCTTGTTCATTCCGATATAATCCTACTCTCTCGCTCCTGCTCTCTTTTACTGCATTAGGACAACACCGATTCATCTGTTACTTGCTGCGGTAGCTGAACCCCTTTATCCTTTGCATGACCTGTCATTGCCACAGTAAATAGATGAAACCCACTAGCATGAGTAGGAGTTGTTTGAGCCCTGATGTGCCTACTCATTCATGCTTGTTTGTCATGCCTGCTACTGCTTAGAGTTGAGTCAGGTCTGATTCATCGAGGATGAATCAGAGGTGTGTGAACATGTCCTACTATGTGTGAGCTAAGTGTGTGAACACGATTTGGTAAAAGGTGTCGGTGAGAGGCCATGTAGGAGTACATGGTGGGTTGTCTCATTGAAGCCGTCCTTAGGAACTGAGTTCTGTGTTTGTGATCCATGATTCAGCTACTACCATGCATTGGGCCCTGAAATATGACCCCGCTCGACTTCTTATTCACCCTAGTCCTCTGTCCAGGAGTTGCAAGTAGTTTCTGGTGTTTGTAGCTTACTGGAGGCCGTGGACAGCGCTGGCCGTAGGGGTGGGCTGTGATGCGGTAGGTACGTGGCACGGTGTACCGGATGCCCGTTTGGTATCTCGGGAACCCTGTTCACATCGTTTGGGGCTGTGAGCGAAACTCCGGCCAGATCTCCTCATGGATGGAACCCGAATAGGCGATAAACCTGGACTAGAGACTTGAGTGTTTAGGTAGGTCGTGGTCTACACCCACGTCGGCTTTCGCTTGAAGTCTGCCGAGCACATGTCGTGTGCAGACGCTAAGTGGTGGAAACATGTATGAAGAAGTACACCCCTGCAGGGTTAACATCATCTATTCGAATAGCCGTGTCCGCGGAAAAGGACTTCTGGATTGCTTATATCAGTTCATAGACAAGTGAAAGTGGATACTTTAAAATGCGCAAGATAAGCGTGAGTGCTATGGATGGCGTTCTCGTAGGGAGACGGGAGCGGATCCATAGTGGTGTATTGATATGGTGAATATGTGGACTCGTGTGCGCCACCTCAAAAGAGTCGCTTGCAGTCGTAATTTAGGATAGCCACCGAGTCAAAGCTGGCTTGCTGCAGTTAAACCCCACCATCCCCTTGTTATAAATGATGCATATGTAGTTAGTTCTGATGTAAGTCTTGCTGGGTACATTTGTACTCACGTTTGCCTATTTTATGTTTTTGCAGAGAGACTTCAGTCTCACTAGTAGTTCCACGTGGACTTCGACGTTTAGCTTGTTACCTCAGCTACGATCTTGTGCCCTCGGCAGGATCTGATAGATAGTCAGGCTTCTCAGCCTTTTTCATTTATAGATGTCTGTACTCAGACATGATAGCTTCCGCTTGTGCTTTGACTTGTATGCTCTGATTGTTGGGTCATGAGACCCATGTTTGTAATATCTCGCTCCTCGGAGCCTATTGAATAAATTACTTGAGTCGTAGAGTCATGTTGTGATGCCATGTTGTATTTGCACATATCGAGCATATTGTGTGTATGCTATTGAAATGCTTGGTATGTGTGGGATCTGACCATCTAGTTGTTTATCTTTAGTAGCCTCTCTTACCAGGAAATGTCTCCTAGTGTTTCCACTGAGCCATGGTAGCTTGCTACTGCTCCGGAACACTTAGGCTGGCCGGCATGTGTCCTTCTTCGTTCCTGTGTCTGTCCCTTCGGGGAAATGTCACGCTTTGAGTACCGGAGTCCTGTTAGCCCGCTACAGCCCGGTTTACCGGAGTCCTGCTAGCCCAGTGCTACAGCCCGGACCCACTTGCTGATGACCGACACGTTCGAAGCTGGGTCATGGATGCCTGTCCCTGTAAGTCTGTGCCACTTTGGGTTTACGACTAGTCATGTCAGCCCGGGCTCCTTATCATATGGATGCTAGCGACACTATCATATACGTGAGCCAAAAGGCGCAAACGGTCCCGGGCAAAGGTATGGCGACACCCGTGGGGATACCGTGCGTGAGGCCGCAAAGTGATATGAGGTGTTACCGGCTAGATCAATGTGACATCGAGTCGGGGTCCTGACAATGACTACGAAGTCGTCCATGGGGGCCGGGCAAGAAATGAGGAAGGGCAGCAAGACAACCACCGCGGCTCGGGGGGGCGAGAAGACGAAGAATCCCCAGGAGATGATCACGAAGGTGATGCTGTACACAGTCATCATGTAGAAGATGCAGGACATGATGATGATGCCGGCGGAGCAGACGACGTTGGACCATCGATGGGCTGGGTGCAGGACCCTCATATTCAAGAGCTGCTTCTCAAGCAGACGGATAACGCAAGAGCTGCCGCCCGAGAGAAAGCCAAGATGGATCAACTTGAGTTAGACGCGGTTACTCCATTGTATGAAGGATGCAGGCCCGAGGATACCCGCCTGAAAGTAACGCTCATGGCTCTGGAGATGAAGGTAAAACACAAAATGACCGACGCATGCTTCGACGAGAACATGTCATTCTGGCACGAACGTCTTCCCAAGGGGAACAAGTGCCCGACCAGTTTGGAGGAGGCAAAGAAAATCATGTGTCCTCTGGATTTACCGCACGTGAAATACCATGTGTGCATGAACAATTGCATCATTTATCGGGACGAGCACGTGGAGTCTACAATATGTCCGGTGTGCGGTGTCACTCGATACAAGAAGAGGAAGAAAGCTCCTCGAAAAGTGGTGTGGTACTTTCCGATCACTGCTCGTCTGCAGCGGTATTTCGCGGATCCTAAGGTAGCAAAGCTCCTGCGTTGGCACGCGGATAGGGAGGAGAAGAAGCGAGAAGATGACGCAAATGATCCGGAGATAGATAAAAAAGACAAGATGCTGAGTCACCCTAAGGATGCGAGCCAGTGGCAAGCATTGAACTTCAAATACCCAGAATTTGGGAACGATCCAAGGAACATCGTGCTGGGCACGAGCACCGATGGAGTCAATCCGTTTGGCAGCCAGAGAAGCACACATAGCACCTGGCCTGTGTTTGTGTGGATTACAACCTTCCCCCCTTGTTGTGCATGAAGAGGAAGTACATTCACATGAGTATGCTAATTGAAGGGCCGAAACAACCAGGGAACGACATCAATCTGTATCTGGGGCTGCTGAAAGAGGAGCTTGACACGCTGTGGAAAACGCCAGCCAATACGTGGGACGCCGCAGAGAAAGAATATTTCCCTATGAGAGCCGCACTGCTCATGACGGTGCACGACTATCTCGGTTACGGATATCTTGCGGGGCAGGTAGTCCACAGATTTTCTGTATCGCCAGCTAGATAGAGA
The DNA here is from genome assembly GCF_002162155.2 of Triticum dicoccoides. Taxonomy (NCBI): domain Eukaryota; kingdom Viridiplantae; phylum Streptophyta; class Magnoliopsida; order Poales; family Poaceae; genus Triticum; species Triticum dicoccoides. Next base: position 483,111,531 of record NC_041391.1, read on the forward strand.
TCCCGGGTCTTCGAAAACCGTGTTCATGGGACATCGAAGGTGGCTTCGCGATGATGACCCGTGGAGGAAACGCAAGGATCTGTTCGATGGTGAAACCGAACCCCGAAAACGCCCGTGTACGAGGAGCGGCGAGGAAATAGACAAGCTGTTGAAAAATTGGAAAGACTGCCCACTGCTGGGAAAGAAGCAAAAGGCGCCAGAGCCGGGAAAGAAGCGAAAGGCGCCAGAGCCGCTGCTGAAGGTATGGAAAACGAGGTCTGTTTTCTGGGACTTGCCGTACTGGAAGATCCACCGTGTGCCTCACAGCCTTGATGTCATGCATATCACGAAGAACGTGTGCGAGAGTCTGCTTGGTACCCTGCTCAACATGCCAGAGAGGACCAAAGATGGGCCGAAAGCAAGGGCAGACTTGAAATCAATGGGCATCAGGCAGGAGCTTCACGCTATATATGATGATGATGATGATGATGATGATGATGATGATGATGTTGATGAGGCGAAGCAGGACACAGAAAGTCGTCGCAAAGGCAAAAAAGGCCAAGAAGACCGGAAATGACTACCCTCCCGCGTGCTTCACTCTAAGTCAGGAGGAGATCGAGCAGTTTTTCACCTGCCTCCTAGGAGTAAAACTTCCTTACGGTTACGCGGGGAAGATAAGCAGAAGTTCAACGGGATGAAGTCTCACGACTGTCACGTGCTGATGACGCAGATACTTCCAGTTGCAATCTGTGGGATCATGGACGCGCACGTCCGTGAAACGCTATTTGGCCTATGCAACTTCTTCGACGTCATCTCTCGGAAGTCGATTGGCGTGAGGCAACTCAGAAGGCTACAGGAAGAGATCGTGGTGATACTATGCGAGCTTGAGATGTACTTCCTGCCCGCATTCTTCGACGTTATGGTGCATCTGCTGGTCCATATAGTGGAGGATATCATCCAACTCGGGCCGACGTTCCTGCACAGCATGATGCCGTTCGAAAGGATGAATGGTGTCATCAAAGGATACGTTCGCAACATGTCACGTCCAGAAGGAAGCATAGCCAGGGGCTTTCTGACCGAAGAGTGCATCTCCTACTGCACGAATTATCTAGGCATCGAGAACCCCGTTGGTCTGCCTGTCAACAGCACCTCGGCAGGCTCGCTGGATGGGGTCACCGTGAGGGTCGCCGCGAAATGCATGTCGACTTCGAGGGTCGACTCACCGACTTTGAAAGAGCAAACCTAGTCGCGCTACAACACATAGACGTGGTCGATCCTTGGGTGGTAGAGCACAAAACCTTTATTAAGAAGACGTACAATGACCGAGGCCAACAGAGGACGGACGGAGATATACTCAAAGAGCACAACTCATGTTTCACGTGTTGGTTCAAGCAGAAGCTTCTGTCGTACCCTTTACATGAGGATTCTTCCGCGGAAGAACAACTCATATTCGCCTTGTCACAGGGCGCCGAGCACAACCTGATGACCTATGAGGCGTACGATATCAACGGCTACACATTCTACACCGAGGCCAAGGACATGAAGAGCGATGGTTATCAGAACTCCGGGGTAACGATGGAATCCTACACCGGTAACGACAAGGACAGATACTACGGAAGGATCGAGGAGATCTGGGAGCT
>NC_041391.1:483114280-483153763 GCF_002162155.2 Triticum dicoccoides
GGTCCCCCTCGCCGCCGAGCACCCCCAGTCCACCGGCCGCCGCCGCCGACCCCCCGCACCCTCGATTCCCCTACTCAACCGCCGGCGCCGACCCCCCGCACCCCACGCACCGTCTTATAAAAAAATAAGTATCAAACAGCTTTTTAAATGCTACTGTCTTATAAAAAAATATTACTGTTATTATTGAAACAAGTTTGAACATATTTAAACACAAATAAGTATGAAACAACTTTTTAAATGCTAAAAAAAATTGTGGAGCCTGGGAGTCGAACCCAGGACCTCCTGGTGTGAGAACTGGCTGCTGACCAGTCGAGCTAGTAGAGGGGATTTATCAAACAGCTTTTTAAATGCTAAACTTTAGTAGTATACTCATAGCAAATGCCTCGTCATTTCACGTGGTGTTGAGTCAAGAAATAACGTACCGGGCGGCTGAATACGAGCATGCGGTGTGTCCTCTCGACCCATCGACCCCCTTTTCCAGTTGTCCTTACCCTTTAGCTGAACATCAATTCGACCACAAAAACAAGAACAAAAAGTGTTGCCTATGAACAAAAATAGTATTCTTATTCTTTAGTGGTTGGATTATCATGCAACAGTGCCTTCAAGATCCAAGGCAATATCACAAACATCATAGGCAATTTGACCAAACTCACAACCTTGTATCTTTGCAACAACCAACTTTCTAGACACACCCCTCAAGAACTAGGTTACCCTGAGAACGTGGACTTGGACCTTAGCAACAACACACTAACAGGTTCTATCCCAAAACACCTAGGCAATATCACAAACATCTCTCAATTGTTCCTTGACAATAACCAACTTTTTGGCGACATTCCTCGAGAATTAGGTTATTTGGTCAACTTAGAGATCTTGTTCCTTGACAATAACCAACTTTTTGACCAAACTTTGTTTCTATTTAGAGAGAAACATGGCCCACAACGATGAGGCCGGGGGTTCGGGCGGCAAGGCATTCTGGGAGCTGTCCCAGGAGATGGAGGAACAACCTCACTTCTATGAGGACGCCGCCTTCCCCACCGATCCTAATACCACGGATGGTGCCGCCGAGGATGACCACACTGATGCCACCACTGATGGTGCCGCCGAGGATGCCACCACTGATGATGGCGGCGCACGCACAGATGGCAGCCAACCGAAGAGGCAACGGAAGGACCAGCGCCCGATCGTGCTCCGCACCCTCAAGGAGGAAGTTACTGAAGTGGACTCCAATGGGAATCCAACGGCGCCCGAACGAATAGTCAAGGGGTACTCGCTTCAGCTCGGGTGCATTGTCCGGAGCACCGTCTCGATCAACACCGAGAACCTGAGGCATCCTGACCGAGGGAATTTGCGCCACCTCCTCTTCACGAAGCTGCACGAACGATACAAGTTCCCCGCTGAATTTGAAAACACAAGCCTCAAAGGGAATAAAGTGAACAATGCTGCCCTCACGAAGATGAGCAAGGCCCTGTCTACTTGGAAAAGCAATGTGAAGAGAATGATCGAGAAAGGTGAGAGTTATTAGAAGATCAAGGAGAAAAATCCTTCGATCACCGAAGATGACAACAACGACTTCAAGATCAATTGCTCGAGCACCACAAGCTCCCAATCAAGTGAGTGGGGGAAACAAATGCGGGAGCTGAACATAGGGGAACACACACTCAGTCCCGACGGTTACAGAGTGGCGGAGCCTATATGGGACAAGGAGGAGGCGGACCGTGCCGAGCAAGGCCTACCGCCCCTCTTCGATAAATACGGTGACAAGCAGACCAGGAACTTTGTTAGGGCCCGGTACAAGAAGGAACCGAAAACAAAGGAGCTTACCACGGATCCGAAGACCAGGCAGCTTGAACTTGTTCTGGTAAGGAATACACCCCCGCGTAATTAGCTCCATATGGTTGCATTCTAATTAATGAAGCCAAATTTCTAAATGGTTCACATTCCTTCCGCAGGCGACTGAAAGTAGTAGCTCGGGGTCGACTAAGAGCAACCCTTGGGACACCACTCTAAATAGGGGGTTGAATGTAATGAAGAACAAGGATAAGCTCAGTAAGCCGACGTCAGCTGGTCGTGTGGCCGGCAAAGGCTTGTCGACAAAATGGGGGTCATACTATACCGCTGGTGTGCGGAAGGAGAAAAAGACCAGCTCGGAAAGCCAGACACGAGAGGTTCAAGAACTCAAGGCACAGGTGGCGCGGATTCCGGAGATTGTACAAGAGCAAGTGGAACAACGACTCGGAGCGACGATCACCGCCCTTGTGCCTACCTTGATCTCGGGGTTGAGTGCGTGGATTGCGGACGGCCAGCAGGGGCCGCCCCCGATTCCTAGCTTCACGGCCAGCAACTCGCATAATGCGATGGCGGGGCCATTGGTGCCTCCGGCAGAGGCGGCATTGGTGTCTCCGACGCCGGCATGGGAGCTTAATGCACCCGGGTGTATGCCGGCCGGCACCTCTTGAGCAAGCGACCCCTCCGTCAACTGCACGCCCGCCGTTGGCGGTGCCTCGACATTAGCCGAGCTCGACGCCATCATCACGGTAACTAATTAAGCCTCTCTCGGCCGAGGACTTCATCTCCTTGCCTTTGACTGGGCAACCCTGACTCTCCTCCACTTCGTGAACAACGAGTTGGTCGATGTCGCCAAGGGCAAAATCGTTCAACCGGGAAACCCCTTGTTCCACGGTACCCAGATGCCACCCAACTTGTTTAGGGTTCAACTGGTTCGGGTGCTGCCAGGCTGCGATGACTTGTTACCTCCGATTCGACCCGTCGGGGCCGACGATGAAGACGTGATGACCCTCAGCGCCTGCCTGAGCTGGCCCCTGCTTTGGCCGAAGAGCCAGATTCGTTTGGGGGCAGGGGATACCACCCCAAAGACAACACCGCCAGTCGTGCCGGCGCCAAGTCGGCCCCATGGAAAGACCGCCGTAACGGTGCCGAACATCCCTATGCCACTGGATCCAAACATGCATATGGCACAGGATCAGAACGACGACAACGACGACGATGATACATTTGGCAACGTCGATCAGTACTTTGCCGAGCATGGGTACGATGGCGACTTCATGGGGCCTCCTTCTCAAGAACCAAACCCAACAAAAGACGTGTGCGATCTAGCTCGTACCGCGGAGAAGCCAAGTTGCAACAGGCGCCGTCTGGCGTTCAGCTCTCAGGAGACGCCTCCAGCTGCCGACTTCACCGAGCCTCAGATAGGCGAGGTGCGAAATATTATCAGCCCCAACACACTCAAGAAGGCGGTCTGTGAGCAGAACTCGGTCCCATTACAGGAGAAGAAGAAGGCACGCAAAAGAAAGACTAAGAAGGGTGCGAGCCAGCCGGCACCGAGTATGATCCGTGCTCAGGACGGGCCACCTTCACCGCAGGATATCTCGAGGAGGGTGCATGTGGCGGGTAGGGCGATGCTACCGACAAATATGCTCAATGCTGCAACCGGTGCTATGCGGAGTCTGCATGACAGTGTTCTTGCTTTAGAGAAGCGGCGTCTCAGGGAGATGGATGTGGCATACCCGGTTTTCGCGGCCAAGGTGCCAGAGGGCAAGGGCTTTGTGGATAACTCCATCGGGCGTACGATCGTCCTGCATTTTGATGACATCCACGCTATGTTGAACCTTCATCCGCTGCACTACACCTTCGTTCGGCTATTTTTGCTGAGTATGGAGATGCGGATCATTCGCGACAAGACCCCGGACATCGTCATAGTCGACCCCTTCTACATGCGTGCCAAGATCTTGGGCAGCGCTGGGGACCGGCAAGTCGCGAGTTCTTACCTCGAAGGCGTCATTCTGGCAAACCAAGATAAGGATAACTTCCTCGTGCCTTACTTTCCCGAGTAAGTCCTCCCCTCAACCGGCCCATAACATATGAATTCTTACATTTCGATCGTTTTTCTTTTAACATTCCGTGTTTTCTGCAGTGACACACGTTGCACGCTCATCCTCCTAAGCCCCAAATATTCCATGGCCACGTATTTCGACCCGGACCGTCAGTCGAACGTAGACTACACAAATGTCAAGAAGGTTCTTGATGATGTTCTCCCCGGCTACGCCCAATCTGGAGGCACCTTCACCAGGCCTATTCCTAAGTACGGCAAGCACGTGTTCTCCCACAATACAACGTTCTGCTGCGTCAAGCAGCCGCCTGGCGGTCAGAAGGGTGCCTACTACGCCATCCATCACATGCGGGCGATCGTACGGGACCATCATCAACTTCTGCTACCGAGTAAACTCAAAGATTGGGCCGCGAGCGTGTCGGCAATCCAGGACGCGGACCTCCGACAAGAATTCTTTCGCATCCAGTCGGAGTTTGCGGAAATCATCCATCAAGATGTCCTTCGTACCTCGGGGCAGTTCTACCTCAGAAATCAACCGTCCAACAGTGACATCGACACAATGCTACAAATGCAGGATGACAACGCCCGTTCTTTCATGACTCCCACGATAGACGGGGCTTCATCCACGCTCCGGTCCCTTGAGTCGAGTTGTCTAGTTCTGAAACATCGATTGGCTCATGTTGTAATTAAACTTTAATGAACTTGTAGTATGTCTCTTTGGTTTTGAGAGTCGTTCAACTTAGATGTAATCGATGCTATTAATGTCTTGCTTTTCTCTTCCGATCGTTCTGTTGCATACTTATATATTGCTTATGTATTGTCTGTGAATTGGTACTAACGTTTTGTTTGGCTAGTGCATAGTGATGCCGATGTATGTCGTGTACAAGGGTAAGGTTCCCGGAGTCTACGATGACTGGGAGGAGTGTCAGAGACAGGTTCACCGATTCAGCGGTAACAGTTACAAAGGGTACACCACTAGGACCGAGGCCGAATCTAGATACGCCCGCTATCTAGCGGGAGAGGGGAGGGAGCGTTGGAGGAACCGGATGAAGACGAGTTTCATCGTGATGATGCTCATCGTGATGACCGCAGCTCTCTTCTATGTGATGGTAGTTTAGATGATCGATATCGACTTGTAATGTGAAGACAGACTCGCTACTCGCGGTCTCGAGACTTGTAATATAATGTTCTATCTTTGTTCGGTCTTTTCAATTCGGAGACTAATATGATGAATTGTATTCGGAGACTAATATGATGAATTGTATTCAAAGACTATACATTTGATGAATCTGTTGTTGATGTGTGCTGTCTATATTTTGTCAAACTATACATTTTGTAACCTGTGCAAAAAACAGAAAATAAAAAATAAAAAAACCTAATATTCATACTAATGGCGCATCACATGACAGTGCGCCATTAGTATGACAGTGCATACTAATGGCGCATCACTGGGCAGTGCGCCATTAGTATGCCGCGGTTACTAATGGCGCATTCAGAGGTGGTGCGCCATTAGTATGCCAAAGCACCTGGGTATACATGGCCCCTGGGAGGCATACTAATGGCGCACGCTGGCCTATACTAATGGTGCACCCGCGGTGCGCCATTAGTATACCAGATACTAATGGCGCACCAGGTGGTGCGCCATTAGTAAAAATTCCTAATGGCGTGCTGTTAATGGCGCACCACAGATGCGCCATTAATGGCCATATTAGGTGCGCCATTAGTAGGGGTTTTTCTAGTAGTGGATGTCTCGGCGCACCGCGGAGCCCTTGAACAAGCTCTCACGGGCACGCTAGGGCTCTCACAAGCACACTCACCGCATCAGCGATCCCGATGAGCTGGTGTTGCTGAAGTCCTTGGCCGGCGATGACGACATTCTCACTAGCCTTATTAAGCAGTAGGAGCTAGTCGACAGCTTGATGAAGCTGCTCGAGATTAGTGATGCCTCGGTTGACAAGGCGACCGGCCTCATCGAGCAACTCATGGGCAACAATGCGAAGATCCTCAAGGCGCTCGCCGAGAAGGAGGACGACGCCACCGGCTAGAAGATGCTACATGAGCAGAGCAGTGCCTCGGGGATGACATTGACAGCGGTTGTCGAGGAACTGATGAGTGACTTGAGGAAGCTCCTGATCGAGCGAGAGCAGGAGGTGGAGGAATCCGTGGCTGCTTTCAAGAAAAGTCGTGAGGAATTGAAGAAGGAGCTGGAGGATGTCATCGCTCGGCGATCCATCGAAGAGTAGATACAGTAGCGATCCAGATCGTTGTCTATGATTTCCTTCTTCTCTTGCCCCCGTGTCTTCCGGGGTTTGCCGCATGTGGCACTTAAAATTATCCGTAATATTTAAGAGTATTATTATCTGCGCCATTGTAAATTTTTCATCGTACTATCCGTTGCCATTTTATTTGTCATTGTATTATCTGTTGCCCTATGTGGCACTTTAAATTAGGCCGAAATACGAGTTGAAAACACGAACAAAGCAAATGCTCCATGGGATCGCAAGCAAACACCCTCCGTCCACTGCTAAAACCACCCTCCGTCCAGGAGCTCTAATTAACCCATTAATGGAGAAGTTATGAGCGAGGCGGGAGGCGGCTGGTGCATGGAGATCAAAGAGATCGCTTCCCGGTGACCATGGGAGGCCTTGCTCCTTGCACGTGTCCCGTCAAGCCTACGAGGTGGACAGGATGCACGCGTCCCGTCGAGCCTGCACGGCGGACTGCTCGCACGTGTCCCGTCGAGCCTACACGGCAGACTTCTCCCACTCATCCCGTCTAATCAAACAGTTGCACGCACGCCACTGAGTATGGTTAAATTTTGACATGGTTCATATAATACAACCTTTTGTCATATTAACGTGTTAGCTTTTTGTTTCAAAAAGGACTTCGTTGGCTACTAATGTGTGCGCCTCTTCTCAAACTGGACGATTTTTTACCACGACATATATGCGCCCTGTCATGAAACCATGCCAAGTATCATGTGTTTTGGGTGAGTTTTTGATTTACTAGGATTTAAAAACCAAGATTCTCAATGTTTCAGGACGACGACAAGTTTGTAATTCATTCCCATTCCTTAAATGAGACCTAAACATGCACCCAATGACACATGTACGATTTCCCACCCATTTTGCTTCACTGGAGCATGTGCTTGTAGTTCAAATTTGAATTATGGACTACATTAAATGCATAGAAAACTTAATTAGTAATATATACAATGGCCAAATGAACCCTAAACAATTTCAAATTTCGGCACGACACTCCTGTTATTCTATGTTGCCTGTAGAAAACAAAGTACAAGGCTAGAAGAGGCAACGATTATCGTTTCACCCAACGAAACCACGAGGGTTGTGAGAAGCTTCGGTTTGTAAGAGGCTTGTAACATAGCTTCACCCAAGTTGGACAATTATATGTACCATGTAGTGACACCCTGCCAAGTTTCACGATTTCCTAGTGAGTTTTGGATTTAAAGAGATTTATAAACCGAGCTTCGCAATGCTTGTTTCCAAGGCAGGACGGCGAGATGGTTGAATTCATTCCCATTCGTTCCATGCGACCTAAACATGCAGGCCAAGGACACACATGTATGTTTTTTCTAGCAATTTTGGTGCTTTGGAGCATGTATTTGTAGTTCGAATTTGAATTATGGACATGAAATGCCTAGAAAACTCAATTAATGAATAAAAAGGGTCAGACGAACCCTGAATAATTTCAAGGTTCAACGCGAATCTCCCGTTGTTCTATGTTGCGTGTAGAAGAAAATACGAGGCTAGGAGAGGGAGTGATTATCGTTTGGCCCACAAGGGGACACGTTTCCCTATCAAAACCACAAGGATTATTGTGACAGACTTCGGTTTGTAAGAAGTTTGTAATAAAGCTTGGCCCAAATTGGCAATGTTTTTACCATGACGTATATGTGCCATGACGTGACACCATGCCACCTTTGATGACTTTCTGGTGAGTTTTGGATTTATGGGGATTTAAAAACCGAAATTCCAAATGTTTGAGGACGAGCCAGGATGCCCGTAAGGTTGTAATTCATTCCCATTCCTGGCATGGAACCTAAACATGCACCCAAGAACACACACTACAAAAAAGACACATGCGTGACATTTTGGGTTGAACAATTTTTTTTCTATCATACATATGACACTTCTATGACGATAATTGTGACAAAACCCGGTATCATCATAGATGTGGTGGGCTCCTACTTCTATGACAAAACATCATGACAGAAAATGGGCTTTTAGTCCTGGGCGGGCCGGAGACGCGGCTGCATGACATTCTTTGGGATGTCCATGACAGAAAAAACCATAGTAGAAGCGAGGAAGAGGAAAATTTCGGGGTGTTCCCAGTTACGGTGGGTGGTCGGGGCTGAGCGATACACGTTTATCTCATACACGTACACGTGTGTGTGCGAGGTGTTGGGTTCTAACTGAACCCGAGCGAGTGCACTGCAGGCTACGCGTTACCGAACCCGAGCGATTGATCGATGGCTGTTAACTGAACCCGATCGAGTAATTCCTTCGCTACTGCTGCTAACTAAAGCCGATCGATGCTGCCTCTGGATGAACAGTGAGCGTTGCTTGGGGGTTTGGATGAACAGTGAGCGGTGGGGGTGGATGAACAAGACCCCGTGGTGTTGCCTCTGGATGAACAGGACCCCGATCAATCGAGTCGGTTGGGGCTGGATGAATAGGACCCCGTGGAGGGCTGGATGAACAGGACGAACCTGTGGAGGGCTGGACGAACAGTAGATGATGGAGGGGTGGATGAACAGTAGCCCGTGGAGGGGTGGTTGAACAGGAGCCGGTTTAGGGGGCTGGTTGAACAGTAGCCGGTGGAGTAGCGTGCGGTGGAGGCTGGATGAACAGGAGCCCAGGGATGAACAGTCGCAGGCGGAGGCTGGAGGAGGTTGATGGTGGATTAACAGTAGCCCGTGGAGGCTGGAGGAGGTCGGCGGTGGAGAGGAACAGTATCCCGTGGAGCCCCGTTTTGCGGTGCGCCACACCACTCCCGATGAACAGGACCACTGTTTCGAGCGTAGTGCTCCAACACAAGTCGTTTCCTCCGTTTTACGGTACGCCACACCCCTCCCGATCAACAGGACCCCGTTTCGACCGTAGGAGGTCCGACACAAGTCTGTTTCCTCCGTTTTGCGCTATGCCAGACCCCTCCCAATGAGCAAGACCCCGTTTCGAACATAGTCGATCGAACACAAGGCCATTTCCTCCGTTCTGCGGTACACCAGGCCTTGTTTCCATCAGCTGTTCCATCCAAGCTGGTTGGCTCCCACACGTTCCATTGCCACCCGATGAACACGACGCATTCCATTGCCTCCCGAAGAACACGACGCATTCCGTTGCCTCCCCATGTATACGACGACGACGCAGTTTCTCCATTCCAACCCAGCCAGGTACACGAGCCCTGGCCGTACGTATGCGCGGGTAGGCATTCAAGACCCTGCCCGTATGTACATACCCTAGCCGTTGTACATATCTGTATATGCTACATGCGCGCCTCTACTACGACACGTGTGCGCCTCAACTATGACACGTGTGTGCCTCTACATCGACCAGTATGTACATACACGATCGTGACCAGAATGACAACGCTACGTACGCTTTGACCAGGTGGGTCTCGACTGTCAGGAACTTCCTTGCGTGCGAAGATGTAGCTGGTGGCTCCCAGCAGTCACGGGGCGAATCGTTTTTTTGCTCGTAATATGGACACACTTCCTTGCATGCGAAGATGTAGCTGGTAGGTCCAAGCAGTTAGGGGGAAACGTTTTTTCCACGAAATTAGGTGCCCCGTCCGGTGGGTCCCTGCCGTCAGGTGGAGGAATCATTATTTTCCGTGTAATAAAGAGGCACTTCCTTGCTGCGGCCATGGACCCAGCTGTCAGCCTCTCCACGTACAGTCAACGTCCGATGGAAGTGGTTCCTTGACCATGTTGACCACGCCACACCGAGAGCACCAGGGCGGTGGACGACGGCGAGGCCTTGGAAGGGGATGACGCGGAGCCGGGGAAGATGCGGCAGTGGAAGCCCGCGCGGAGAGGAGTATGAGGGTTCACTGGTTCGGCTGCGGTGTGAGGCTGCCGTCGCCGCATGGGCCTGGCTAGCGGTGGGAATAGTAGGGGGCGGTGAGGCCTCCATGGCAGCACAGCCGGCCACGGGAGGCAGGAGCATGCGGCACAACCGCCGCTGGTTTGGGCGGATGGATCAAGAAGGCCAGAGGTTGAAGAAGCACTACGGCCATTGGATGGACATCATACGTTCATTGGAGCTAGAATCGTTCATATTGACTAAGTTGACAAAGCTCTCCGTCCCCGTCAACTTAGTAGGCCCACAAGTCAGCCTCCCACCAAGGTGGGTCCCAGCTAGCAGGGGGGTATTCATTTTTTTTGCGGGTAATAAGGAGGCACTTCCGGTGGGTCCGAGCTGATAGCGGGGGGAACGTTTTTTCATGAAATAAAGTGGCCCGTCCGATGGGTCCCAGCAATCAGGGGGGAAACGTTTTTTCGCAAAATACGGTGGCCCGTCCGGTGGGTCCCTGTTGTCAGGTGGAGGAATAATTATTTTGCATGTAATAAGGAGGCACTTCCTTGTGGCTGCCATGGACCCAGGTGTCAGCCTCTCCACGTACAGTACTCTTCCGATGGAAGTCGGTCGTTGACCACATTGACCACGCCGCGCCGAAAGCACCACGGCGGTGGATGACGGCGAGGCCTAGGAAGGGGATGACGTGGAGCCCGGGAAGTCGCGGCAGTGGATGCCCATGCGGAGAGGAGTACGAGGGTTCACTGGTTCGGCTGCGGTGTAAGGCTGCCGTCGCCGCAGAATAATAGGGGGTGTGGGTGAGTGGAGGGATGGCCTGGCCAGCGGTGGGAGTAGTAGTGGGCGGTGAGGCATCCGGGGCAGCACAGCCGGCCACGGGAGGCAGGAGCAGGCTGCACGACCGGTGCTGCTTTGGGCGGCTGGAGCAAGAAGACCAGAGGTTGAAGAAGCACTATGGCAGTTGGATGGACATCGTATGGTCACTGGAGCTAGAATCGTTCATATTGACTAAGTTGACAAAGCCCTCCATCCCTGTCAACTTAGTAGGCCCACAAGTCAGCCACCGACTATGGTGGGTCCCAGCTAGCAGGGGGTATTCATTTTTTGTGCGTAATAAGGAGGCACTTCCTTGCGTGCGAAGATATAGCTAGCGGGTCCGACCTATCAGCGGGGGAACGCTTTTTTCATGAAATACAGAGGCCCTTCCCGTGGGTCCTAGCTGCCAGGTGGAGGAATCATTATTTTGCACGTAATAAGGAGGCATTTCCTTGCGTGTGGCCGTGGAGCCGACTGTCAGCTTCTCCACGTACAGTCCACTTCCGATGGATGTCGTTCATTGACCATGTTGACCAGGCCGTGCCGAGAGCACCAGGGCAGTGGACGACGGCGAGGCCTAAGAAGGGAACGACACGGGGCCAGGGAAGACTCTATAGTTGTTTCCCACGCGGAGGAGTATGAGAGTTTACTGGTTCGTCTGCCGTCCCTGGAGAATAACAACAGGTGTGGGTGAGTAGAGGGATGGCTAGGCTAGCGATGGCAGTACGGTGAGGTGGTGAGGCCTGCGTGGCAGCATAGCCGGCCGCGGGAGGAGGGAGCAGGCAGTCCCGCTGGCGCTTGTTTGAGCGGCTGGAGCAGGAAGAGCAGAGATTGAAGAAGCACGACAGCCATTGGATGGACATCCAACAGTCAGTGTTCTCGTGTGTTGACTAAGTTGACACGGCATTGCATGTGCGTCAACCTTTTTTAGGAAAGCATACGCGTCAACTTGTCGTAGGCGCACAAGTCAGCCTCAAATCTGTGGAAAACAGCATAAAACCCATTTGCCATTATTTCTAATAATGTACAACCCATTTTCTAATTCTTAAGAATTTTTTGGAGCTCATCTTCTTTTTGTTAGCATTACACCCCAAATTGTGGCCACGGTTAAAAAGTATAGAAAATTTTGCATATTTCGGTGCGGTTAACTGTTTTCAATCCCGAAGTATCGATTCATATTCAAACTATTTTGAAAAAAAATTATTTAAATGTAAAATCCAAATAATTGTCCACGCATAAAAATCAATGGAATTTAAAATCTTGTAATGAAAAAAAATTGAAACTAATTCCTGGTTTGATGTGTTTTAAAAATGTACAACCCATTTCTGGGCAACTGAATGAAACTCTCCTCGTCTTGAAAGATTTGCAGCCCAACATGGCTGATAAAGCAAGTAGGCCTCGTTTGGGTATTTCTTTTAAAAATAGAACTGGGCTAGCCATTTTCAGCAAGAAAAAAACAAAACTGGGCTCATGATGTGGTAAACATAAATAAAACCCTGGCTAGACAGGCCATAGCCCCCGCACAGCCCCATTGTTCCCCTGATCCATCGCTAAAGCTAGTATAAATAACAACTTCTTGTTCCTCAAAAAAACTGCGCGACCTACTTGGTCCCTGGTGTCAGCCGCTCGTGGTGTAATTCTCTCTCATTTATTTACTACGTTGACAATGGCATGCGCCCCAGCTGTCCAACCATTAGGAGGAACCATATTTTTGGGCTTGTAGTATAGAGGCACTTGCTTGCATACTGCCATGACGCTGGTGGGTCCCTACTGTCATCCTCTCCACGTACAGTCATCTCCTTGTTCCACTCGGTTGTTGATGACATTGACAATGCAAGAGGGCGGCGCACCGTGCACGGCGAGTGAACCAAGGCCGCAAGGCGGAGGACGACGGCGAGGCCTCGGACGGAACGAACAGGAGCCATGGAAGATGCGCTGGTCCACTCGCAGGCGGAGGGGAGTACAAGGGTTGACTGGTTCGGGTGCGGGTGCGTGTTGGGGCTGACGTCACCGGAGAATAACATGACGTGTTGGGGAATAGAGGGAGGGACTGTCCAACATTAGAGGGTATGTATGGTAGGGCGGCGGAGGCGCAGCCAACCATGGGAGGCGGGAGTAGGCAGAGCCGACGAGGTGGCTTGGTTTGGGCGGCTGGAGGAAGAAGAAGACAAGAGATAGAAGATACACAACAGATGTTCGATGTCAATCCAACGGCTGGTAGGCAGAATCATTTGTTGACTGTCTAGTAAGTCGACACCACCTTGGATAGGCTATTTCCTCGCGGGTCCCAAATGTCAGAATCCAAATCTGGCACGGTCATGCAACCTTTCCTATGAAAATTTACATCCCATTTGATGTGCTAGTTTGAAATAAGTTTGTTGGTGCTGGTGGGGGCTAATCACTTGGCTTCTGTAATGTACAGTGAGCTCAAGGAGCCGGCGAGAGTGATGTTATTTCCCTTGGTTGGGATTTGTTACAATATCTCACTCTAAATTAAACGAATGGCAAGCCATTTGTCTTGTTTCAAAGAAAATATGACAGTCAAAGCCGAGTTGAAAAGGGCAAAAACATCTAACTCCATCTTACAAACTATACAAAAGCACGAGGGTTAATTGTTCATCAGGTTTACAAAAAAAACCAGGTTGAAAAGGGTAACAACATCTAACTCCAGCACTGTTTTCGGCAGCCACGGTCAAATGGATCGGTCAGGTCAAATGGATCGGTCAGGTCCATAGAATGAACATCCTGGGTCGTAAAATTTACTGGATTATGACCACAATATGTTGTAAATAGAAGCCCGGCACGTTCAGAAGCTCTTTTGCCCACCTAAAACTCCTTTTTTTGCTTTTCGACATACCCATCAGTCAAAACCATGCTGCTGATAAACTTAAGCTTGATGGACAATAGTAACCTCGCATTCAGCAGGAAGAATGTGACAAATCTAGTGTTTGCACGGTTGGCTACATATCGTTCTAGCGTTATTGTCTTCAATCGAATCTCATGAGAAGTGAGAAAATCCCGATGCTTACAAATCCACCGATTGGTTATAACTTTCTTACCCCGTCCTGTTGCCTAAATAGACATGAAGATTGAAAACAATTAAGGTCTAAAAAAAGAGTATTAAAAGAGCAACAACTGAACGGTTAATTCTAGTACACTATATGCGGGCTTCCATTGTGCGTGAAATTATCACCTTTATATACAACTTCTCCAGATATGGAAAGCATTGCAGCAAGCCAATAATCTTGTTCAGATCAAAACTATTCATTTGGATATATAAGATCTTGATAGAATCCAGCACCATTGATAGGCCATCCATGGAGAAACTCTTCATTGAGCATACAACATAATATTAGTACAAAATGTGTACTCCAAGATGATATATAAGTTATGCGCAGAAATTTAAAATGCAGCTTATGGTTACAAGTGTAGATGATAATATAAAGCACCTGAAGAACTGTGGAGCCAAACACCATATTGAAATGAGCACATAGATCATGTATTACACCCATGGTCTCCAGTTTAGGCGCAGAGAGGACGGTTATTTGCAACGGTGAATAACTAGAATCAAGGATTAACCTTTGAAGTGAAGGGGCATCTTGGATGATGAGCTGCCTTCCGTCAAAAGAAATCCCAATTCTTACCAGATTAGGCGACTTTATTTGGAGATAACCGATTCTAACTGTGAAAACAAGCACCAAGCACTCCAAGGCAGGGCAACTGGAGTGGATGGTGCTGTGCAATGAGGCCTCCGATATACGAACCCGCACAAGTGAAAGTTTCTTGAGAAATGGGAGTCAAAGGTTTAGTACCAGATTGTCTGGTAGGTAGCACAGCACAAAGGTGGCGGTGTGGAGAGAGGAGGAAAACTGCGAGATGGACATCGGTGCTGAGGGCACAAGTACATGGCGTTCGGTATGTGGTATGTGATTTCCAGGGGAATAGTAGAACTCAAGCAGCTGTAGTTCTGTGAATTCAGGGGATTTCAGCCAGGCGTCCATCGAGCAGGGCATGGTAGCATGACAGGATGCAGAGGCTTTGAACGGAGCCCTGGTGGGAGCAGATGATGGCTCTAGGGATTTCAAAATCATTGAAGAGAGATAGCTGACGTCACTCGAGATTAAGTGGCACGACACGTCATAGAGGGAGCCACCGAATCGAGAGGACTTGGGTGCGGCAGCAATCCTTGGTGGGGAGAAACGAGATGATCTCCCCAAGGATGGCGTCCGGGAGATCGCTGATGCGGTCCACCCAAGATTCTACTGGTTCCTAGGATCCGGTGGGGGCGGGGTCGCCGCTTCTCCCCACGCTGCCGGGTGCGGGATCTACAACAGGCGTCTCTGCTAGCGGGAGCCTCATCTTCTTGGCGCTGGGGTCGGCCGACTGCATTTTCCTCGAGGGCGTCGCGTCGTGCTCATGGATTTGAGCAAAGTAACGAATGACGAGCCTAGTTTTAGTGCGAGTGAAGAAGAAGGAGAGCTGGGGTTTTACTGTAGTAGTGAGGAAGAAGGGGAGCTGGGTTTTTTTGTAGGAGTGAGGTGAGGAATTTGGGGGTACGAGTGGAGCGAGCTGACGTGAGGTGGGTGGGAGTGAGGAGGAAGAAGAGCACCCAGGTTTTTTTTGGGGGGGGGCAGTGTGCTGGGTGTGCATAGCGCCTCTCATTCAGTAAATATATGGGCTTTTGAATTGATTTTACTATTTACTAGGGTGGATGGGCTGTTTTGTCTTGGGCCCTGTCGGTGTCAAAACCGGCGGATCTCGGGTAGGGGGTCCCGAACTGTGCGTCTAGGCGGATGGTTACAGGAGACAAGGGACACGATGTTTTTACCCAGGTTCGGGCCCTCTCGATGGAGGTAAAACCCTACTCCTGCTTGATTGATATTGATGATATGGGTAGTACAAGAGTGGATCTACCACGAGATCAAGGAGGCTAAACCCTAGAAGCTAGCCTATGGTATGATTGTTGTTCGTCCTATGGACTAAAACCCTCTGGTTTATATAGACACCGGAGAGGGCTAGGGTTACACAGAGTCTGTTACAATGGTAGGAGATCTGCATATCCGTATTGCCAAGCTTGCCTTCCACGCCAAGGAAAGTCCCATCCGGACACGGGACGAAGTCTTCAATCTTGTATCTTCATAGTCTTGGAGTCCGGCCAATGATGATAGTTCGGCTATCCGGACACCCCCTAGTCCAGGACTCCCTCAGTAGCCCCTGAACCAGGCTTCAATGACGACGAGTCCGGCGTGCATATTGTCTTCGGCATTGCAAGGCGGGTTCCTCCTCCGAATAATTCATAGAAGATTGTGAACACCAGGATAGTGTCCGGCTCTACAAAATAAATTCCACATACCACCGTAGAGAGAATAATATTTACACAATTTCAATCTGCTGACGTATTTCGTAGCATGACGTCACGCCACGGCCAAGCCTTTACTCGAATTGTTTTTATTGTTCCACCTCAGCGCGTTTAGCGAATCGGTTTCCTTGGCACGTCTTGTCGAAGCAGAGATCGTGTTCCCCTTATTCCGGGATTCCCATCAATACGGACGCGGGTAACCCAACCGCGCCATTGATTGCGGCGCTTGGGAGATAAACGAGTTTTACCAGGCCGGTGGGGACGCATAGTTTCGTCCGCCCATATATAAGGGGATAAGGATCCACCTTTTTACCTACGCCTTCTTCCTCCTTTGCTTATCCATCTCCGCGCACTCGAGCTCCAGTGCCCAAGTCCGCACATCTCACCTCAACCTTCTCCAACCATGTCCGGAGAGGGAGGCAAGTGGATGGCCTCCTCCGTTACGGAGGGGCACATCAAGAAGCTGCGCAGAGCCGGATATTTGTCCAGCAATATCGCGCACCGGCTCCCCGACGAGGGGCAGCTCATCCCCACCCCCGGGCCCCATGAGAGGATGGTATTCCTTCCCCATCCCCGCCGGCTTCCCACTCCACCCCTTTGTCCGGGGGCTCGTGTTCTACTATGGCCTGAATTTCCATGATCTGGCCCCGAATTTCATCCTCAACATCTCGGCGTTTATCATCGTGTGCGAGGCCTTCCTCTGCATCCAGCCCCACTTCGACTTGTGGCTCAAGACTTTCAATGTCAAGCCGAAGGTTGTGAAGGCGCCATGGTGGGCAAGATGCCCAACGTCACTTGGCTCGAGGGCGCCTTCGTGGAAACCATCAAAGGGTGGCAATCGGGGTGGTTCTACATCACTGAGCCGCACGACCCTGAATGGGCAGCGGTCCCCGAATTCAGATCTGGCATCCCCATGCGGCTCACTTCCTGGAAAGAGAAGGGCCTGCTGTGGGGTAGTTCAGAAGAGCTGACCGGACTCCAATCCTGTCTCCAAACCCTGGTGAACAAGAAGCTCAAGCTTGTCAACGTAATCCAGGTCATGCTCATCCGCCGGATTCTCCCCTGCCAACAGCGGGACTTCAATTTGTGGGAGTTTGATCCGGCACAGCACCGGACCTTGAGCGAGCTCTTCGACACTACGTACGAAGAGGCCTCGAAGGTGCTGTTCAAGGGCGCCGAGGCTCCCGCATCCGCTACCGAAGATCGTGGATTCAGCTCGCAGCGTCAGGCTGGCGAGGTAAGCCATGTTATCCTTTATGGGACACTCGCTTTTCATAGTTTGACTCTATGTGGGATCTAAACTGTCCGGCTTCCCTTCCAGAGGACCCAGCGGATGCCTGTTTGACAGGGCTGCTGGTCCCGGCACCCTACGTGGTGCCGGAGAAGAAGGCCAAGAAGAAGGCCACGGGAACCCAGAGGAATTCCCGGCGTCAGGTGTTATCGGATTCATCGTCCGATGACTCCAAGGCGGACTGCTCCCACGAGGACGAGGAGGAGAAGAAAGAGGCCTCTCCCCCAGCGGGGGGAGAGAAAAAAAGGAAGGCCTCCCCCAACGAGGAAGGCCGAAGGGTCCAAGAAGGGAAGGACCCTTCCCCCGGACTGTTCCGCCAACACCAGCGATGACGACGAGGATTGGCCCTCAAGGGCCAAGCCCCTGGCGAGATCGTAAGTATCCGGACTCCCGAATAACTCATAACTTTTCTTTTTGTCGCATGGTGTCTTTCTAACACCGCATACAACCCTGTAGTCCACCCAAGGACGATATTCCCGCTTCGTCGAGCGGGTCCTTGGGTACGTCGGATGTGAATAGCACTTCACTTCCGACCGCCTCCTCCCCCCGTGACGCCGACGATGCCGAGGTGGGATCTCGGAAAGGGACCCACCAGGAGGAGGAGGCCCCGGAGGTGCCGCAAGGCAACCTCCCGGACTCCGCACCGGAACCTGCAGTAGTTCCGGAGTCTAGCGGGCGGCCCCTTCGTAAGAAGGGCAAGACTGTGACGCCGGCGGCCTCCGTCCAACCGGAGGCGCCGGATAACTTGCTGGAGGCGCTCAACAGCGCTTCCATCAAAGAGGAACACCGCACTATCATGAGTGCGGTGATTCAGAAGGTTCAGCTCACCAAAAGCGGGCTGACCGAAGCCTGCAGCAACCTTCTAACAGGCTTTGAGGTAAGAATTGTAAGATATGTAAAATAGTACCGCATAGACAGTAGCCCCTGATGCTCGGTTCGGTGTTCGGAAAGAAAAGCCAGACTGAGGATCTAAAAAGATATACGCAGGAGTCTTAACAAAAATATGTCGATATGGGAATGCAGGCTGCGCTGCTGACCTCTGCCGCACTAACTGCGGAGGTCAATGCCTTGAAGCAGAGCCTCGAGCGGTCCGAGAGCGAGCTCGGCCGTGCCAAGAAGCAGCTCGAGGACAAGGAAGGTGAGTAACACCTTATTAAAGTTGTACCTTACAGAAAAGGATTTGGTTGCAAGAGGAATGACAAGGATAACATGGGTACTCCAGGGGCTACGAACGAGGTGGCGACCCTGAAGGAGGCGGTGTCCGTGGCCGAACGCAATGCGGCCGCGGAACGTGCCAAGCGAGAGAAGCAGAAGGCGGGGGTGGCGGAGGTACGACAAGAGCTCCAGGCTCTTGTGGAAAAACACGAGAGTTTGGAGCATGACTCAAAGACTCGAGAGTCCGAGCTTGCGTTGGCTCTTGAGAGTGCCAAAGCCGCTAAGGCCGAAGCCCACAAGGCCCTCCAGGAAATCGAGGCATTGAAGAAGATAGCGGCGGGTAAGGCATTCTTCATGCAAAGCAAGCATGTAAAAGTGAACTACCTGTTACTTACCCGAATTCGGAGCTCTCCAGGAGCGTTTGTAGATCTTCCTTGTAGCGTGTCCGATGCTGCCGCTTTCTACATAGCCAATGAGGGGAGCTCGACGGAGATGGTGTTCTGGTCTCAGTATGCTGAGGCCGGACATCCGGTGCCCCTTAGCGACCAACTGAAGCAGCTGGTCGAGCTCCACAAGGTGGCCGAACAGGCCATGAAGGCCCTCATAGTTCGGCTGTGGCCCAAAGAGGCCATGCCTGGGAGCTACTTCGGCCCGGTGCAGCGGCTGGTGGATGCTTGTCCATGGGTTGAAGTCATCAAGCACTCCGCCTGCATTGAAGGTGCCCGTCGGTCCCTTGCCCGTGCTAAAGTGCCCTGGGGCAGGATGGACGCTGAGAAGCTTGTGACGGACGCGCCACCGCTGGGCAAGGAGTATCGCACGCCCGAGATGTATTATAAGGGTGTCCTGAAGGGTGCCCGCATTATTGCGGGTGAGTGCTCCAAAGATGTAATATTTGAGTAGACTCGCATTTTGTTATCCTGTGCGCTGAAAACTTTGTTCATATGCGCTAAGCAATGCTTGTTAATTTAAAATATTACCTTCTGTGCGGCCGTTTTTCAAATCTGAGAGATGGCAAGTCGTCGGCTTCAGCCCCCATGCCACGAGTGCTGGGGTGTTCGGGATAAACTTGAGCGCTCTTGTTCCCATTTTTGGGTCCATCTAGGGAGGCACTCAACACAATGAACGAGGCAACCGGACTTATAATGCTTGAACACTCTCACTTAGCCATAGAATTCTATAATTTTAAATTTCGGCGAAGCCCCTAGTGTTCGGAAGGCCGAATTCGGGGCGCTATCCACGCCTGGGCCAGACAAAGCCGGTTCCTTGCTCTAAGCGGCATAAGTCTTTAGGGACTTGAAAAATCCTCTCAAACAGCGACCGGCTCTCGCCCCATCATGACGGTCAGTTTTAGCTTTCTCCACTGAGGTGCTCGCCCAGCTCAACTGGGGCACAATCGTAGTGGTTCTCCCAGCGCTACCTTAGCCGATATAACGGAACGTAAGGTACCAAAACATGGGAGCCGGGCAAACCCAACTATTGACCCAAGACATGATTCGGAGCCGATGCATATAATGCTATAAGTTTGGGGTGCCGCACTTGTGAAAGTGTTCGGACTTATCACACCATAATGTGGGGAACTTAAGCCCCTGGTGTGTTTAGCCATACCAAAGTGTACGGATGCAACATGTCATAAATGAACATATGTATAAGAAAGGAATGCATTTGTAGGCAAGAAGCGATGCATTGTTTCTTCAAAAAATACTGCCATGAATGCAGAACGATACAAATAGTGCAATAAGCAAGGGGTGGGACTATTTAACATGTCCCCCTCCAGGGGTAGGCTGCGGAATAGTGTATAAAATAGGTATAATGCTCGTAATGGAGACCACCTGGATGTTCGTCGTGGCCTTTCTTCCTCCCTGGCGGTTGTGTCGTGGGTCCGGCGGGTCTACTGCCGGACAAGGCCTCTGGTAAACGGAGTCCTGAGGAAAAAAAGAAGAAAGATGATGACCTATTTGGGAGCCCCTGGTGTGGTTGAGCCGCACTCTGGGCCTGCCGTGGTCGTTCCCCTCCCCCTTTGCCCATGGTATTTCCAGAGCGTAGTGATGTACGTGGAGTACTGGTTTTGCAATTTTGTAAGGGCTGGGGTTGGGGCCGCATTGGTACGCGTGCTCAGAGCGTGCCAGGTGGTCTTGTTGTAGGTTACTCCGGGCGCGCTTGGTGGTGTCCGGTCGCTTAGCAGCCGGACTCGAGAATTGCCTTAAGAGGCTACTCTGAACCTCCGCTGCGAGGGCCGCTATATGCTCCTCCGTTCGGAGAGAGCGTTCGGTGTTTCCGTTGATCGTGATGACTCCTCGAGGGCCTGGCATCTTGAGCTTGAGGTACGCGTAGTGCGGCACCGCGTTGAATTTTGCAAACGCGGTTTGTCCGAGCAGTGCATGATAGCCGCTGCGGAACGGAACTATGTCAAAGATTAACTCCTCGCTTTGGAAGTTATCCGGGGATCCGAAAACCACTTCCAGTGTCACTGAGCATGTACAATTGGCCTCTACACCTGGTATGACGCCTTTGAAGGTCGTCTTTGTGGGTTTAATCCTTGAGGGGTCTATGCCCATCTTGCGCACTGTATCCTGGTAAAGCAGGTTCAAGCTGCTGCCGCCGTCCATCAGGACTCTAGTGAGGTGAAACCCTTTGACGATTGGGTCTAGAACCAATGCGGCGAACCCGCCATGGCAGATGCTGGTGGGGTGGTCCCTTCGATCAAAAGTGATCGGGCAGGAGGACCATGGATTGAACTTTGGGGCGACTGGCTCCATCACATATACATCCCTCAGTGCATGCTTCCACTCCCTTTTGGGTATGTTGGTTGCGTATATCATGTTCAACATCCACATTTGTGGGGGGAAACCCTTCTGTCCTCTATTGTTCAGTGGCCGGGTCTCTTCCTCGTCATCGCTATGAAGCCCCTTGTCATTGTTTTCGGCAATTAACTTGCCTGCCTGCTTGAATACCCAACAATCCCTGTTGGTGTGATTAGCTGGCTTTTCGAGGGTGCCGTGTATCTGGCACGAGCGGTCGAGTATTCGGTCCAAATTGGACGGACCCAGAGTAGTTCTTTTGAATGGCTTTTTCCGCTGACTGGGTTTGGAGCCTCTGAATCCGGCGTTGACTGCCGTATCCTCAGTATTATAGCCATTAACGCGGCATTTGTGCTTGTTGTGACGCGACCTGCCATTGCGGTCCTTGGTATCTGGACTGCCAGAATTTTTGTTGAGGTTGTTACTGCGGGCTAGCCAGCTGTCCTCTCCCGCGCAGAAGCGGGTCATGAGTGATGTGAGGGCTGCCATGGATTTCGGCTTTTCCTGTCCTAGGTACCGGGCAAGCCACTCATCGCGGATGTTATGCTTGAAGGCTGCGAGGGCCTCTGCATCCGGACAGTCGACGATTTGATTTTTCTTGGTTAAGAACCGTGTCCAGAATTGTCTGGCCGATTCGTCTGGCTTCTGAATTATGTGGCTTAGGTCATCAGCATCTGGTGGTCGCACATATGTTCCCTGGAAGTTATCAAGGAATGCGGCTTCCAGGTCCTCCCAACACCCAATTGATTCTGCTGGCAAGCTGTTAAGCCAATGCCGAGCTGGTCCTTTAAGCTTGAGTGGGAGGTATTTGATGGCGTGAAGATCATCACCGCAGGCCATGTGGATATGAAGGAGATAGTCTTCGATCCAAACCGCGGGTCTGTTGTGCCATCGTAGGATTCAATGTTCACGGGTTTGAACCCTTCGGGGATTTGATGATCCATTACTTCATCTGTGAAGCATAGTGGGTGTGGGGCGCCTCTATATTGGGCCATATCACGACGTAGCTCAAGCGAGCTTTGTCTACTATGTTATGCCCGGCCAGAGTTGCTGTATCCGGCGCGACGGTCATCGTCGCGCATCGTGGGGTGCCCACGCGATCCATAGATCGACCTTGATTCTCTTGCCTTATGCTCCAATATGTCTCGTAAGTCCGGCGCATTCCCCCGTGGCTTTGTACTTTTCGAGCGATGCCGGGGTACGACTTTAGTGGAAGGCCTAGAGGCCTCTCTGTCACGGCCACGAGGTGGCCGGTCGGCCGTATTATGCGCTCGTGATATAGGTTCATAAGCTTCCTCTTCTAATCGGGGGAGCAGCTTGCGTTTGGGGTAGCTTTTGGAGGGGCGTTCGAGTTCGTACTCTTCGGCCGCAAGGACTTCAGTCCATCTGTCGGCTAGCAAATCTTGGTCAGCTCTAAGCTGTTGCTGCTTTTTCTTGAGGCTGCTCGCCGTGGCCATAAGCCTGCGTTTAAAACACTCTTGTTCGACGGGATCCTCAGGCATGACGAATTCGCCGTCGTCGAGGCTTGCCTCGTGTCAGGACCCCGACTCAATGCCACATTGATCTAGCATGTAACACCTCATATCACTTTGCGGCCTCACGCACGGTATTCCCACGGGTGTCGCCTTACCTTTGCCCGGGACCGTTTGCGCCTTTTGGCACACGTATATGACAGTGTCGCTAGCATCCATATGATAAGGAGCCCGGGCTGACATGGCTAGTCGTAAACCCAAAGTGGCACAAACTTACAGGGACAGGCATCCATGACCCAGCATCGAACGTGTCGGTCATCAGCGAGTGAATCCAGGCTGTAGCACTGGGCTAGCAGGACTCCGGTGAACCGGGCTGTAGCGGGCTAACAGGACTCCGGTATTCATCGCGTGACATTTCCCCGAAGGGACAGACATAGGAACGAAGAAGGACACATGCCGGCCAGCCTAAGTGTTCCGGAGCAGTAGCAAGCTACCATGGCTCGGTGGAAACACTAGGAGACATTTCCCGGTAAGAGAGGCTACTAAAGATAAACAACTAGATGGTCAGATCCCACACATACCAAGCATTTCAATAGCATACACACAATATGCTCGATATGTGCAAATACAACATGGCATCACAACATGACTCTACGACTCAAGTAATTTATTCATTAGGCTCCGAGGAGCGAGATATTACAAACATGGGTCTCATGACCCAACAATCAGAGCATACAAATCAAAGCACAAGCGGAAGCTATCATGTCTGAGTACAGACATCTATAAATGAAAAAGGCTGAGAAGCCTGACTATCTACCAGATCCTGCCGAGGGCACAAGATCGTAGCTGAGGTAACAAGCTAAACGTCGAAGTCCACGCGAAAATACTAGCGAGACCGAAGTCTCTCTGCAAAAACATAAATAGGCAAACGTGAGTACAAATGTACCCAGCAAGACTTACATCAGAACTATCTACATATGCATCATTATCAACAAAGGGGATGGTGGGGTTTAACTGCAGCAAGCCAGCTTTGACTCGGTGGCTATCCTAAACTACGACTGCAATGTAACTCTTTTGAGGTGGCGCACACGAGTCCACATATTCACC
Organism: Triticum dicoccoides; assembly: GCF_002162155.2. Taxonomy (NCBI): domain Eukaryota; kingdom Viridiplantae; phylum Streptophyta; class Magnoliopsida; order Poales; family Poaceae; genus Triticum; species Triticum dicoccoides. Next base: position 483,138,182 of record NC_041391.1, read on the forward strand.
ATATCAATACACCACTATGGAACCGCTCCCGTCTCCCTACGAGAACGCCATCCATAGCACTCACGCTTATCTTGCGTATTTTAGAGTATCCACTTTCACTTGTCTATGAACTGATATAAGCAACCCAGAAGTCCTTTTCCGCGGACACGGCTATTCGAATAGATGATGTTAACCCTGCAGGGGTGTACTTCTTCACACACGCTCTCACCACTTACCGCCGTTTACACGACATGTACTCGGCAACCTTCAAGCGGAAGCCCAACGTGGGTGTCGGCCACGACCTACCTAATCACCTAAGTCTCTAGTCCAGGTTTATCGCCTATTCGGGTTCCATCCATGAGGAGATCCGGCCGGAGTTTCGCTCACAGCCCCAAACGATGTGAACAGGGTTCCCGAGACACCAAACGCGCGCCCGGTACACCGTGCCACGTGCCTACCGCATCACAGCCCACCCCTACGGTCAGTGCTGCCCACGGCTTCCAGCATACTACAAACACCAGAAACTACTTGCAACTCCTGGACAGAGGACAAGGGTGATCAAGAAGCCGAGAGGGTCCATTGGTTTCGGGCCCAATGCGTGGTAGTAGCTCAATCATGGATCACAAACACAGAACTCAGTTCCTGAGGACGGCTGCAATGAGACAACCCACCATGTACTCCTACATGGCCTCTCACCGCTACCTTTACCAAAACGTGTTCACACACTTAGCTCACACATAGTAGGACATGTTCACACGCCTCTGATTCATCCCGGATGAATCAGACCTGACTCAACTCTAAGCAGTAGCAGGCGTGACAAACAAGCATGAATGAGTAGGCACAACAGGGCTCAAACAACTCCTACTCATGCTAGTGGGTTTCATCTATTTACTGTGGCAATGACAGGTCATGCAAAGGATAAAGGGTTCAGCTACCGCAGCAGGTAACAGATGAATCGTTGTTGTCCTAATGCAGTAAAAGAGAGCAGGAGCGAGAGAGTGGGATTGTATCGGAATGAACAAGGGGGTTTTGCTTGCCTGGCACTTCTGAAGATAGCATTGAGTCTTCATCAGTGTCAACGATCGCATCATCGGTATCACGTCTATCGAGAGGGGACAAATACCGGCAACACAGAAGGGAACACAATCAATGCAATGCACAATATGATGCATGATCATGACATGGCAAAATGAATATGTTTTGGGCTAATGCAACTAGCAACAGATTAAATGAAGTTGGTTTGAATACAAGATTCAAATTCAAACTCCATATGTGATTATTCAAATGCCATTTAATTGATTTGTGCTAAACAGCACCTATAAGTTGTTCTAACATGCATGAAAATGGTACAGATGGATTCCTTGAATTTTTCTGATAATTTTTCATATAAAATTATTTAATTTGGAGTTACGGTTAATTTTCTATGATTTATAGAAGTTTAGGACATTTTCTGAAAATAATAAATCATTTTTGATTTATTTTAATTCCAGAAACAAATACTGCGTCAGCATGACGTATTAGTGACGTCAGCAGGTCAACGTGGCTGGTCCAGGTCAAACCTGACGGCTGGGACCCGCACGTCAGTGTAACAGGCAGGGACAGAGGCTGACTGGTGGGTCCGGTCAATGCTGACATGGCAAAGTCAACGGTGACAGGCGGGGCCCTCTGAGATTAGTGCTAATTTAACAGAGGTTAAACTAATTAATTTAGGCACGGGGCCCCACTTGGCAGTGGCTCTAGTGGGTGATTAGCGGGGTGTTTAAGCCCTAATTAAGTGGCCACGTCGGCGGCTAACCGCCGGTGACACACGGACGTGGCGGCGGCTCTCGTTCCGGCGATTCTGGTGACGAGAGGAGGCGGGGTTGGTCTCTACGGACGCGTCGTGGTGAGGCGCGTCGTTCGGTAGCAGCGGGAGGTGCTGAGGTGGTCGGAATCAGCAACGGCGGCGAGCGAGGCGGCGGCCGGAGCTCGGGTGGGTGCGGGGTTAGCGCTGCGGCTTGCAAACAAGCTAGCTGCCACGCTAGCGTTGCTCCACGGGTCGTTGCGAGTGCAACGGACGCACGCGCGGGGCCATTTGGTCACCGGGGCTTTGCCGGCGACGAGCCCGCGCGGCGACGGCTACGGTAAGCAAGGGGGCGGCGGCTACGGCAACCAAACGGGGGCAGGGTTAGGGGAGAAATTACCGGGGGCTCACCACGGTCACGAAGAGATGCTCGGCGGTCTCGGGGCAGGCCGGACGGCGACGAATCGACGGCAGCGATCCTCGGTGGCCGAGGAGGGGAACGGCGGAGCTGGCGACATCCAGGGCTTCCGGCACCTTCTGTCTTGGTGAGGAGGAAGAGGGGGACGAGACGGGGCTTCTTGGCACGTCGGCGAGGCGAGGGGAGCACGGTGGCTGCGGCAATCGGCGTCGGTGGCGGCGGCTCCGCTCGGGTCCGAGGTGCGGAGCGGAAGGGAGAGAAGGAGAAGGGGATGAGCACGGGAGGGAGTTGAGAGAGGCCTGAGGGGGTGCGTGGCATCCGTAGCGGCGTCGGAGTGGCAGCAGGCAGGCAGGAGGTGGCGTTGCGCGTGCGTGCGCGCCGCGGGCACACGCCCCTGTCCTACTGTCCCGAGGAGGAAGACGACAGGGAGGGCGCTGGTGGGCTGGGCCGGTCCTGTTGGGCCACCAGGTGGCCTTCACAGGTAAGTCCAGGTGGTTCTGCTCTCCTTTTTTTTGTTCTGTTTGTTTTATTTAATTTATTTTGCCACTGTTTTGAATTTAAAATAATTCAAACAATGCCAAAAACTCCTCTGAATATTTTATATTGCTAGATGGACTTTTCCAAAAGCTTATAAAATATTTCAAGGGTATTTGAAATTATATTCTAATTATATGAATATAATTCAAATTCAAATAGCTAATGAATTAAATCCAAAGTCCCAAAAATAATTCCTTAAAAATGTTCAATATTTTGGTTGGGACCAGAACCCTTACCAAAAATTATCAAACATTTAAGGAGAGCATTTTGGAGCAATGAATGAGATTTCTAGGGTTTTTGCCCCTCTTTTATTTAAGTTTTTGAGGCTTCCAAAATTCCTCAGTTCAAATTTCAGAATTTAAACATGATGCACAGGTAGAAGCAGGCATAGGACAGGCCAGAACTAGGGATGTGACAACTCACCCCCACTAAACAAGAATCTCGACCCGAGATTCAAGGGTAGGGTAAGACGAAGGGAAAACGCAAACTAGTATAATCTTCATGATCCAGGGTGCACTTCAAATGAACGTTGATTCGATCACCATCATCGTCTTGAAGTCTTGCTCTGAGAAATCCTGTCAACATGACATGGAGGGAAGAAGGAGACTCTAGAGGGGTCGATCTTCTCGAAGATCGAACAACTCACGGAATGAGACATAGGACCATCTCTCGGGTTGAGACACGAGATACACATCAAGAGGGGTGGAAAGAAACGGATGACGAAGGTTCACTAGGTAGACAACAATTCCAGACTCAAGAATGTGGTAAATGATTGTCACGTAGCGAGGAGTTGAGTTGCCATGATACCACAATGAGACACCTTCGGAACCGTGACTCGTAGATATCTCCCCTTAAGTGGCAAAAAGAATTACCTTTGATTCAGAGATCATTGAAACTCTTTATACCAGCTTAAGGCAAAACACAGCAATCGATTGGCGGGGGTCGGTAGAATGGCATACTCGGACTTGGATGATGTGGATTACCTTGTTGAAGACAACGTAATGGATGAATTTGCTTATCACCGGAAATGGAGGAGACCCATGGTAGAATGACACATTGGCGGTGCAAGCTGGGAACAAAATGCAAATGCTGGGAATGATTCTGGTAACTGGGGAAGAACCCAACAATAGGGAGTGAATTCACTGTTTGAGAAGGTCATATCATTGCCGAGGGAACTGAGAGCATCCCAATTAGAGCCGATGATAACACGTAGCGCTTGTGCGTGCTCTCAAGAACTTGAGCATTTCCACAATCATCAAGGTTTTATCAACAACCGCGTCAAGGGTGCTGACAACACAACATACTACCATGATGAATAGCGATGGACGATGCAGCTGCGAAGGAAGATAACATCAACTCAGATTTCACCCTAGCGAGGCCAAGGAAACAAAATCTGGATGATCGACCGAGAGACATTTAGCACTCCGCTTCTAATGTTCTCCTTGATGTGCTAGTGTAACCCATTCATAGATATGGTTTGATATCTAGAACATCAAGTAAAAAGGTCGGACTTCGGGAGCACAAGAATCCATAAGGAGTAACTACGGAGGTAAATCCTGCGAAATCCTTATGGGGAGGTGGCCAACTTCTTTGATCAAGATACTATAATAATAGGTCTTTCGGCTGGGTGGTGCTGGCCACGACATCCACTTTACCAGTTATCGAGGGACCAATATTATAGTTTTGGGAAATGTTCCAAACCATCATATCTGCCTGAGATTCAGATCTGGTTGGTGTCAGGATATTCCAGACTCATCGAGTCTAGGAAGAAAAACGGAAATTTGCAACACAAATCGACGAGATGACGTTGCGAGATTCTCGGGGAATGAACTACGATAGTAAGCTCCAAAACATGAGCTGGTTCTGCTACAAACATGTGAACACGCTGTCCCAGACAAGCATGACCACATAGTAGTCTTATAATAAAACACTACCGAGTTCAGGAGGGGGAACCATCAACGAGGGTATCGAAGTCCTTACATAAGTCCGGATTAGCTCTTATGAAGGAACTCCTTCTCCTTGAACAAATCAATCAGTGGCTTGGTGTGCTAGGGATACATATAGATTGAAGGTTGCAAGTCTTCAAACCACAGAATTCTTCGCACGTGTGCATGACTGATTTGGAATGATTCCAAAGAAAGCAACATTGACTTTCTCGAATCCACGGCGGCAACTTGCATCAGATGCACATGAATTAAAGGAAGTCACTACCTTCATCCAAACAAATGCTTCATGAGCTAGCATGAACAAATGCTTTCAAAAGTTTCCAACACTAGCTTAATGTTCAACAAAATCATGGAGGAGATAAGGATGTTGTCAATGGGCTCAACAACAATTCATCTAGGTTTCCTTTTAAAAGGAATTCCATAGTTAAGTGAACACGGTGATAGCATTGGTCAGACCAAAGATGTAATGGTGTATGCTCGAGGGATCAACCACGAATAAGACAACATTACGAGCATCGTTGGTACTGATTTGACTTGACGATGGCCCACACTCAAATCAAAGGATTGATAAGACAATAGGTCCAACAACTGATCACAGGGACCAATCGATGAAGATATCATCTTTCTTCAACACACACTACACAAGAATATCCCTTTGGAACGAACTAAGTCAGGCAAGCTTTTATCTTCCAACTCTCCAAGTTGTTGTCTAGCTTAACCAACTAGCTCAGGGATATCTAACACCGATTCTTGGAGAGAAGGTGGTTCACAAGAAACCAACTTGATCACGAGCTCAACATAGCGGTCAGGTGACAACCTGGTAATACTTCCGAGAAGATCTTCGGAAATCACGAACCACCGATATGTTACTAAGCTCGAGAACAATCTTGCTTTTCAGGGCAAGATGATATGATCAAATGAGCGAGGACTTGACAAAATCCTACTCATCAATCAAAGAGTGCACCAGGAAATAAGGACTAGGTAGCACGATCAATCTTAGAATGGTGATTCAATAACCAACATACTAGGAATAAGATTATTGTCCATTAACTACCAAGCAATGGGGTTGCTAGGAGTATTGAGTTCACACATCATGATTCACTTGTCGGCACTCCGGCTGCAACAACGCGGAACCGAGGAACGAAAAAGGATGGCGAGAAGTATCACTATGTCAAGAATTCACAAAAGGTGGTGCAATTCTCATGAAATTCCCGTCATAAAGAAGGTAATACTTCAGGGTAGAGCAGACCAGAAGCTGGATTGTAACTTGATCTGCGGAACACAACTACTTTGACCCAATCCTAAATATGGATGAGGTACTGGAGTTTGTTTCTCCAAGTCATTCAGGACAGAATGGCTTGACGGACCACAAGAGTAATAAGCATTGATAACACGAATGCACAATTACTCCTGACTATCAATTGATAGACGAGAGCCAGAAAACAACTAAAGAGGGACAACTCAAAGGAACATATGATTTTCTGAGTTGTGAATGCATAGATTAGCATGTCGAACGAGTTCAACATATTTCTTCCGGACAATCCATGCGGAAAGGTAGAACTGGCAGAGTCACAATTATGAATGGAGAACCCATCGAGAGCACTCCTGTTGTGATCTTTTGATCCAACAAACTTTTGCCGTAAGTGGTTCATGGTATTTGGAAGAAGGATATACCACGGACCTTGAGGACTATCGCAAAGGTTACTAATATCCTAAAGGCGCTAGCAATTACTATCAACATGAAGTAAGTAAAGTGAATCTCGGGTTCAAGAACCCAGGAATAGAATACCTACTACTAAGTAGCATCACGGGATGCTTTCGAGAATGATGGCCAGAATCATCACACTGGGAACACAAATCATGGCTAAATTACTAGATGATCCCCTAAGACACCTAGGGTCATAATACTAGCTCCAACATATATGTCAAGGCAATAAAGTACCTCAACTCACTGATTTGTGTGACTAATCTGACCAAAAGCACATAGGAAACAGGAGGAAGGGATTTGCAAATGCATCCGACTATTTAGAAACCTGGGATGACTCGGACAGCATAACGACTGTAAATGCTCAGAAAAGACTTGAGACATTCACAAAAATGGTGGCATAACCACTCAGAAGCACAATATCAAGATTTCGAGATCAACAATTAACATACGGAAGTAGTAGAAACTGAACTCAAGCTTAAATCCAACAATCTTATAAGTCTACGAATTAGTAACGTGTGATCCTGATAGAAAGAAGAGATAGCCTAGTTCCTTAACCCCGTAGGAAAGATAAGATGACTCAGATCAGAAGGGCATGAGGTATAAGGAGTAAAAAGAGCCTTACGTTCCATCCCACAATCAATTCCCCTACATATAACTAAGAATTTCTAGACTCAACTTCGACCAGTTTGGCTTGGTAATCCTACAGGCAGTCAAGCTCTGATACCAACGCTGTCAGGACCCCGACTCAATGCCACATCGATCTAGCATGTAACACCTCATATCACTTTGCGGCCTCACGCACGGTATTCCCACGGGTGTCGCCTTACCTTTGCCCGGGACCGTTTGCGCCTTTTGGCACACGTATATGACAGTGTCGCTAGCATCCATATGATAAGGAGCCCGGGCTGACATGGCTAGTCGTAAACCCAAAGTGGCACAAACTTACAGGGACAGGCATCCATGACCCAGCATCGAACGTGTCAGTCATCAGCGAGTGAATCCAGGCTGTAGCACTGGGCTAGCAGGACTCCGGTGAACCGGGCTGTAGCGGGCTAACAGGACTCCGGTATTCATCGCGTGACATTTCCCCGTAGGGACAGACACAGGAACGAAGAAGGACACATGCCGGCCAGCCTAAGTGTTCCGGAGCAGTAGCAAGCTACCATGGCTCGGTGGAAACACTAGGAGACATTTCCCGGTAAGAGAGGCTACTAAAGATAAACAACTAGATGGTCAGATCCCACACATACCAAGCATTTCAATAGCATACACACAATATGCTCGATATGTGCAAATACAACATGGCATCACAACATGACTCTATGACTCAAGTAATTTATTCATTAGGCTCCGAGGAGCGAGATATTACAAACATGGGTCTCATGACCCAACAATCAGAGCATACAAATCAAAGCACAAGCGGAAGCTATCATGTCTGAGTACAGACATCTATAAATGAAAAAGGCTGAGAAGCCTGACTATCTACCAGATCCTGCCGAGGGCACAAGATCGTAGCTGAGGTAACAAGCTAAACGTCGAAGTCCACGCGAAACTACTAGCGAGACCGAAGTCTCTCTGCAAAAACATAAATAGGCAAACGTGAGTACAAATGTACCCAGCAAGACTTACATCAGAACTATCTACATATGCATCATTATCAACAAAGGGGATGGTGGGGTTTAACTGCAGCAAGCCAGCTTTGACTCGGTGGCTATCCTAAACTACGACTGCAATGTAACTCTTTTGAGGTGGCGCACACGAGTCCACATATTCACCATATCAATACACCACTATGGAACCGCTCCCGTCTCCCTACGAGAACGCCATCCATAGCACTCACGCTTATCTTGCGTATTTTAGAGTATCCACTTTCACTTGTCTATGAACTGATATAACCAACCCAGAAGTCCTTTTCCGCGGACACGGCTATTCGAATAGATGATGTTAACCCTGCAGGGGTGTACTTCTTCACACACGCTCTCACCACTTACCGCCGTTTACACGACATGTACTCGGCAACCTTCAAGCGGAAGCCCAACGTGGGTGTCGGCCACGACCTACCTAATCACCTAAGTCTCTAGTCCAGGTTTATCGCCTATTCGGGTTCCATCCATGAGGAGATCCGGCCGGAGTTTCGCTCACAGCCCCAAACGATGTGAACAGGGTTCCCGAGACACCAAACGCGCGCCCGGTACACCGTGCCACGTGCCTACCGCATCACAGCCCACCCCTACGGTCAGCGCTGCCCACGGCCTCCAGCATACTACAAACACCAGAAACTACTTGCAACTCCTGGACAGAGGACAAGGGTGATCAAGAAGCTGAGAGGGTCCATTGGTTTCGGGCCCAATGCGTGGTAGTAGCTGAATCATGGATCACAAACACAGAACTCAGTTCCTGAGGACGGCTGCAATGAGACAACCCACCATGTACTCCTACATGGCCTCTCACCGCTACCTTTACCAAAACGTGTTCACACACTTAGCTCACACATAGTAGGACATGTTCACACGCCTCTGATTCATCCCGGATGAATCAGACCTGACTCAACTCTAAGCAGTAGCAGGCGTGACAAACAAGCATGAATGAGTAGGCACAACAGGGCTCAAACAACTCCTACTCATGCTAGTGGGTTTCATCTATTTACTGTGGCAATGACAGGTCATGCAAAGGATAAAGGGGTTCAGCTACCGCAGCAGGTAACAGATGAATCGTTGTTGTCCTAATGCAGTAAAAGAGAGCAGGAGCGAGAGAGTGGGATTGTATCGGAATGAACAAGGGGGTTTTGCTTGCCTGGCACTTCTGAAGATAGCATTGAGTCTTCATCAGTGTCAACGATCGCATCATCGGTATCACGTCTATCGAGAGGGGACAAATACCGGCAACACAGAAGGGAACACAATCAATGCAATGCACAATATGATGCATGATCATGACATGGCAAAATGAATATGTTTTGGGCTAATGCAACTAGCAACAGATTAAATGAAGTTGGTTTGAATACAAGATTCAAATTCAAACTCCATATGTGATTATTCAAATGCCATTTAATTGATTTGTGCTAAACAGCACGTATAAGTTGTTCTAACATGCATGAAAATGGTACAGATGGATTCCTTGAATTTTTCTGATAATTTTTCATATATAAATTATTTAATTTGGAGTTACGGTTAATTTTCTATGATTTATAGAAGTTTAGGACATTTTCTGAAAATAATAAATCATTTTTGATTTATTTTAATTCCAGAAACAAATACTGCGTCAGCATGACGTATTAGTGACGTCAGCAGGTCAACGTGGCTGGTCCAGGTCAAACCTGACGGCTGGGACCCGCACGTCAGTGTAACAGGCAGGGACAGAGGCTGACTGGTGGGTCCGGTCAATGCTGACATGGCAAAGTCAACGGTGACAGGCGGGGCCCTCTGAGATTAGTGCTAATTTAACAGAGAGGTTAAACTAATTAATTTAGGCACGGGGGCCCACTTGGCAGTGGCTCTAGTGGGTGATTAGCGGGGTGTTTAAGCCCTAATTAAGTGGCCACGTCGGCGGCTAACCGCCGGTGACACATGGACGTGGCGGCGGCTCTCGTTCCGGCGATTCTGGTGACAAGAGGAGGCGGGGTTGGTCTCTACGGACGCGTCGTGGTGAGGCGCGTCGTTCGGTAGCAGCGGGAGGTGCTGAGGTGGTCGGAATCAGCAACGGCGGCGAGCGAGGCGACGGCCGGAGCTCGGGTGGGTGCGGGGTTAGCGCTGCGGCTTGCAAACAAGCTAGCTGCCACGCTAGCGTTGCTCCACGGGTCGTTGCGAGTGCAACGGACGCACGCGCGGGGCCATTTGGTCACCGGGGCTTCGCCGGCAACGAGCCCGCGCGGCGACGGCTACGGTAAGCAAGGGGGCGGCGGCTACGGCAACCAAACGGGGGCAGGGTTAGGGGAGAAATTACCGGGGGCTCACCACGGTCACGAAGAGATGCTCGGCGGTCTCGGGGCAGGCCGGACGGCAACGAATCGACGGCAGCGATCCTCGGTGGCCGAGGAGGGGAACGGCGGAGCTGGCGACATCCAGGGCTTCCGGCACCTTCTGTCTTGGTGAGGAGGAAGAGGGGGACGAGACGGGGCTTCTTGGCACGTCGGCGAGGCGAGGGGAGCACGGTGGCTGCGGCAATCGGCGTCGGTGGCGGCGGCTCCGCTCGGGTCCGAGGTGCGGAGCGAGAGGGAGAGAAGGAGAAGGGGATGAGCACGGGAGGGAGTTGAGAGAGGCCTGAGGGGGTGCGTGGCATCCGTAGCGGCGTCGGAGTGGCAGCAGGCAGGCAGGAGGTGGCGTTGCGCGTGCGTGCGCGCCGCGGGCACACGCCCCTGTCCTACTGTCCCGAGGAGGAAGACGACAGGGAGGGCGCTGGTGGGCTGGGCCGGTCCTGTTGGGCCACCAGGTGGCCTTCACAGGTAAGTCCAGGTGGTTCTGCTCTCCTTTTTTTTGTTCTGTTTGTTTTATTTAATTTATTTTGCCACTGTTTTGAATTTAAAATAATTCAAACAATGCCAAAAACTCCTCTGAATATTTTATATTGCTAGATGGACTTTTCCAAAAGCTTATAAAATATTTAAAGGGTATTTGAAATTATATTCTAATTATATGAATATAATTCAAATTCAAATAGCTAATGAATTAAATCCAAAGTCCCAAAAATAATTCCTTAAAAATGTTCAATATTTTGGTTGGGACCAGAACCCTTACCAAAAATTATCAAACATTTAAGGAGAGCATTTTGGAGCAATGAATGAGATTTCTAGGGTTTTTGCCCCTCTTTTATTTAAGTTTTTGAGGCTTCCAAAATTCCTCAGTTCAAATTTCAGAATTTAAACATGATGCACAGGTAGAAGCAGGCATAGGACAGGCCAGAACTAGGGATGTGACACCTCGTCTCCGGAGGGAGGTGTGTAATTATCGTCCTCTACCTCTTTGTCTGCCGCTCTCTCATGAGGGCTGGCTTCTTCATCCTCCTGTGCTGAATCTTGCCGGAGGGGGTTGTCTTCGGCACTGTCCGGGGTGTTATTGTCTCCGGTGCCGGAATCTCCATTCTTGCTGTGGCGGGATTTAGAGCGGCGCCACTGACACCGGCGCTTAGGCTGTTTCTTGGAGGGGTCTTCCTCCGCTGTTCCATTGCCATTCCCATCCTTTGGGATGTCCACCATGTATATGTCATATGACGAGGTGGCTTTCCAGTGCCCCGTAGGCGCTGGTTCTTGGTCGTCTCCGGCATCATCGTCCATACCGTCGATGTCTTCGGAGTCGAAGTCTAGCATGTCAGTTAGGTCGTCGACAGTGGCTACAAAGTGGGTGGTGGGTGGGCTTTGAATTTCTTCGTCGTCCGCATCCCAACCGTCCTGACCGTGGTCCGGCCAGGGCTCTCCTGATAACGAGAGATACTTTAGCGAATTCAGGATGTCGCCAAAAGGCGAGTGCTGAAAGATGTCCGCAGCGGTGAACTCCATGATTGACGCCCAATCGGATTCGATTGGTAGGGTGTAACGCCCCGGATACAATTTTACATATTCGTAACTCCAACTCTTGCCGTTTCCGGAGATGTGTTATGTTATTTCCTTCGTGGTTGGGTTTTTGTCTTCGGTTTGCTTTTTGTTCATGTCATGCATTCATCATTGCATCATTTGCATTGCATCTTGTCATCATGCAACCCTTTCAAAAACTCTACTAAATAAATCGTGTGGATCCTCGGTCCATTTAAATTGAGGGATATTCACAAGGGGGATTTCTCTTTATAACATATCCTCCCAATATTAGGGAGCTATAATAAATATCCCATTATTTGGAATTGATCATAACACACTTGCAAAAATAAATCCCAATGCCTTTGTTATCATAATTCTTGGTCTCTAACTTTGCCGTATATCATTTCATCATTTTTCCAAGCTCCACCAAAAATCTGAACATTTTTGGACACTTCCAAAACCTTGTTCTAGTTCAAACCATTTGAATTAAATTCAAATGAGTTTGAATTTAAATCTTGCATTCGTGCCAACTTCTATTTCCTTGGATCAAGCTCATTTTTGTGAATCCGAGGAAATTATCCGCGTGTCCAACTACTTCCCCTAACCTCCCTTTCTTTTCTTTCTTATCTCTGTTTTCTTTTAATTTTCTTTAGAGTGAGAGAGAGAAGCCCAGCTCGGCCTCCTAGCCCAAAGCACCATCCCACCTCATCAGGCCCAGCCGCGCCCCACTACTAACCCTAGCCGCACCCAGCGCCCGATCACCAACTCCCATCGATCCCCTCCATCCTCCTTCCGCCACCACGCACACACACAGAGAGGAGCGAGAGGCCCGCTCGCTCGATCCCCATCTCTCTTCCTCCCTCGATCTCGCGACTCCCCTACTCTCCTCGCAGCGCCTCTCCACCTCCTCGTGCCGGCCGCTCATCCCTTGCCTCTGCCGCCCGGCCCGGCCGCCATCGTCGGGCTCCCGAACGCCTCCTCCCGCCGTTGCCGACGAGCTCCACTAGGAGCCCATGTTCCGCTGATCTCCTGCCCCGCCGGAGACCTCTCCTGCTTCGCCTCGCCTGCCCTCTGTCGTTCGCCGCTGTCATCTGCTACCCGTCCTCCGCGACCACCACCTCCGGCCTCCCCGTCCTATGCTTCGCCTCCTCGCACCCCTGCTTCCGCCTCGACAGCCTCCCGTGGATGCAACCACCTTTGCGGCCAGGGCCAACACCGGCCCCTTCTTCCAGCCGCTGCTCGGCCATGCGCCAGCATCCAGCAGCTCGAGCGGTCCCCGGTGACCTCCCGAGGCAGAGCCTTGCAAGTCCCTAGATGCCCTTTCAGTTCTTCAAGATTGCCAAGACCAGTGATGCACCAAGTATGCGTGTACGTCTACCGTTGCTATGGGTCCGTCAAAACCAAGTGCATCGACCGTCGTCCAGAGCACTGGGGCACTGGTTGCCTCTAGTTGCGGGTGCTTCGTTTGAGCTTCATCGAAACGTCGCCAAGTACCCCTTCGGATACACCAAGTTCGACTACATGGATACGACAAGTTCCTCCCCGGACATGTACAACTACCGTTGCCAAGTTCGACTAATGGGATTGCTGAGTCCTCGTGGCTCACAGTTTACTACAACAACAGTTGCAGGTGTAGGTTATGTGATGATCATGACGCGAGAGCGATGCTTGCTTGTTTTGGAGTTCTTCTTCTGCTTCTTCTTCGATCTGGGGATAGGTTCCAGGTCGGCGGCCTGGGCTAGCAGGGTGGATGTCGTTTGAGTTTATGTTTGTGTTTCATCTGTAGTCGGATGTTGCTCTTGTAAGATGATGTTGTATTCTTGTGGCATGTATGCCTCTTGTATGTATCCCCATCTATTATGTAATGTTGATGTAATGATATCCACCTTGCAAAAGCGTTTCAATATGCGGGTCTATCCTTGGTGGGACCTTCGAGTTCCTCTTGGATAGGGTCGCATATTGGGCGTGACATAGGGGCGCCGGAGGTTCGGAGTCCGGCAAGGAATCCGGCACCTCGGAGTCACGAGCTTCACAAGGGACAGGGTCGGTATTCGGCTCCATCACCGTAGAGGTAGCAGCCCCCGAGGCGGTGTCTAGCCACCCATCCTCGATCGGCGCAGTCGGCTCCGAGTTAAGGGTCGGAGCGGACTCTTGTGCGTCCTCCAGGGCACTGTCCGGCAGCAGAGCTGAATCATGCCCATCGTGACAGTGCGGCGCACTCGGCTATGGCTCGAATCCGTCGAAGATCAAGTCTCCGCGGATGTCGGCCGTATAGTTCAAACTTCCAAATCTGACCTGATGGCCAGGGGCGTAGCTTTCGATCAGCTCCAGATGGCTAAGCGAATTGGCCCGCAGTGCAAAGCCGCCGAATACGAAGATCTGTCCGGGGAGAAAAGTCTCACCCTGGATCGCGTCGTTGTTGATGATCGAAGGAGCCATCGGGCCTATGGGCGACGACACAGAGGAACTCTCAATGAAAGCACCAATGTTAGTGTCAAAACCGGCTGATCTCGGGTAGGGGGTCCCGAACTGTGCGTCTAGGCGGATGGTAACAGGAGACAAGGGACACGATGTTTTTACCCAGGTTCGGGCCCTCTCGATGGAGGTAAAACCCTACTCCTGCTTGATTGATATTGATGATATGGGTAGTACAAGAGTGGATCTACCACGAGATCAAGGAGGCTAAACCCTGGAAGCTAGCCTATGGTATGATTGTTGTTCGTCCTATGGACTAAAACCCTCCGGTTTATATAGACACCGGAGAGGGCTAGGGTTACACAGAGTCAGTTACAATGGTAGGAGATCTACATATCCGTATTCCCAACCTTGCCTTCCACGCCAAGGAAAGTCCCATTCGGACACGGGACGAAGTCTTCAATCTTGTATCTTCATAGTCTTGGAGTCCGGCCAATGATGATAGTTCGGCTATCCGAGCACCCCCTAGTCCAGGACTCCCTCAGGCCCAGAGAAACAATTACTACTAGCATAGTGGAGACACTCTACAGCTACCCAGAAAAACAATTACTACTAGTATAGTGGATACAATACCGCTTCTGGCTCCTCCTAGGTCATCGAAACATCTCCCTCTACAGAATGCTATTATACTTTTGTTCACCGACATGCGGGCCATGCAGCGCGTGGGCCCAAATGCCATCCACCAAATTAGAAGGCAGTATGCAGGCGAAGAGTCACCCCGGTCATAGCGCGGCAGTAATGAGCCGTCGTATCAACCCCACCTCCCCGTAGTCTAAATTTGACGGATGAAGCAACCATCATTTCACTCTTCGCTGAATCCCCTTCTCCCTCACCGTCCTCAAGAAAGGCAACACTCACATCTACCACTTTTCTTCTCTCCCAACGAAGGGAAGGTAAGCGGATCCATGATGTTGGTATATTTTCGTCCAAAGAAAAAAAAGAACTTTTGCAAAGCAGTAACCGATCCTCACTCTCTTATTTGTTTGATTGTCATTGCGATTGTGTTTTCCTTTCAGTGGTCTCCTAGTATTCGCCAGTTTCATGATTGACCAAGGAGAACCATGCAAAGATCTGCCGATATTGGAGCAGATGCGGTAGGCTGATCCCCACGAGACAGAGAGCTCCAAGAAGATGGAGGCAGCCACCGAGCCGACCCCAGATACGCTCACGGCCACTACTGAGATGGTCAACGTCCTATTTGAGGTTACAGCCCCCGTGGCACTGAAGGAG
>NC_041391.1:483154115-483192182 GCF_002162155.2 Triticum dicoccoides
TTGCTGATCTCGATTCTGGTTTTTTATCTAAGTATGTGGTGATGAATAATGCAAAATTTTATTAGCTTCGATGCCATGTTATACATAGTGGTTTAAATAACTTGTGTTTCTTGTACTGGAAAGTAATTCAGAATTTGTTTCTGTGTCAATTAGAGCCCTGATGCAGACAAGGATTGTGTGGTTGTGCATGTCACTCGCTATGAGGCGGACGACCTGAATATACGCACTGAGAAAATAGAGTTCTTAGGCTGTTGGTTCCTGGAAGCCATTTGCGGTTATACCAATGAAGAGGTGTACTCCAGCCTCACTGTTGTCAGGCGTGTTGTCCAGGGTGTACTGAAGCACAAGAAGTTCAAAGCTACTCTTTCGTTTGTGAGGCATACTGTTCTTGTCAAGCTTACACAGGAAGATGACGTGGCATGCCTCCACAAACGAGTTTATCAGTGGCAAGGCCACAAGGTTGTCTTCACGAAGGTTCACAGGATTGAGCTGCTACGGGACGTCCTCGATGATGTTCATGGCAAGGTCCGTCTTGTGTCTAGCCGAAATTAAATCGAGGCATGAAATAGTTGCCCCAGCTAGTGTTTAATAGTAGTTTGGATTGTGTCTAATTATCTGAACCTTGCGTGTTATCGAGCCCTCTGGGGCTAGTACTCTATTTGAATCCGTCTATATGAACTGTGCTACTTTTGTGTGCCCGTGAATCATGTAAGAACCATCGTAATTGTTGTCAAAACATATGCGTCCTCACTATTTTTTTCATGAATATGGCATGGTAAGACATAAGTTGTCACGGTTTATCATACGAGCAGTGTGTGTTTTGATGAAATAGAGTACTCGTTCGAGAACTGTGCGCCAACGTATACATAAGTACTTGTAAATACTATTGGTGCTACTCCACTTGTAAGTAGTTGTGCAAAACATGGCACATTGTCTCAGCTCGCTTCAACACTAGGCTATCGACCAGCTAACAATCAATAATCTGCTGTCTGACATATAAGCAACTATGTATCTTGTTACAGTGGTTCATGCAGTTAACAAAGGCCACAAAGTAAATTCCAAATGTTCACACGCTAGTGCAGCGTTCATGTGGAACACTCACATTAAACTCGGCTTCATAAAAAACTTGAAAAGCATAAGTTAAGCAATTTTATACATCTCAATGATTCATAGAACATAACAAATATATACTAGTTCCCAGCAAAAGACAAAGTTGTGAGAAGGTTTACAAATCAGGAAAAAACAAGCAAGGCTTCTCTGAGCAAAGGGCCTCCCGGTAGGCTTAAATTTCCTGGAGTTCACTCTGGTTTTTTCTTGTTGCCACCATCCAGGGTTAGGTTCTCTCATTCCAGAATAACCAATTATAATTGTGGTCTCAGCTGGAATGCTGAACTGAACCATGCAGTGTACTGACCAGCTGAAATTCTTGTGCATTCCACTAAATTTAAGCACCGCTATTTGCAGAAATAAGCAGACCACAATGTCTCTTGTCCGCGCACCTATCAAAAAAACCACCGTGCAGCCGTGCCAGCTAGTCCTGTTGGAGGTATGCCCTAGAGGTAATCATGTATGATGATATTTCCTATGTGTTTATGAATAAAGATAGTCCTTGGACATTATCAATGATGTGTATCAGCAAGTACGTGACTTGTTTGTGGGACTATGCATTGTATGGTGACTGTCCTAAAAGGTCCCTAGTCGAAAGGGCTGTGTGGACGCATAGCCGACTAGACTAGCATATGACACGGTCGATCGCTTAGTCTCACTAGCCATGGAGCATTGGATGCTAACTGGATAATATGTACTTGGAAAGGTCTTGTCAGATTCGACGTAGTCAGATCCGAGTAGAGATAAGGTCCGAGTCGGACAGACCCAACTATGAGATGCAGCGATATGTCATCTGTGAGTCTCTAGTACAACATATGTTCTATGTCCTAAGACCTGAGCTGACGCATGTACTCGGGATGGGGATAGACTTGCTTTGGGCCGACCAAATGCTACTCCGTGACTAGGTAGTTACAAAGGTAGGTTTCGGGTTTGTCCAGTCCCACGCTGCGAGACATGGTCGAGCAAGATGGGATTTGCCCCTCCGATTAGGAGAGATATACTCTGGGCCCCTCGTGTGATCCGACCAGGATAAGCATGGCCATGCGACAGGGATTATGAGATAATCCGGTTTGTGGTCGGTATCACTGGAATGAGAAAGAGGTCGGGCTAGCACAAGGATGACAGTCTCGCCTTGAGCCTGACAACATATATCGTGAGGCAAAGGGAACGAAAGTGTGACACGTTGTACAGGTTCGCCTAACCAGCTTCATAGTCTGCTTGGTGGTTGGCATGCCTTGCTAGAGGCCGCTGCTAACCGTGAAGTTCGGAGGTAATCCGAACTGCGATGAAGCCGACTTGAACCTAAGGGGTCGCGCACTTAAGGGAAGGAACCTATGAGGTCGGTTCATAGGACACTGGTCGGATGTGATCCGAACTGGACTACGAACGTGACCGAGTAGACTTTGGCTTTAGGGTCTGTGCGGGGCCCAAGTGTTGAGCCTGCGACGGACGCCTATATAAAGTGGAGGTGCAGCACACTCATGCGGTTGATCGCTTCGACGCTGTGACTAGGGTTTTCATGTGTTGCGAATAGCCACCTCCACTCGCCGCCAACTGTGTGATCGGACCTAGAAGTCCGTCGCACGGTGTTCCTCCTGCACGCGCGGATACCGTTAGAGGCGGTGCACCTACGCCGCTCTGGCGAACTTGTACGTGGGATCGGACGACCGGCTGTTCGAGGGAGATCGGACAAGGAGGAGACGATCCACGCGGACGCGCTGCCCCAACTCTTCTTCCGCTGGACGGCACTGTGCGTCTAGTGGTAACGAACTGTGATCCATCTCCCGTAGCATGCTCTGCGCATAGGAAAATTTTAATTTGCAGTCGACGCACCCTACCGTAGAACCCAATAGTGGTATCAGAGCCTCTGCTATAGGATTTAGTTTCAGATCATATGCATATTAGATATGTGGAGGCGGCAGATGAGATCTGTTATTGTTGATAAGATCGGCTATGTGCACGGTTGATGTGATCAACTGCACATGGGGATCGTTGAGGCTATGTTTTCTGTCAATCGGGATCGATGAGGTCGTGACACGATCTACCCCTACCGGCTGGTCATCCGCCATCGGGGTTAACAGTGAAACGTAAATCCGAATCGGATTTGGGATGATCGTTATGATCGGTCAGATCAGAAAATTCGGTGTGAACGGAGTTCAGATGCGATCTGTGATTTCCGAAAATGTAGCGCTGTGTGCGTAGCACCGTGTATTTCGTACCCGACACACAAACCGGTAGACTGCAATTCTATGCACAACTTTGTTTTGCAAGTTTGATGTGAATAGTATGGCTCATGTGTATGTGATGCATGTGTGTAATTTATATGTGGCCTGCGTGTCATGTTTGTCAGTCGGCAGGAGCCAAAGTGCTGTCATTATATTGTATAACGACCTGCGTGTCGACTTGTGATTCTCTATGTAAAATTCATTACTAGTTGTAGTAGTTGGATAATAGAGATCAGGTTGGTGGCTTGGCGTCCCGGTGTGACAAATAAGATGGAGTTCCTAGATGGTCATCGGAGTCGGAGCCAACCTGGAAGAACGTCCATGAAGGAGCCATACTATTTCACAATATGTGTTTATTTGTGATTGTTGTGCTTCTTTGTTTCTATGCATGTTAGAATGGTAGAAAGATCCCTCATGAATATCAAGCGAATTGCCATCCCCGATGTTGCAACTTCGCATGTCAAGTACGTCTAGTAGTGGGCTCATAAAATTGGGGTGCTGTTGGATGTCCTTGAACTGAAGGGTTCGTGTCGGACACGGACATGCACTGCATCAGGTTAACTTGACAAGGCTTTCAAAATGGTTTTGGGCCTTGTGGCAAAGAAGGTTGGGAGCCGGGGTATGAGATACCTTCCCAACCAACAGGAGTCGTATAGAGATACGATTAGCAAGGAGTTGCTTACCGGATAGGTATGTTGGCTAGCAGTGATGCTAAAGCTCACTAGTCGCATGCGCTAGTCGGATCCTGAATCACTGAGAGTTTGCGGAGGGATGCCAACTTCAGTGGGAGTATTTCTATTTAGGCTTGAATTACTCTACATAAACACATTGCTTAGTGATTGCATATTTTCTGTTGTAGATCAATGGCACCGCCTGCTCAACCCAACTTTGCATTGAAATCAATTCTGGAAAAGGATAAACTGAATGGAACAAACTTTACCACCTGATATAGAAATCTGAGAATTGTTCTCAAGCACGATAAAAAGGAACATGTTCTAGAGGATCCACTTCCAGAGGAACCTGCCGATAATGCTAATGCCACAACTAAGAATGCCTACCAGAAACTCGTTGATGAATCAACGGAGATCAGCTATCTGATGCTGGCTTGTATGGAGCCCGATTTGCAACAACATTTCAAAAATGTTGAGGCTTACGATGTGATCGGGAGTCTCAAGAGCATGTTTTAGACACAGGCTAGGACCGAAAGGTTCAACGTCTGGCGATCCTTGATGGATTGCAAGCTGAAGGAAGGTGATCCACTGAGCCCACATGTGATCAAGATGATCGGATATGTGCAAGCTTTGGATAGTTTGGGCTTCTCGCTCTTGGATGAGCTGGCTACTGATGCTGTTCTGGGTTCTCTTCCGCCCAGCTATGGGACGTTCATCTCGAACTGTCATATGCATGGCATGGATAAGAAGCTCACTGAATTGCATGGGATGCTCAAAGTGGCAGAGCAGGATATTAAGGAAGGCACGCATCAAGTGTTGATGGTGCAGAAATCGCCTAAGTTCAAGAAGAGTTGGTACAAGAAAAATGCTAAGGCAAAGGGCACGGAGACGGTAACCTCTACCGATGCACCGAAGTCTAGACCAGACTCAAAGACCGTTTGCTTTCACTACAAGGAGACCGATCACTGGAAGAGGAACTGTAGCAAGTGGCTTGCAGAGCATGGCAAGAAGGCCGGAAATGCTTCTTTAGGCAAAGGCACACTTGTTGCATATATTATAGACATTTACCTTGCTGACATACCTAGTAGCTCTTGGGTATTTGATACTGGATCGGTTGTTCATATTTGCAACTCGATGCAGGGGCTGGTAAGAACTAGGCGTGTGGCACAAGGGGAGATTGACATCAGGGTCGGCAACAAAGCAAGAGTTGCTGCGTTGGAGGTCAGCACGATGCAGCTCCAGCTTCCTTCCGGATTCATTATGGAATTGAATAATTGTTATTACATTCCTGCACTTAGTCAGAACATTATTTCTGCCTCATGTTTGATGAGTCAAGGTTATGAATTCAATTTAAAGGACAATGGTTGTTCGATATTTTTGAATGGTATGTTCCATGGCTATGCACCCATTGTAGATGGGCTATTTATATTGAATCTAGAACAGGGACCGGCCTATAATGTGAATGTCAAGAGGCATAAGCCAAATGAGATAAATCCGACATACTTCTGGCATTGTCGGCTTGGACACATTAGTCTGAAACGCATGAAGGAGCTCCATGATGATGGGCTCCTAACTTCGTCCGACTTCGGGTCATTCGAGACATGTGAATCATGCTTGCTTGACAAGATGACTAAGTATCCTTTCACAAAGAGTTGCGAGAGGGTGTCCGAGCTGTTGGAGCTTATACATAGTGATGTGTGTGGTCCAATGAGCACAATTGCCAGAGGTGGCTATCAGTACTTTGTGACTTTTACCGATGACTTGAGTAGATATGGATATATCTATTTGATGAGGCACAAGTTAGAAACATTTGAAAAGTTCAAAGAGTTTCAAAACGAGGTTGAGAATCAGCTCGGCAAGACAATAAAGCTTCTACGATCAGATCATGGAGGTGAGTACATGAGCCAGGAGTTTGATGATCATCTGAAAAGTCAAGGTATAGTACCTCAGCTCACACCTCCTGGTACGCCCCAGAGAAACGGCATGTCAGGTTGGAGGAATATGACCTTGTTGGACATGGTCCGGTCTATGATGAGCAAATCGGATTCACCCTTGTCATTCTGGGGATTCGCTCTAGAAACTGCAGCTTTCACACTTAATAGGGTACCATCAAAATCCGTAGACAAGACACCACATGAGATGTGGACTGGGAAGAGTCCCAGTTTGTCTTTTCTAAAGATTTGGGGTTGTGAAGCATTTGTCAAGCGACTTATGTCAGACAAGCTTACACCTAAATCGGATAAATGCATATTCGTGGGATATCCGAGGGAAACCTTGGGATATAGCTTCTACAACCGGGAAGAGAACAAAGTGTTTGTTGCTCAGAACGAGGTTTTCCTTGAGAAAGAGTTTCTCAGTCGGGAGGCCAGTGGGAGGATGGTTCGACTTGAAGAAATTCAAGGACCACTCGGGGATGGCTCGGCTGGAGATGAGATCATATCGGAGTCAGTCAGGGAAACTGTAGTGGAAGCGGCACCAGAACCACGAAGGTCGGAAACATTGCGCAGAGTGCGTGATGTATTGTTGCTAGAAAGCGACAAGCCGGCCACATATGCGGAAGCGATGGTGAGCCCAGATTCCGAGGCATGGTTGGAGGCCATGAGATCCGAGTTAAAGTCCATGGATGAGAATCAAGTGTGGGACATGGTTGATCCGCCGCCTGGCGTAACGGCCATTGGTTGCAAATGGGTCTTTAAGAGGAAAACTGATGTGGATGGAAATGTTTAGATCCACAAAGCTCGGCTTGTCGCTAAGGGTTATGGACAAGTTCATGTAATTGACTACGAAGAGACTTACTCGCCGGCAGTGATGCTAAAATCGGTGAGTATCATACTAGCTATAGCTGCATATTTTGATTACGAGATATGGCAGATGGATGTCAAAACGGCTTTCCTACATGGAAATTTAACCGAGGACGTGTATATTATACAGCCCGAGGATTTTGTCGATCCTACTAGCACTAGTAAGGTATGCAAGCTCAAGAGATCCATTTATGGGGTGAAGCAAGTATCTCGGAGTTGGAACATTCGTTTTGATGAGGTCGTCACTGGTCTCGGTTTCATCAAAAGGAAAGAGGACTCTTGTTTATACAAGAAGTTAAGTGGGAGCTTGATAGTGTTTCTGATCTTGTATGTGGACGACATACTACTGATCGGAAATAATGTTTCGATGTTGAACTCAGTCAAGGAATCATTGAATGGCAAGTTTTCGATGAAATACCTTGGTGAGGCAGTGTATATTTTAGGCATTAAGATCTATAGCGATAGATCGAGGAGGCTGCTCGACTTGAGCCAGAGCACGTACATTGATAAAGTGTTGAAGCGGTTCAACATGAGTGAGGCGAAGAAAGGGTTCTTGCCACTTTCACATGGTATAAGGCTAAGTGAGACTCAGAGTCCTTTGACATCTGATGAGCGAAGCAGGATGAGTAGGATTCCGTATGCCTCGGCAATCCGATCCATCATGTATGCCATGATATGTACAAGGCCTGATGTTGCTTTTGCAATAAGCCTAACAAGCAGATACCAGGCCAACCCAGGTGAGAGTCACTGGGCTGCGGTAAAGACTATTCTAAAGTACCTGAAAAGTACTAAAGAGATGTTCCTAGTTTAGGGAGGTGAGGAAGAGCTCGTCGTAAGGGGTTACGCCGATGCTAGTTTCCAAACCGACAGAGATGATTGTCGATCACAGTCCGGATTCGTGTACGTCCTGAACGGAGGAGAAGTGCACTGGATGAGTTCCAAGCAGGATACGGTGGCCGATTCTACCACAAAAGCCGAATACATTGCGGCTTGTGAAGCTGCAAAGGACGGTGTTTGGATCCGGCATTTTCTAGATGATCTTGGTATTTTCCCAGCCTCGGTGAAACGGTTGGACCTTTATTGTGATAATTCTGGTGCCATCGCACAAGCCAAGGAGCCGAGGAATCACCACAAGGTCAGACACATAGACCGGAAATATCACCTGATATGAAAGATCGTAAAGAATGGTGATGTAGAGTTATGCAAGATTCACATGGATGCAAATGTTGCAGATCCATTGACTAAGCCGCTTCCACAACCCAAGCATGAGGGGCACGTTAGAGCTATGGGCATTCGATGTCTATTTGATTGACTCTAGTGCAAGTGGGAGACTGTTGGAGATATGCCCTAGAGGCAATCGTGTATGATGATATTTCCTATGTGTTTATGAATAAAGATAGTCCTTGGACATTATCAATGATGTGTATCAGCAAGTACGTGACTTGTTTGCAGGACTATATATGCATTGTATGGTGACTGTCCTAAAATGTCCCTAGTCGAAAGGGCTGTGTGGACGCATAGCCGACTAGACTAGCATATGACATGGTCGATGGCTTCGTCTCACTAGCCATGGAGCGTTGGATGCTAACCGGATAATATGGACTTGGAAAGGTCTGGTCGGATTCGACATAGTCGGATCCGAGTCGAGATAAGGTCCGAGTCGGACAGACCCAACTATGAGACGCAGCGATATGTCATCTGTGAGTCTCTAGTACAACATACGTTCTATGTCCTAAGACCTGAGCTGACGCATGTACTCGGGATGGTGACAGACTTGCTTTGGGCCGACCAAACGCTACTCCTTGACTGGGTAGTTACAAAGTTAGGTTTCGAGTTTGTCCAGTCCCATGCTGCAAGACATGGTCGAGCAAGATGGGATTTGCCCCTCCGATCAGGAGAGATATACTCTGGGCCCCTCGTGTGATCCGACTAGGATAAGCATGGACATGCGACAGGGATTATGAGATAATCCGGTTTGTGGTCGGTATCACTGGAATGAGAAAGAGGTCGGGCTAGCACAAGGATGACAGTCTCGCCTTGAGCCCGACAACATATATCGTGAGGCAAAGGGAACGGAAGTGTGACACGTTGTATAGGTTTGCCTAACCAGCTTCATAGTCTGCTTGGTGGTTGGCATGCCTTGCTAGAGGCCGCTTCCAACCGTGAAGTTCGGAGGTAATCCGAACTGCGACCAAGCCTTCTTGAACCTAAGGGGTCACGCGCTTAAGGGAAGGAACCTACGAGGTCGGTTCATAGGACACTGGTCGGATGTGATCCGAACTGGACTAGGAAGGTGACCGAGTAGACTTTGGCTTTAGGGTCCGTGCGAGGCCCAAGTGTTGATCCTGCGACGGACGCTTATATAAAGTGGAGGTGCGGCAAACTCATGCGGTTGATCGCTTCGGCACTATGACTAGGGTTTGCATGTGTTGCAAATAGCCACCTCCACTTGCTGCCACCTCCACTTGTTTTCCTCCTGCACGCGCGGATACCGTTAGAGGCAGTGCACCTGCGCCACTCCGGCGAACTTGTACGTGGGATCGGACGACCGGCTGTTCGAGGGAGATCGGACGAGGAGGAGACAATCCACGCGGATGCGCTGCCCCAACTCTTCTTCCGCTACACGGCACTGCACGTCTAGTGGTAACGAACTGTGATCCATCTCCCGTAGCATGTTCTTGGTTGTTCTATGCGTAGGAAAATTTTAATTTGCAGTCGACGCACCCTACCGTAGAACCCAACAAGTCCTTTGTCCATGGATGAACTGGTAGAAAGTGCATTCCGGACTAGGATGCAGTTGTTTTCGCTCGTCCCTACACTGCAATCAGGAAGTAAAACGTACGAATCAACTTCTTTAAGATTGCGTTGGTCATTCTACCTAGTAACTACCAATGGAGGAACACCTGGAAGATGGGTGGTTAGACGACGGCAGCAAGGGATAGCCATCTCATTTTGTGCAGTTCTACTAAAACTGAGGTGTGTGATTTTGATTGCGCGGATAGAAACGATACGGAGACAGACATCCCGAAACGATATGGAGACAGACATACCTGTTTGCGCAAATACGAAATACAGTTATTTAAATAGTGACAGATATTTGCAGTGGCGTATGATTAATAGCAGCATCTATTGTGTTATAATTGGCACTAGATTGATAGTATGAAAGTGTCCTTAAGTAAGTAGCATCACATCACATAAACACTGTCACTAGATTAACATGCATAACAATAGCATTAGTATTACTGTCATGAGAGTAGCACATGGTCAGTAAATGTGCAATCAAATTTGTGGAGTTCCACCGGGATGAAGCAATGTTAGCGGTGTGAGATTTAAGTGTAACTGCAAAAACACAATTCATGGGAAATAAAGCAAGACAGAAGCACTTCATAAAATGGTGGTGGCATTGCTTCAATTTATCAACGGCACTAGACCATTACTTATAGTGACATTAGGTGGCATTGCTTAATGCTTCATGTGATTTTACATTAACGATATCGATATGGGTGTTGGGACAGCAGGGGCATAAAGTGGTGAGGCAGATGTGGCTGTCGAGAGCGGCAAACACTCAGGCAGCATGTCTGCATTTGTCCCATTTTTTATCTCCTCGGCGACATTTTCCTATGTGAGCACAAGAAATCTAGACCTGCTCATTCTCATTTCGTTGTCCCCCAACACCCGTCACTTTCTTTCCTTTTTCAACCAAGAGATAGGTCCACTTCCCCCCACCCTTCGCCATCCACCATGCTTTCTTTGTCTTTTCAACCAAGAGACTGGTTGGGTAGCCAGTATCTACTACTTTCCCCCGTTTCCTCTTAGAACCAAGTCCTAGATTCATGCTACAGCTTTCCCACTTTCTTCCCTGTTTGAACCAACTCTTAGAGTCGACTGTATGAACTAGCTTTACCTCTAATAATAGTAAATGTCTAGGTGTCTTTGGAACAGCGGTCAGAAGTAGAAAAAGATCCACACGAAGCCACGTGGGGAGCTGGGGCAGTAGAGCAAGGCAGGTTCCGAAGGAATATATATCTGAGGGTTGTCGGCATCACTACAATAAAAAGACACATCCGTGACATTTTGGGCCGAACGAATTTTTTTTCTGTCATACATATGACACTTCTATGACGATAATTGTGACAAAACCCGGTATCATCATAGATGTGGTGGGCTCCTACTTATATGACAAAAAATCATGACAGAAAATGGGCTTTTCATCCTGGGCGGGCCGGAGATGCAGCTTCATGACATTCTTTGGGCTGTCCATGACGGAAAAAACCGTGGTAGAAGCGAGGGGGAGGAAAATTTCGGGGAGTTGCCGGTTACGGTGGGAGGTCGGGGGCGGAGCGATGCGCGTTTCTCTCATACACGTGCAAGGCATTGGCTCTAACTGAACCCGAGCGAGGTGTTGGGCTCTAACTGAACCCGAGTGATTGCACTACAGGCTACGCGTTACTGAACCCGAGCGATCGATTGATGGCTGTTAATTGAACCCGATGGGGCGATTCCTTCGCTACTGCTGCTAACTGAAGTCGATCGATGCTACCTCTGCGATGAACAGTGAGCATTGCGCGGGGGGGGAGGGGTGGATGAACAGTGAGTGGTGGCGTTGCCTATGGATGAACAGGAACCCGTGGTGTGGAGGGCTGGATGAACAGTAGACGGTGGAGGGGTGGCCGTGGAGGGGTGGTTGAACAGGACCCTGTGGTGTGGAGGGCTGGATGAACAATAGAAGGTGGAGCGCTGGATGAACAGTAGACGGTGGAGGGGTGGTTGAACAGTAGTCGGTGGAGTAGCGCGCGGTGGAGGCTGGATGAACAGGAGCCCGTGGAGGCTGGAGGAGGTCGACGGTAGCCCGTGGAGGCTGGAGGAGGTCGACGGTGGAGATGAATAGTATCCCGTGGAGTCCCGTTTTGCGGTACGCCACACCCCTCCTGATAAACAAGACCCCCGTTTTGACCGTAGCTCTCCAACACAAGTCCGTTTCGTCCGTTTTGCGGTATGCCACACCCCTCCCGATCAACATGACCCCCGTTTCGACCGTAGGAGGTCCGTTTGCTCCGTTTTGCGGTATGCCACATCCCCCCGATCAACAGGACCCCCATTTCGACCGTAGGAGGTCCGTTTCGTCCGTTTTGCGGTACGCCACACCCCTCCCGATCAACAGGACCCCGTTCTGAATGTAGGAGGTCCGTTTCCTCCGTTCTGCGGTATGCTAGGACTCGTTTCCATCGCCTGTTCCATCGAAGCCGGTTGGCTCCCACGCGTTCCATTGCCTCCCGATGAACACGACGCATTCCGTTGCCTCCCCATGAACACGACGCATTCCATTGCCTCCCCATGAACACGATGACGACTCTGTTTCTCCGTTCCGACCCAGCCATGTACGTATGCGCGAGTAGGCGTTCGAGACCCCGCCCGTATGTACACATACGTGGCCGTATTTTCTTTCTTGCACCCTGGCCGATGTACGTACGTGTACATGCTACGTGCGCGCCTCTACTACGACACGTGCGCGCCTCTACATCGACCAGTATATATGTACGTACACTTTCGCGACCAGAATGACAACACTATGTACACTTCGACCAGGTGGGTCCCGACTATCAGGCACTTCCTTGCCTGCGAAGATGTAGCTAGTGGGTCCCAGCAGTCAGGGGGGCGAATCGTTTTTTTTGCCTGGACGCACTTCCTTGCGTGCGAAGATGTAGCTGATGGGTCCTAGCAGTCAGGGGGGCGAATCGTTTTTTTGCCCGGACGCACTTCCTTGCGTGTGAAGATGTAGCTGGTGGGTCCCAGCAGTCAGGGGGAAACGTTTTTTTCGTGAAATACGGTGGCCTGTCCGGTGGGTCCCCGCTGTCAGGTGGAGGAATAATTATTTTGCGCGTAATAAGGAGGCACTTCCTTGCGGCCGCCGTGGACCCAGCTGTCAGCCTCTCCACGCACAGTACTCTTCTGATGGAAGTCGGTCGTTGACCACATTGACCAGGCCGCGCCGAGAGCACCACGGCGGTGGACGACGGCAAGGCCTAGGAAGGGGAAGACACGGAGGCAGGGAAGACTCGGCAGTTGTTTCCCACACGGAGGGGAGTACGACTGTACGATGGTTTACTGGTTCGTCTGCCGTCGCCGGAGAATAACAGCAGGTGTGGGTGAGTAGAGGGATGGCTAGGCCAGCGATGGGAGTACGGTGGGGCGGTGAGGCCTGCGTGGTAGCACAGCCGACCGCGGGGAGGAGGGAGTAGGCAGTCCCGCCGGCGCTTGTTTGAGCGGCTGGAGCAGGAAGAGCAGAGATTGAAGAAGCACGACGGCCGTTGGATGGACATCCAACCGTCACTGCTTGTGTGTCAACCTTTTTTTAGGAAAGCCTCAAATCTTTGGAAAACAGCATACCACCCATCTGCCATTATAAAATCTTGAAATCTTGAAATAAATGTATATCAATATAAAATCCAACAAATTCTCCACGCATAAAAATAATGTAATTTAAAATCTTGAAATGAAAAAAATATATTTGAAACTAATTGTCGGTTTGATGTGTTTTAAAAATTTATAGCCCATTTCTCATTACTGATGGGACATTTTCTCGGCCAGCCGAATGAAAGCTCGCCTCGTCTTGAAAGATTTGCAGCCCAACAGGCCTGACAAAGCGACTTACTTGG
Source organism: Triticum dicoccoides (assembly GCF_002162155.2). Classification (NCBI taxonomy): domain Eukaryota; kingdom Viridiplantae; phylum Streptophyta; class Magnoliopsida; order Poales; family Poaceae; genus Triticum; species Triticum dicoccoides. The sequence continues at coordinate 483,167,576 of NC_041391.1, forward strand.
CAAATCACAAAAAAACTGGGCAGTGGCCGTGGACCCAGCTGTCAGCCTCTCCACGTACAGTACTCTTCCGATGGAAGTCATTCCTTGACCACGTTGACCACGCCGCACGGAGAGCACCACGGCAGTGTACGACGGCGAGGCCTAGGAAGAGGACGACGCGGAGCCGGGGAAGACGAGGCAGTGGAAGCCCATGCGGAGAGGAGTACGAGGGTTCACTGGTTCGGCTGCGGTGTGAGGCTGCCGTCGCCGCAGGGCCTGGCCAGCGGTGGGAATAGTAGGGGGCGGTGAGGCCTCCGCGACAGCACAGCCGGCCACGGGAGGCAGTAGCATGCGGCATGACCGGCGCTGCTTTAGGCGGCTGGAGCAAGAAGACCAGAGGTTGAAGAAGCACTACGACCGTTGGATGGACATTGTACGATCACTGGAGCTAGAATTGTTCATATTGACTAAGTTGAGAAAGCCCTTCGTCCCCGTCAACTTAGTAGGCCCACAAGACAGCCTCCCACCAAGGTGGGTCCCAGCTAGCCGGGGGAGTATTCATTTTTCTTGTGCGTAATAAGGAGGCACTTCCGGTGGGTCCGAGCTGACAGTGGGGGGAAAGTTTTTTTCGTGAAATATGGTGGCCCGTCCGATGGGTCCCAACAGTCAGGGGGAAACGATTTTTTTCGCAAAATACTAGTGGCCCGTCCAGTGGGTCCCCGCTGTCAGGTGGAGGAATAATTATTTTCCGCGTAATAAGGAGGCACTTCCTTGCTGCGGCCGTGGACCCAGCGGTGGTGGACGACGGCGAGGCCTAGGAAGGGGACAACGCGGAGCCGGGCCACGGGAGGCAGGAGCAGGCGGTAGCACAGCCGGCCACAGGAGGCAGGAGCAGGCGACATGATCGGCACTGCTTTGGGTGGCTGGAGAAAGAAGACGAGAGGTTGAAGAATCACTATGGCCATTGGATGGACATCATACGGTCACTAGAGTATTGACTAAGTTGACAAAGCCCTCCGTCCCCGTCAACTTGGTAGGCCCACAAGTCAGCCCAACAATATGGTGGGTCCTAGCTAGCAGGGGGTATTCATTTTTTTGGGCGTAATAAGGAGGCACTTCCTTGCGTGCGAAGATATAGCTGGTGGGTCCGACCTGTCAACGGGAGGAACGTTTTTTTCATGAAATAAAGAGGCCCTTCCTGTGGGTCCTAGCTGTCAGCTGGAGGAATCATTATTTTGCACGTAATAAGTAGGCATTTCCTTACGTGCGACTGTGGACCCAGCTGTCAGCCTCTCCACATACAGTCCACTTCTGATGGATGTCGTTCATTGACCACGTTGACCAGGCCGCGCCGAGAGCACCAGGGCGGTTGACAACGGCGAGGCCTAGGAAGGGAACGACACGGGGCCAGGGAATACTCGACAGTTGTTTCCCACGCGGAGGAGTACGAGGGTTTACTGTTTCGTCTGCCATCGCCGGAGAATAACAGCATGTGTGGGTGAGTAGAGGGATGGCTAAGCCAGCGATGGGAGTACGGTGGGGCCGTGAGGCCTACGCGGCATCATAGCCGGCCGCGGAAGGAGGGAGCAGGCAGTCTCGCCGGTGCTTGTTTGAGCGGTTGGAGCATGAAGAGCAGAGATTGAAGAAGCACGACAGCCATTGGATGGACATCCAACAGTCACTCCTCTCGTGTGTTGACAAAGTTGACAGGGCGTTGCGTGTGCGTCAACCTTTTTATTTATGAAAGCATACGCGTCAACCTGTAGTAGGCGCACAAGTCAGCCTCAAATCTATGGAAAACAGCATACAACCCATCTGCCATTATTCCTAATAATGTACAACCCATTTGCTAATTCTTAAGATTTTTTTGGAGCCCATCTTCTTTCTGTTAGCATTACACCCCATATTGTGGCCACTGTTAAAAAGTATACAAAATTTTGCATATTTCTGTGCGGTCAACTCTTTTTAATCCAGAAATATCGATTCACATTCAAACTATTTTGAAAAATAATTTATATAAATATAAAATCCAAATAATTGTCCACGCATAAAAATCAGTGGAATTTAAGGTCTTGTAATGAAAAAAATTGTCCACGCATATTTCGGTGCGGTCAACTCTTTGTATGCAAGGATGCATATGCATAAATTTTCTTTCAAGTTCAACTACAAGCATAGCGACAGCATGCTCAAGACTACTAGTTCTATGAAGAATAGAACAACCCATGGAAGGTAAAAGCACCGACACAAGTAAAGAAGTCTTGACTTTGCCAATGATGTTACCACTACCAATTCGAAACTTTTTAGTATGCAAGATAGGGGGTTCATTGGCCGGAGCCTCGGGATTTTCTGTGTTATCATTATTGTCCATATCGACGATAATCTCCCCAATTTCAGACATAGCGGCAAACAAAAGCAAGGCAGAAGAAAACAAGCGAAAAGAGAGGAGTAGATTGGGAAAGAGAGGGCGAATAAAACAGCAAGGGTGAAGTGGGGGAGAGGAAAACGAGAGGCAAATGGAAAATAATGTAAATGCGAGGGAGATGGGTTTGTGATGGGTACTTGGTATGTCTTGACTTGAGCAAAGACCTCCCCGGCAATGGCACCAGGAATCCTTCTTGCTACGTCTTGAGCTTGCTTTGGTTTTCCTCGAAGAGGAGGGGGTGATGCAGCAAAGTGTAGCGTAAGTATTTCCCTTAGTTTTGAGAACCAAGGTATGAATCCAGTAGGAGGCTCCTCAAAAGTCCCACGCACCTACACAAACAAACTGAGAACTCGCAACCAACACAATAAAGGGGTTGTCAATCCCTTCACGGCTACTTGCGAAAGTGAGATCTAATAAAGATAGTATGATAAGATAAATATATTTTTGGTATTTTGTAATATAGATGCGAAAAGTAAAGATGCAAATAAAGTAGACTGAAAGCAAATATGATAAGAGATAGACCCGGGGGCCATAGGTTTCACTAGAGGCTTCCCACAAGATAGCATAAGTATTATGGTGGGTGAACAAATTACTGTCGAGCAATTGATAGAAAAGCGCATAGTTATGAGATTATCTAGGCATGATCATGTATATAGGCATCACGTCCATAACAAGTAGACCGACTCCTGCCTGCATCTACTACTATTACTCCACACATTGACCGCTATCCAGCATGCATCTAGAGTATTAAGTTCATAAGAACGGAGCAACGCATTAAGCAAGATGACATGATGTAGAGGGATAAACACATGCAATATGATATAAACCCCATCTTGTTATCCTCGATGGCAACAATAAAATACGTGTCTTGCAACCCTTTCTGTCACTGGGTAAGAACACCGCAAGATTGAACCCAAAGCTAAGCACTTCTCCCATGGCAAGAAAGATCAATCTTGTAGGCCAAACCAAACTGATAATTCGAAGAGACTTGCAAAGATAACTCAATCATACGTAAAAGAATTCAGAGAAGATTCAAATACTATTCGTAGATAAACTTGATCATAAACCCACAATTCATCACATCTCGACAAACACACCGCAAAAAGAGTTTACATCGAATAGATCTCCACAAGAGAGGGGGAGAACATTGTATTGAGATCCAAAAAGAGAGAAGAAGCCATCTAGCAAATAACTATGGACCCGTAGGTTTGTGGTAAACTACTCACAACTCATCGGAGGGGCAATGATGTTGATGTAGAGGCCCTCCGTGGTTGCTTCCCCCTCCGGCAGAGTGCCGGCAAGGGCTCCAAGATGGGATCTCGCGGATACAGAAGGTTACGGCGGTGGAAATTGTGTTTCATGGTGCTCCTGGATGTTTTCGGGGTCCGTAGGTATATATAGGAGGAAGAAGTACGCCGGTGGCCGCCCGCGGGGCCCACGAGACAGGGGGGCGCGCCCTACAGGGGGGGCACCCTCCTATCTTGTGGGGCCCTTGGAGCTTTCTTGACTTGCACTCCAGGCTCTCCGGATCAGATTTGTTCCAAAAATAACGCTCCCGAAGGTTTCATTCCGTTTGGACTCCGTTTGATATTCCTTTTCTTCGAAATACTGAAATAGGCAAAAAAACAGCAATATGGGTTGGGCCTCCGGTTAGTAGGTTAGTCCCAAAAATGATATAAATGTGTAAAATAAAGCCCATAAACATCCAAAAGGGGTAATATAATAGCAAGGAACAATAAAAAATTATAGATACGTTGGGGACGTATCATGCTCCACTGTCGCAACCGTCCACCGCACTGGAGTTGTTCCCGCTACGCCGTCGTTCGCCGCCTCGGATCTGCTTCCCTGCCGCCGACAGACGGCCACCGCACCACACTCAACAACTTGGCCATGGGTTCGTCCAAGGCTGCACCGTCCTCCACAACTTCTGGTTTCCGGCGAACAACAAGATCGTCGGAAAAACAGAAGGAGGACACAACATTGCCAGCAGAAAGAGGTACTCCTCTTACCTTATTCGTGCAAATCTTACGTCTTCGCTCACACCGTATTCATCCCACGAAAGAAACTAGTTGAGCGCTTCTTACTGCATGTTCTTCGTGATACTAAATGCACAAGGTTTCCTCCCTTTTACTATTTCACCTTTGCTAGAGGTCAGTAGCCCGCATGGATTTCAATTCAGGGTCAGTCGAACCGCAATTAAAAGAAGCAGCACCCGCTTAAGCGCGCGGAGCACCTAGTCCGCCTGTTCCCCGGGGAAGCGGCACATCGGTGTCTATCATAGGGGTGTGGGGCGCAGGAGCTGCTTGCACCCGATCTGGAGGTCGGCGGGGGTTGAATGGATGACCGGGGGGCGGTGCCAAGCACGGCGGTGCGGTGAGTGTTGGGGAACGTAGCAGAAATTCAAATTTTTCTACGCATCACCAAGATCAATCTATGGAGAGGCTAGCAACGAGATAGAGGGAAGTGCATCTTCATACCCTTGAAGATCGCGATGCGGAAGCGTTACAAGAACGCGGTCAGTGGAGTCGTACACGCAGCGATTCAGATCGCGGTCGATTCTGATCCAAGCACCGAAGAACGACGCCTCCGCGTTCAACACACGTGCAGCCCGGTGACGTCTCCCATACCTTGATCCAACAAGGAGAGAGGGAGAGGTTGGGGAAGACTACATCCAGCAGCAGCACGACGGCGTGGTCGTGATGGAGGAGCCCGGTACTCCAGCAGGGCTTCGCCAAGCACTACGAGAGACGAGGAGGGAGAGAGGTAGGGCTGCACCTCGGGAGAGAGAGACTCATGTCTTGGGCAGCCCCAAAACCTCCACTATATATAGGGGCAAGGGGAAGGGGGAGGCGCCCTAGGGTTTCCCCTAGGGGGGGCAGCGGCCAGGGCAGATGGGATCTCCCCTTTGGGTGACTTGGCCCCCAAGCCAAGAGGTGGGAACCCTAGATGGGGCGCCCTAAACCCCCTGGTCATGTGGGATTAGGTGAGGGGGGCGCACAACCCCTTACTGGGCTGGTTTGACCCTTCCCTTGGCCCATGAAGCCCCCCAACACTTGCCGGGGCTCCCGAAATACCTTTCGGTCATGCTGGTCATCACCCGGTACCTCCAGAACACTTCCGGACTCCAAAACCCTTCGTCCAATATATCAATCTTCACCTCCGGACCATTCCGGAACTCCCCGTGACGTCCGGGATCTCATCCGGGACTCCGAACAACATTCGGTAACCGCGTACATACCTTCCCTATAACCCTAGCGTCATCGAACCTTAAGTGTGTAGACCCTACGGGTTCGGGAGACATGCAGACATGACCAAGACGTTCTCCGGCCAATAACCAACAGCGGGATCTGGATACCCATGTTGGCTCCCACATGTTCCACGATGATCTCATCGGATGAACCACGATGTCAAGGATTGAAGCAATCCCGTATGCAATTCCCTTTGTCAATCGGTATGTTACTTGCCCGAGATTCGATCGTCGGTATCCCAATGCCTCGTTCAATCTCGTTATCGGCAAGTCACTTTACTCGTTCCGTAATGCATGATCCCGTGACTAACTACTTAGTCACATTGAGCTCATTATGATGATGCATTACCGAGTGGGCCCAGAGATACCTCTCCGTTTCACGGAGTGACAAATCCCAGTCTCGATTCGTGCCAACCCAACAGACACTATCGAAGATACCCGTAGTGCACCTTTATAGCCACCCAGTTATGTTGTGACGTTTGGCACACCCAAAGCATTCCTACGGTATCCGGGAGTTGCACAATCTCATGGTCTAAGGAAATGATACTTGACATTAGAAAAGCTTTTAGCAAACGAACTACACGATCTTGTGCTATGCTTAGGATTGGGTCTTGTCCATCACTTCATTCTCCTAATGATGTGATCCCATTATCAATGACATCCAATGTCCATGGTCAGGAAACCATGACCATCTGTTGATCAACGAGCTAGTCAACTAGAGGCTCACTAGGGACATGTTGTGGTCTATGTATTCACACATGTATTGCGGTTTCCGGTCAATAGAATTATAGCATGAATAATAGACGATTATCATGAACAAGGAAATACAATAATGACCATTTTATTATTGCCTCTAGGGCATATTTCCAACAATGAGGTCGAGGGGAGGGCGCAGATAGGGGAGGAATACTGGGCCGGTGGTCGCTGGCGTTTGGAGGAAGATCGTCAACACTGACTGGCTGGAGGTAGATGAAGGCGATCTGCCCGTTCTTTGTACATCGGACGGTGCAGAAAAAATGGACTGACCTATTTGCTTTCAGTCAACTGTTTTTTTCATAGAATCCTATAGTAATTGAGTGTGCCATGCATGTTGTAGAGCTATCATATGTCTCCCGTCATTTATTTCTCACTGACCTGCTATCTGCTACCTTTACATTGTACTAATTGTGCACACACTTCACCCATACTCACACTATTGTTTTTTTATGCATGGGTATTTCAGACTCTTGACGCAGTGTTGATGAATGCAGAAAAGAAAAGACGGAAGTCGCTCCAGTGTAATTCGAAGATAAGTAGTAAGCATTTCAGCGGTCTAATGGGTGCAGTGTCAGCAGTTGGAGACAGTAAACGTAGCTCTGCAGTTGATGATATCAATTGCCACACACAACCATCCCAGATGCTTGCTTTAACTTTGCGCTGTCAAATGTGGTTGCATCTTGCATATGGTGTCTAGCTTGTATTGCTTCCAATTTGGTTAAATTGCATCTGCTTACTTTACACATTATACCTTTGATAATGACATGCCTTCCTGTTTTTGATACATACTACATATGTCTATTAACTATGTTCGTACATCAACCTAATGCTCTTTTGTATCCCTCATCAATCACTTATGATGAGACAATCACCTGTGTGGGTTACTGTGAGACGCCCTACTCGTTTAAAGAGTGCAGTGTCATCCTCACACATGATTCTCAAGAAAGAGCAAGGCTAAATGAAGATAGTCAACGTAGCTCTCTAGTTGATCACCGCAATTCCCCCACACCACCATCGCAGGTGCTTGCTCTTACTTGGCAGTGTGATATGTGGTTGCATGTTGCATATGGTGTCTACCTTGTAATGCTTCGAATTAGGGTAAATTGCATCTGCTTAGTTAACACATTATACCTATGAATATGACATGCCTTCCTGTTTTTGGTACATACTACGTCTTTCTATTAACCATGTTCTTACATCAAACTACTTCTCTTGTGTATCCCTCATCAATGCTCCTAATTTGTTAAATTGCATCTCCTTAGCTTACACATTATACATGTGAATATGACACGCCTTCCTGTTTTTGGTACATACTACATCTGCCTATCACACCATGTTCTTACATCAAACTACTGTTCTTGTGTATCCTGCGTCTATCGCTTATGATGAGACAGTCACGCGCGTGGGTTAATATGAGACGCAATACTCTTATAAACAATGCAATTTCATCCTCTCCACATGATTCTCAAGAAACAACAAGCCTAAATGAAGATATTGAACGTTGCTCTGTACCTGAAGACAACACTTCCCCTACACCACCATCACAGGTGCTTGCTCCAACTTTGTAGCGTGATATGTGGTTGCATGTTGCATACCGTGTCTAGCTTGTAATGCTTCTAATTAGGGTAAATTGCATCTGCTTAGTTTACACACTATACCTGTGAATATGACATGCCTTCCTATTTTTGGTACACACTACATCTATGTGTTAACCTTGTTCTTACATGAAACTACCTCTCTTCTGTATCCTGCATCAATCACTTACGATGATTCACCTTTATTCGTTGCATATTGCATATTATTTCTAGCCTGTTGCCATGTATTGCTTCTAATTTGGTCAAATACATTAGTTAGGGCACCCTTTTTAATTTGGCAGAGTGATATTGGTTTTATCTCTCATATGGTTTCTAGCTTGCATCGATTCTAACAAGTTCAAGCACCTTGTGCTTAGTTTACACTTTATACATCATACATGTCAATATGTCACGCCATCCTGTTTTTCATACATATTCCATCCTCCTATCATGCGGCTGCCTTACATGAAAGTAGTGTTTGTCAGTATCATGCATCAATAAGTTCTGAAGAGCAAATTTTATTCCTTTTTCTTGTGGGTTTGACTTGACAAGGAAAAATCAAGAATGAGGAAGGAAAATAGTAAGGAAGGCGATGATGGTGGTCCTCTACAGCAACGTAAGCAGAGCATCTGTACCGATTCTCCTTGTACTGATAATGCATTACATGGTCCAAGTCTCTGCTCCCCTACTCCACCATCCAAGGTGCTTGCTCTAACTTGGCAGTGTGATATCTGGTTGCATGTTGCATGTGGTGTCTAGCTCGTATTGCTCCTAATTAGTGTAAACTGCATCTGCTTAGCTTACACATGATACATGTGAATATGACATGCTTTCCTGTTTTTGGTACATACTATATCTGTCTATCACACCATGTTCTTACATGAAACTACTCTTCTTGTGTATCCTGCATCAGTCACTTATGATGGGACACCTTTAAGTTGGCAGTGTGATATTGGTTTGCGTCTTGAATATGATTTGTAGCATGTATTGCTTCTACTTTGATGAACACCACCTATGACGAGACAGTTTTAACTTGGCAGAGTGATATTGATTGCACCTTCCATATGGTGTCTTGAAGTGTTTCTAATTTGTTGAAGCGCCTTCTGCTTAGTTACCACATCATAGGTGTGAATATGTCAAGCCGTCCATTTTTTTGTACATATTCCATCCTCGTATCATGATTTTGCCTTTCATCAGAGTAGTGTTCATCAGTATCACGCATTAATGAGTTCTGAAGAGCGAATGATATTCCTTTTTCTTGTCGGTATGACCTCACAATGCAAAATCAATAAAGCTGAAGGAAATTGGCAAGGCATTGGATGATGATGGTCCTTTCGAGCAACTGAAACGGAAGTTCTCTACAGATTCTACCCCGCCATCCTCCCAATAAGATTCGCAAGACAACGCAAGGCTAGATAGTCAACGTAGCTATGTAGATGATGAGCACATCTCCCCTACTCCACCATCACAGGTGCTTTATCTAACTTGGCACTATTATATGTGGTTGCATGTTGCGTATGATTTCTAGCTTGTATTGCTTCTAACTTTGTTGAATTGCATCTGCTTACTTTACACATAATGCCTGTGAATATGACATGTATTCCTGTTTCTACATCAGACTACTATTCTTGCATATCCCGCATCAGTCACTTATGATAAGGCACCTTTAAGTCGCCACTGTGATATTGGTTGTGTCTTGCATATGATTTCTAGCATATACTGCTTCTAGTTTGTTGAAACGCCATACAATTTGAACTTGGCAGAGTGAGATTGGTTGCATCTTTCATATGGTGTCTAGCTTGCACTGCTTCTAATTTGTTGAAATGCCTTCTGCTTAGTTACCACATCATAGGTGTGAATATGTCACACCATCCTGTTTTTCATACATATTCCATCCTCGCATCATGTGTTTGCCTTTCATCCGAGTAGTGTTCGTCAGCATCATGCATGAATGAGTTCTGAAGAGCGAATTTTATTCCTTTTTATTATCGGTTTGACTTCACAATGCAAAATCATTACAGCCGAAGGAAATTAGTCCGGCAGTGGATGATGGTGGTCCTTCGGAGCAACTCAAACAAGGGGTCTCTACAGATTCTACTCTGCCATCCTCCCAACAAGATTCGCAAGACAACACAAGGCTGGACAGTCAATGTAGCTGTGTAGATGATGAGCACATCTCCCCTACTCCACCATCACAGGTGCTTGCTCTAACTTGACACTATTATATGTGGTTGCATGTTGCGTATGATGTCTAGCTTGTATTGCTTCTAACTTGAATTGCATCTGCTTACTTTACACATAATGCCTGTGAATATGACACGTGTTCCTGTTTCTAGAACATACGTGTACATGATGAGCACATCTCCCCTACTCCACCATCACAGGTGCTTGCTCTTACTTGGAACTGTTATATATGGTTGTGTTTTCCGTATGATGTCTAGTTTGTATTGCTTCTGATTATGTAGAATTGCATCTGCGTAGCTTATAACTTATACCTGCAACGATCACTTACCCGTAAGACACATTTAACTTGGGACTGTGATGTAGGTTGCATCTTGCATTGTCTTCTAGCTTGTACTGCTTGTGTGTTCTCGAAATGGCACTTACGACGAGACACTTTTTACCTGATATAGTGATATTGGTTGCATGTTCATATGGTGCCTAGCTTTCATTTCTTCTAATTTTGTTGAAATGCCTTCCTCTTACTATTTTTTCATACATATTCCATCCTCCTATCGTACGTGTGAATATGAAACGCTGTCTTTTTTTGTATATATTCCATCCTCCTATCCTGCGCTTGCCTTACATAAAAGTAGTGTTCGTCTGTATCATGCATCAACCAGTTATGCAGAGCTAATTTTATTCATCTTCTTGTGGTTTTGACTTCATAAGGCAATATCAGAAAATAGGAAGGAAAAGAGTAAGTTAGGGGTTGTTGGTGGTACTCCGCACCGACGCAAACAGAGACTCTCTAGATTTGCCACTGCTAGTGCTAATGAAGTTGAAGTCCCAAGTCTAAATGATGAGTTCATCTCCCGCACTCCACCATCGCAGGTGCTTGCTCTAAGTTGACAGTGTGATAATTGGTTTCATGTTGCATATGTTGTCTAGCCTGTATTTCTTCTATTTTGATTAAATTGCACCTGCTGTGTTTATACGTTATACATGTGCATATGACATGGCTTTCTGTGTCTAGAATACACTGCATCTATCTATCATACCATGTTCTTACATCAAAGTACGACTGTTGTGTATCCTACATCAGTAACTCATGATTGATAGTGGTTGCATCTTGCATTGATTTCTATGTTGTACTGCTTCTAATATTTTGAATTGCCACTTATGACAAGACACTTTTAACTTGGCAGAGTAATATTGGTTGCATGTTTCATATGGTGTCTAGCTTGCATTACTTCTATTTTCTTGAAAATCCTTCTGCTTAGTTTGCACATCGTAGCTATGAATATGTCATGCGTCCTGTTTTTCTTACATATTCCATCCTCATACGGTTGTCTTACATCAAAGTATTGCTTGTCTGTATCATGCATCAATGAGTTCTGAAGAGTGATTTTATTCTTTTGTGTTGTGGGTACAACTTGACATGGCAAAGTCAAAAAAGAGCAAGGAAAATAATATAGTAGGGAGTGCTATTACTCGTTGGGTGAAACGGAAAAGGTTCTGTCGTCGAGATTCTGCTGGTACTTATAGTGCAGTAGAAGGTCCATGTCCACCGGCTAAATCTACAAACACAGTATCACCTGCTCCACCAGCTGCAGCATCCGCTTCAACTGTACTAGCATCTCAACAAGTTACTCGTTCGTTTGCTCCGGAACTGGCCAGTTCCCAAGCTATCTTCACACCTAACACTACTTCCGAAGCACTGCTGACACAACAGGACTTGGCAAGATCAGATGAACCTCATGAGCATCAACACCAAGACGGTACCTGACCAAGTCAAGTTGCAGTTGCATGCTCCTTTATATGTACTCTCACAGTTTGATGTACACTAACACTTTCCATATTCGTTGTTGAACTAGTACCACGGCGCAAGCGGAAACATACATCAGGGATAATGCTGGACAGATTAACAAAATCTAAAGGAGGAATAATGGAGATCCATTTTGAGGCAGGTTTGAAAAGGCCACGTGATGCTACAGAGTCAGCCAAGTTAGTATCAGAGGCAGCCGTTGCCGTTAGGTGTCATGCGTGTATCCTCCCAACGTGGATCCAGTACAGGAATGAGAAAGACAATACCCAGTTTAACACCTTCCACTACTAGGGAAAAGGCTAGCAGCAACGCGGGTTTTTAGGCTAGCAGCAGCGCGGGTGGTCGTGCTACTAATAAGGCGCTATAGCTAACTCATAGTAGTAGCGCGGTCCTAACCCGCGCTACTACTGTTGACGATATCAGCAGCGCTTTTTGGGAATGCGATACTATTAACTAGCTGTAGCGATTTCGCCATCCCTCGCTACTGCTATATCTTTCATCATTTTCCCATTTCAGTTCTCCTTTCAGATACTAGATACTAGGTACTGCTAGTAGATATCAAATTCATAAACCATTACTAGGTACGGTAGTACTCCCTTCGTTCCAAATTACTCGTCGTGGTTTTAGTTCAAACCACGACGAGTAATTTGGAACAAAGGGAGTACTAGATAACAATTTCATGCATAGCCAAGATGCATCCTCAAGCAGTACAAGGTCATATCAACGGCCATCATCATATGTAGTTCTAGATGATATCGACGACGATCATCGTATGCAGTTCTAGATGATATAGCCACACACACATATGTAGTTCTAGATGATATAGCCACACACACATATGTAGTTCTAGATGATATAGCCACACACACATATGTAGTTCTAGATGATATCGAAGACAATCATCATCCTCAAGCCTGGGCGGTTGGTGTTCCTGATAGTAATTAGGATGGCCTGTCCAACACGAAGATTCTTGCCATCGAGGAATTTCTTCCACCCAACCGAGTTTAAGTGTGTGCGACCGTCCGTGTCCACGCGGTAAGTACAGGTTGTGACGGATCCCCTTGCAGTAAGGCGTAGTCCAGCTGAGCCTTCTTCATCAGGCTCGATACCATAACTCACAGATATGCTCTTTGCCAATTTCTGAATAAGAAAAACATATCAATTAATAAGCATGTGATCGAACTCTACACTAAAACATATATATCATCGACTAGATTCCACACAACATACCATATCATTTGACTATACACTAAGTAATTCACACTATTAATTTGCATTTGTAAGTATAACATACCATATCATGTCGATCAACCATGGTATTTGTCAAGCGGGTCACGAATGGCACCCCGAAAAAGCCAGCACGTGGCGGAATTATGTCCCACAGGTTGCACACCTCCTCCTCACTCAGCCTTGTTCTTTGAGCTACGATGGCTTCATGAAGTGGGTCCTCATCATCTTCATCGAGTAGGTCCTCATTATCTTCATCATCTTCATCATCTTCGTCATCTTCATCATCTTCCACCAGGTTGAGATAAATGACAGCTAGCTTGGGTCTTTCTGCTCGGAAGTTGAAGCTGATCAACTCACCACCAGTAAGATGCATGCGAGCGACGAAACGGGCCCATCCATCTCCTCCAATCTGCGACATATTGCGTCCTTTCTCGACCTCCATAGTGTACGGCCCCCAGGAGCCTCAAATGTCACAGTGTCTCCTGTCAGCTTGTTGAATTTCAACCTCACATTGCATGGGACGATCTGTGTAAAATAAGCAAAATGACACAATGCAGTAATGCCAACACTAAAAAAAATAGTTATTACATTTCATCTAATTTCTTACCGCCGCATGACGAAAACTCGGCTGGAAGTAGATGCCGAACAGCTTGCCAGTTGCAAGGCTGCTGGCGCATCTTGACTTGCACAGTTGACATACTGGTGGTGGTGGTGGCGCCATTATTCCAAAAGCAATATGAGCAAAGGATTAACGATCAACTAAATCAAAATGTTCTAAGTGAACTAAATCAACTAGCCTACTAAATCAACTAAATCAAAATGTTCTAAGTCAACTAAATCAACTAGCCTACTAAATCAACCAAATCAAAATGTTCTAAGTCAACTAAATCAACTAGCCTACTAAATCAACTAAATCAAAATGTTCTAAGTCAACTAAATCAACTGGCCTACTAAATCAACTAAATCAAAATGTTCTAAGTCAACTAAATCAACTAGCCTACTAAATCAACTAAATCAAAATGTTCTAAGTCAACTAAATCAACTAGCCTACTAAATCAACTAAATCAAAATGTTCTAAGTCAACTAAATCAACTAGCCTACTAGGATGGTGGAGGAAGGCGGAGCGAGGAGGGGCCGACCGGCGCGGCCAGTTGAGGGAGGACGAAGGAGGAAGGCGGAGCGAGGAGGGGCCGGCCGGCGCGGCCAGTTGAGGGAGGACGGAGGAGGAAGGCGGAGCGAGGAGGGGCCGGCCAGCGGCGAGTGGAGAGGGAGGACAGAGGAGGAGGCCAGTACCGAGTCCAGCAAGGAGGAGGAGGTGACGACGCGCGGCGCAGACGGAGGAGGGGCGACGGGGGAGTGCGGCGCAGACGGATCGGAGAGGATTGAGTGGCTGTGTGTGTGAGTGGATCCGAATGGAGGAGATGAGGGAGATGAATGGCTTAGCAGTAGCGCTCTTCAGGAAAAGACGCTACTGCTAAGCTACCTAGCAGCAGCGCCTTTCACAGTAAAGCGCTCCTGCTATGTGTCAGCATGTAAAAATAGACTTTGTTCAATATATCAAAAACACATTGATCATCAACGATCTTTTTGTGTACAATCTGGTTTGACAATATGAGTCCTCACCGGTTTAGGAACAGGTGAAGACTCATATTGCAGCCACAAATTCTACACATAGAGTTCAATGAAGATCAAGTGCTTGTAAAAGTGTGATAAGTAACATATTTAAGGTGGTAGAAACTCTCTTCACGGAGCGAGGTGGGACTAAATTTTTGTAGGAAACTTAGCAGTAGCGCTTATCAGAGAAATGCACTGCTACTATGCCACGTAGCAGTAGCGCGCATCACCTTAACGCGTTGCTGCTATAACTACCCTCGCGGCGGCCTCGTAGGAATTATAGCAGCAGCGCGTCTTTGGGGTGACGCGGTACTGCTATATTTGTCTCAGCAACGGGTTCCGTCTGTCCGCGCTACTGCTAGTTAGCAGCAGCGAGTTATTTTGGAGCGCGCTGCTGGTAAGATTCTGTGTATAGGCTTTTCCCTAGTAGTGTTCCTTGACCATTTATCCGTAAGTAATGTTATTCATCGCAGTTAGTAATATTGTCTTGCTTTGTCCCATACTTTCTAGCTTCCTCCTAATAAGACTCACATTCTTTTTTCAACAGATGAGGTTCAAGTTGGATCCGAAAGATGATGCAACTAAACAAGCATGCACTCATGTTTTTCAGTCTGCTCTGCGATAGTATCGGTACCACCTTAGAAAATCTCACTTTGAAGGCAAGGCTAACAATGAAATCGCCCAAACATCTCCAGTGGAATATATTACAGATGAAGACTGGACAACCCTCGTTAAACACTGGTCTGATCGAAAGTATCAGGTAGGCTATATGTATTTGATCAGACCACATATTGAACTTGTATTTATGTATGTGCCTTACAAGTGTATCTTCTTCTAGGCTAACTGTTTGAAGAACAAAACCAACCGTTCTAGAGTGAAATTCCAACAGACAACAGGATCTCATAGCTATATTGCACACTGCGAGGCTCTTGTAAATAGCTGCTACTTCCTTCGTTTTTTGTGCCATATTATCGTATCTATATTGACTTGTTCCAAATACAGAGGAAAGCTCGTGCGGACCAAAAAGAACCTGAACCGAATGAAGTGCAAATCTTCAAGGATTGCCACACCAGCAAGATGAAGGGCATGAGCACACCAGTTCAAGCCGCTGTTGTAAGTCCTTACTCCTCCTACCTTGAACTGATTGGTACTGTGATGTGTTCATTTAACTACTTGGTTTGCAGCCAATGTCAGTTACTCTGTTCACTTTTATACACAGTTGTCTTAACATATCATTTCACCTTACATGGTTTAAAAGAGATGAAGGATATTCTTTTGGTCTTGATGTGTAGTCTAGTTGTTATGTTCACGTTCGCAGATAATGATAAAATAGCCTGTTTGTTTTATATCTGTTTGCCCATGATTTGAATGATGTCATACTATGTTCATCCTACTTTAAACCATGTCTCTTTATCCCTAGATGTCAACGAATGTGAGGAAATAGACAATAAAGTAGGCATCCTACATGGACATATGTTCCGAAAGTGATTTTATTATATAGTTGGCACTACCATACATGCTAATGTATTACAGTAGTTCACCAAAATAAGTTATGTATAAACATTTAACCCACTTTGTTTGTTTTTGTCTCATTAGTAACTTATCTGGTACACTAATCTACAAGTTCAAACTTTCAGGAAGCTATGGAACAAATGATTGAACAGCCACAACCACCTGAAGGTGACGAGGCTATTACAGGCACAATGTCACCTCTTGCTGCAGTGCGGTAGTATCTCTCCACTAACAGTGCAAAAAGCACCTTCCTGCATAATTTTGGGTTGTTTGTCAAGGTAACCTCGTCCAAATCGCCTACTGAACAAAATCTTCCTGCTAGACAGAGTGATATATCTGTGCTCCAAACACAAGTCCAATCCCTAATGGACGTTGTTTCGGAAACAAGAATAGTGGTTGAGAAATGTCATCAAGATATGAATGGTTTTGAAACCAGACTATCAAACATTCGCTTCGTTATTGAAGAGCAATGGCGGAAAAAGGTGGAGATCGTGCTGCTCCATCAGATTCTACAGCCTGAAACATTAGCACTCAGGTCAAATGATCTGTGCTTCTATACATGTGATGGTGCTTTTATCTGGAAGGACTGTAAACTTTATGCCAACAGGCCTTTTGTTGTATGATTGGAATTTATTTTGTTATGATACAACATTTATGATGCTGCCACAGGCTGCTAATTATGACGCTATTTTTGTATAGTGTAGGTTTATCTTAGTAATGTATTCGGCTGAATGCTTCGTAGGAGTCCAACATGCCAACATTCGTCGGGCCCATTCCAATTGGGCTAAAAACGATTACGGGCCGAAATTGGCATGTAGCCCACTAAAAATATCTGGGCTTAAATTAGCATAAGCTTCCAAATTTTTCTGGTAGGCCTGTGCCCATAGTGGGCCTTTAACGGGCCTAAACATAATTTGGGCCCTCAGTAAAAATAGGTCGTTTACAGGTGTAAATGTCACGCACAATATGCGATACTATCCTAAAGAGACTCGAAGGTCCCACCAAGGATAGAACCGCATATTGATACGCTTTTGCAAGGTGGATATCATTACATCAACATTACGTAATAGATGGGGATACATACAAAAGGCATACAATGCCACACGAATACAACATCATCTTACATAAGAGCACCATCCGACTACGGATGAATCACAAACAGAAACTCAAACGACATCCACCCTGCTAGCCCAGGCTGCCGACCTGGAACCTATCCCCTGATCGAAGAAGAAGCAGAAGAAGAACTCCAAAACAAGCAAACATCACTCTCGCGTCATGATCATCGCATAACTTGCACCTGCAACAGTTGTTGTAGTAATCTGTGAGCCACGAGGACTCAGCAATCCCATTACCATGGGTATCAAGACTAGCAAAGCTTAATGGGAAAGGAAGGGGTAAAGTGGTGAGGTTGCAGCAGCGAGTAAGCATATATGGTGGCTAACATATGCAAATAAGAGCGAGAAGAGAGCAAACGGAACGGTTGTGAAGCTAGCAATGATCAAGAGGTGATCCTGAACTCCTACTTACGGCAAACATAACCCAAAACCATGTTCACTTCCCGGACTCCGCCGAACAGAGACCATCACAGCTACACACGCGGTTGATGCGTTTTAATTCGGATCTGGTGTCAAGTTATCTACAACCGGACATTAACAAATTCCCATCTGCCACATAGCCGCGGGCATGGCTGTCGAAAGATAATACCCTGCAGGGGTGTCCCAACTTAGCCCATGATAAGCTCTCGCGATCAACGAAGGATATCCCTTCTCCCAGGAAGACCCGATCAGTCTCAGAATCCCGGTTACAAGACATTTCGACCATGGTAAAACAAGACCAGCAAGACCGCCCGATGTGTCGACAATCCCGATAGGAGTCGCACGTATCTAGTTCTCAGGACACACCGGATAAGCTAAGCGTACAGGTACCGACGTAACCCAAGTTGCCAAGGGATGGTCCCACACGGTGCTCTAGTTTGAACCAACACTTAGACAAGCATTGGCCCGGGGGGGCTAAAATAAAGATGACCCTCAGGATGCGCGACTCCCAAGGGAAAAAGGCTAGGCAAGGCAAATGGTAAAACCAAGGTTGGGCCTTGCTGGAGGAGTTTTATTCAAAGCGAACTATCAAGGGGGTCCCATAAATCACCCAACCGCGTAAGGGACGCAAAATCCGGGAACATAACACCGGTATGACAGAAACTAGGGCGGCAAGAGTGGAACAAAACACCAGGCATAAGGCCGAGCCTTCCACCCTTTACCAAGTATATAGATGCATTAATTATATAAGAGATATTGTGATATCCCAACATAATCCTGTCCACCATGGAGCAATCTTCAACTTCACCTGCAACTAACAACGCTATAAGAGGGGCTGAGCAAAAGCGGTAACATAGCCAAGCAACGGTTTGCTAGGAAGGGTGAAAACGGTTAGAGGCTGACATGGCAATTTGGGAGGCTTGATAAGCAAGAGATAGGTAGCGCAGCATAACGATAGAACGAAGCAACTAGCATAGCAATGATAGTAGTGAGATCCAGGGTAGCGATCATCTTGCCTGAAATCCCGCAAGGAAGAAGAATGAGTCCATGAAGAAAATGAGGCCACGAAGACGAACCAAGCATAGACGAACGAATCCTCACGATCGCAACGAAACGGGAACTATTGAGAAGAAGCACATAACATGGTAAACACACCACACATGACAAGGCATGATGCGCAACCAAGTATGATGCATGACAAGGTTACAAGAAGCTACTCATGGCAAGAGAGGTTGCATACAAGATTACAACAAGCTACAGCAGGCTATAAATGCAACCAGGGGCATGAATGGACAGGGCATGACATGTATAACAAAACATCCTAAGTGAACATCTCCAGATTATGCATAGAATGACTTGTAGCAGCAGGTTTACATAGCATCATAATATAACAGAATCAGTCTAGCAAAACAGCAACAACAAGTACTCTACTTCACGAGCTCGATGCACTCACCACAGGGCACACAAAAATACATGGATGGCACCACTTTAAAGATGGCATGATGTAGTACAGAACACATGTAGAGCTCAAGCTCAAAGGATGCACACACAAAATGCAATGAAAAAGACAAAACAACAAGTTATAACAGTCTCAGCAGGTTAACATCATATAACACTATTGCAATGATGATTAGGGCATCAAGATGGACTGAAACAAATATGGCACATTGGAAAGAAATAAAGAGCATCTCACAGCAAACATTTTGATATATTACACGCACGAAACGGAGCAGCACACACAAAAATGGCAGGTCAAAGTATGCAATATGGTGATAAAATTTCTGGGACTTGGCAGTTTTTTACCCTCGCGAAAAGTGGGACAGGGAGGATCCGGGACGGAGGGATCCGGGTGCGGGGAGGTGGTGTTTGGATGGTTGAACTGGTGGATCTAGTACACCTGACCAGATCCAGCAAGGACGGCGGCGGAGGACACGTGGCGGCGTATGATTGGACGAGGGGGCGACGGCGGACATGTCCGCGGTGGGTTGGACGCGTCCGACAGCGGGAGGAGGAAGAGGCTAGGGTTAGGGGTGTTTCCATCCGAGATTTTGGGGGAGAGGGACATATAAAGGCAGCTAGGAGACACCAAATGGAGTGCGGTTTTCGGCCACGCGATCGTGATCAAAAGACCGTGAGCATGGAGGGGGTTTGGATGGGTTATTGGGCCACTTTGGAGGGGTGTTGGGCTGCAACAAAAGAGGGCTTTATAGTTCCCCGGTTAACCGTTGGAGTATCAAAAGGACTCCAAATTGCAGGAAACTTGACAGGCGGTCTCCCGGTGGTGTATGAAGGCCGCTTGGCAAACCTCGGTCCATTCTGAGAATGTTTAACACCCAATCATAACAAGAGACAAAAGGGGAACGCCGGAGGACATAGGAGTGTCGGATTGCAAAACGGACAATGGGGAAAAATGCTCGGATGCATGAGACGAACACGTATGCAAAAAGAGATGCACATGATGACATGATAAAATGCAACACACAAGCAAATGACATGGCAACGGCGGTGAATAACTGGCAGACACCTGGCGCATCAAATCCAGGGCGTTACAACTCTCCTCCACTAACAAGAGATCTCGTCCCGAGATCTTAGGACCGAGACGGAACGGAAAAGGGATGAGGTGAAACAGAAACTCAAGAGAAGAAGTAAAGAATCGAAAGAATTCGAGAAGAAGATAGGAACGACGAGAATGACGAGAATCGAAAGCTCACGGAATCAGATAGACTATGAAACCACTCCGGTTAGAACAAGATAAGAAACGAATAAGACTGAAAGGATTTAGGCAGCACTCCAGCTGAACATGGAAAGAGTTGGAACTGAGATTGACAAAATGGAACGATAGTTGACGAGAGGAACAACACAATGCCTCCGGAAGAATTGAAAAATTTGAAAGAAAAGAACGGAGAAGAAGATGACATCTTCTACCACGAATGAACTAGAAAGCAACCTTAGAAGGAAATATTGAACATAATTATTGAGAAAATTAACAACGAAAATAATAAGCTTGTTGTGGTCTTATAGGTAACATCTCAAGATCATAAGGTGATAACCGGCTACAAACGGAAATGATTGGATAGCTGAGAAGAACGAAGAAATGTAAAACTCCACTTTAAAAGAATACGGAGAATTAATTGCACTTCGAGACGCGAGAAGAAAAGATACTTGAACTCCTCCAACAAGAATCTTGATGAACTCTTGAAGAATGAATTAAATCATGAAGAACCACCATGAAGAACTCTGATAACAAAAAGGGTGATGAGATAGAATGAAGGATGAAAGAATAGGATTAAAGCTTGCGGTGATTTAGATGGAGGTTCCGACAAAATGGCCGAGGAAATTTGAACTCTAGAAAAGAAAAGATGGAAAACACTTGGAACTAGAATTTATTCCTCACGAACAAACTCCGAAGGAAGGCATTAATCAACTTGACAAAAGAAGGATAAGAATTACATTATGCTTATCCTCCACCAATTAAATTGATGTGAAGCAATGGATTTGCATACTACTTATTCGCGTTGGAAAGGATTACCGAGATATATAGCGCAAAATTGGGAAAGTCTTCATGAGCCACCGGTAGGATTCAAAAGAGCGAATGGATTAAAATGATAATCAAGGAAAAAGAATCTTGACCGAACCACCGTAATAATTCAAAAATGACTGATGAAAGAGACTGAATCACCAGGAAGAATTAGAAGAACCAATATGCCAGAGGGGATTTAGATGCAAAAGAACAAAGAGATCATGAGCTGATTAAAGAATACTTGAACGAAGCACCGGGATAATTGGATAATTGTAGCTGAAATATGAGGACAACGAATTCTTCTGGAACGATGGCCTCCAGTGAAAAGAAACGGGAAAAACAAGTTCTGACATACTCTGGATGGGTAAGAAAAGAATATCTGACAAATGGAATAATTGGAGAGGATAATATGAAGCTAGAACCATGAATCTTCGAGAGAACGGGCAATATTTAGAAGAAAAACTATTCTTCGGTCTTCAAAAGTTGAGAATGACGATGAGAAAGAACACCCAAATTGTTGAGATACTCCGGGAGAATGAAAAGCGAAGAGGTTGAGCCAACAATGAAAATGATTTGAAATCGATATTGGAAAAGCATCTGACTGATGAAATTCATACTTACGTCAAACTACGAAAAGAATTAGGAATGGCTCCGGAATAAATAGAAGAGTCAGGTCAGATCCTGGGAAAAGACCTGTGGGTTAGGGCCCACTAAAAAGAAAAAAACCGTTGGAAAGGATTGTAGAAGAGATAGGTGATGCACCGGAACAATTAAAATATTTGAATGAGGTGACAACCTCGAATTAATTCAAACACACACGAATCTCCTGAGATGTCTTGAGCACTCTGAAAGGATAAACTGGCGAGAGGCGAACGAGCAGGAAAACAATTGATCTACGGAAAAGAATATGATCAACCCGAAAAGCTTGAATTGTGTGTACCGGAAAAGAAAGGGATGAAGAATGACAAACAAGATGAGAATTCACCGGTTGAAATAATTGATGAAAGCCTGAATAGGCTCCGCACGAATGAAACTGATGCTCGAAACAGACTCAGGCTCCGAGAAGAAGAGGGTGGGAGGGCGGGAAAAAAACAAAGGCAACTTGGAAGGGGAACCGACAAATATCTTGAATAGAAAACACCGGTCGAAATCATTGAGGAAAGAAAGCAAAGACTTCGCACGAGTAGGATGGATACTCGATTACGAACTCCGACTCTGAGATGAAAAGGGGTGGGCAAGTGGGAAAAAGAAAACAACTAAGGATAGAGAAACAACTTCGTTGAGAGCAAACTGAGGATTGAACTTGCAAAGATGAAGAGGCTCGAGCAAACTTGACGAGAAATGCACTGGACAAAAGAGCTGAGAACCAACGATCGGAAAACCAACTGCATGATCCTAAAGAAAATTTGAAGGGGAAGAGAAGTAATTCAAAACACCTATGCCAAGATTGCTCACTAGAGCGACGAAGGGGCAGATGAGCAAAAAGAATTCCTACTCTCCGATATAACTAGACTCCGAAAACAGTTTTCTTCTAGACTCGACAATGGCCAAACTACACGATCAAACAAGGGGGGCTTCTAAGGTCGGTCAAGGCTCTGATACCAACTTGTCACGCCCAATATGCGATACTATCCTAAAGAGACTCGAAGGTCCCACCAAGGATAGAACCGCATATTGATACGCTTTTGCGAGGTGGATATCATTACATCAAAATTACGTAATAGATGGGGATACATACAAAAGGCATACAATGCCACACGAATACAACATCATCTTACATAAGAGCACCATCCGACTACGGATGAATCACAAACAGAAACTCGAACAACATCCACCCTGCTAGCCCAGGCTGCCGACCTGGAACCTATCCCGTGATCGAAGAAGAAGCAGAAGAAGAACTCCAAAACAAGCAAACATCGCTCTCTTCTAATTAAGCAATAGTAAACCCCTGCTAATGGTGCCACGTCATCACATTTCTGTTGTCAATCCTCACTTGATCCAAATCACTGCTCATGTTCAAAGTCAATTTCAAAGTCAAAAATTCAAATTTTCCAAACATGAAAACTAAAATGTTCAAAGTGTGGGAAATAATCCCTGGATACTTTCATGTTGAAACCAACCTCTTTTGGATTCCCAAAGTGCCCTTGAAAATTGTTTAGTGGTCAAGCAGCATTTAAGATTGGCCTTTTCAATTTCTAAAAATGGTTAGACAACTCCTTTTGGCCTCAAACTTTTTGTGTCTCCTATAAATAATGTGCTTGATTTATGTGACAAGTTTCATGTTCAACAAAACTCATTTGGTATTAAATTAAAGTGTGAAACTGTGGTGAAATGAATAAGCTGAAAAGTAAAAAGAGGAAAAGGCTAAAATCCTACCGTGTCTTCAGGCCATATGTGACCACAGTGCACATGGCCCAGCCCACCACGGCCTTTTCCCCTTCTTCTGTTCCTTTGTACAGAGAGGAGACAGGGGCCATGGTGTGGCACGCATCCACCCCCACCATCCCGCGGTCCTTCTGGTGGATAAGAACGTCGCGCGCGACCCCACTGAACCCTAGTCCCCAAATCCCCCTCTCCCTCGATCATATCCGATGAACTGGAAGAGGCCGAGCTCGCGGTCGTCGTCATCATCGTCGATCTCGCGGCCACCGGCTCCCATTCGTCGCGCCAAGACGTCAAGGAACTCCGCCATCGTCGTCTCTGTCGCCCTCGCCTATCAGTTGGAGCTCGGACGGCCTACTACCTCGCCATCGCGCGATCTTCTCCACCATGGTAGCCGCATCTCATCGACGAGTGCGACGCGTCCGGCTACCTCGAGTCGTCCTCGGGCCGTCCCTGCAACGACAGTGAGCTCTTGTTCGATTCCCCTCCTCCCCCTCTCGAATCCATTCCGTAGGCCGTCGTAAGCCACTACCGTCGATCTCGCGCTCACCAACCGTCGGCCGTGCCCCGGGCTCCCCTGTCGCATCCTGACTGCGTCCCGCAGCGCCTAGCCGACCCCCGCGCGCGCTCGCGTCCTACGTGCATGGCCGCCCAGGCCCGGCTCGCCGTGCTGCCGCTACTGCTTCCCCTGCCGCTGTCTGCTTCTGCCCGGCAACCCCGCCTGTTGTTGTGCGTCGCCCCGCCTTCTCCCAGGGCCGCGTCGTGCCCCTGCCGCCGCCCACTGGCCATCGTGCCGCGTCCTCCAGCTTCCCCTTCCCTCGTCCATTTTGTCGGGCCACTACCGGCGC
>NC_041391.1:483192638-483202636 GCF_002162155.2 Triticum dicoccoides
TCCAGCATCGACAACCGGCGCCTGCGCCTGCTACCAGTTTCGCCCAGCGCCCGCTAAACCCTCCTGGGCCACTTACAAGTGGGGCTCGGCCCCTTGTAAAAAATTAAATTTTAAAATAAATAGATAAATAATTAATCAATTAATTAACTTAATTAAAGTTTGCTTAATTAAGTTAACATGTTAATTAACTATCTAGTTTGTAATTATTTAGATAGGTGTATGACAGGAGGGCCCCACCTCCTGTTGACCAGTCAATCGTTGACTGTGAACTGGGACCCCCTGGACCCACATGTCATCCCCTGGTACACTTTTGTGTATGCAGAGCTGGGTGCACCTAGCATTTACTCTTTATTTTCGAATTAAATTAAATTGCAGAATATCTTTAAATCTTCGGAAAATCATATAAAATAAACCATAGCTCGGATGAAAAAGTTTTCTACATGAAAGTTGCTCAGAACGACGAGACGAATCCGAATGCGCGGTCCGTTCATCTGTCACGTGCCCCTATCATAGTAAACATGCAACCTTTCCCTCCCGTTTCATCTATCCGAAAATGCCTAACTCTGGGAAACTTCCCGGATGTTATCACCCTTCGCCGGTATTGTGCAGCACCTCGTTAGGACACGTCTAGCTCTGCCTGTTGTCTTGTTATGCTCTTGCTTGCTATGTGTTTACTGTTTTCTCCCACCTCTTCTCTTCGGTAGAGCCCGTGACAGCTGCCGATGCCGCTGTGATCGGCTACGTCGACGACGACCCCTCCTTCTCGCCTGACCAACCAGGCAAGCCCCCCCCTTTGATCATTCCGATATCACCCATTCTATACTCTCATGCTCACATTAGATTTTGCTATTGTTATTGATTGCTCCTATTCTAATGCATAGCCTGCTTTTGTAACCTGCTGTTGTACCTTACCTGCTTATCCTAAACTGCTTAGTATAGGTTGGTTAGTGATCCATCGATGACCCCCAGTATTTGTCCTTGTTGCCCATGCTTCATCATCGACGACTCGATCAGCGTGATCGACGACTAGAGCCCGACACTTTACATCACATCACGCCCCTTTAGTTGCTCGACTCTGCAGAGCTACTATCGAGTGCCGAGGGTGATCCCTCATAATGCACTCCTGATGATAATTCTGTAGTGTAGCTATTCAGTCGTTGTCATCGATGGTGATTCCTCTTTCACCATTCCCGATACGGCTTGGTCGTTCAACACCTCAAGTGTGAACCTCGAGGGTGGTCCCTCTTACGTTCACCTTGATGATTACATTGAGTGGAATCCACCGAGGGTGATTCCTCGGGTTTTCCCCTTGATGTTTGGACACACAGTTACCTTGACTCTACTTGAGACCTTTGTTGAAGTCGGGCGGGCCCGTTGAGCACCCGCGAGTTGATGTGAAAGTCGGGCGGGCTCGTTGAGCATCCGCGAGTTTTCCACATGGCAAGGCCGGGCAGTCTAGGCCCTTGCCGTAAGTTCATGAGACGGGGCGACGAGGTCACCTTATCGTGAGTCTCTGCTCGTTTCCGCGAGCCCCCAATGCACTAACAGGTTTGGGTATTTGTTCTGAGTTGGCCTCTGGCCTTTACGCACTAACCACCACGTGAGAATAGATATGGGCCTCGACGTCGTGGTATCAGCCGAAGCTTTGTCAGACGTCTAGTTCAGCAGTGCGGCATGGTCGGATCGTGCTGGCCATCTGAAGCGGTGCTGGTATCCACCCTGCTCGCAACGACCCGGAGTGCTGCGGGCGATGGGCCCAAGACCTCGGACTGCTTAGGATGTAGACCGGCGGGGACCTCTCTGCTGAGCCTAGGTAGGGCTGCGACATGTTGATCTTCCGAGGGAGGGCATTAACCCCAGAAAGGTGTGTCCGGCCAGAGGGATCGAGCGTGTTGGGTAACGTGGTGCACCCATGCACGGAAGATATATATTTGAATACCGTGTCCACGGTAATGGACGTTCAGACTTGTATCCAGATCTTATATAACTAGAAATGGATACTTGAGATATGTGATGGACATGTGGCTTCGGGATTACTTTCTCGTAGGGAGTCGAGGAAGGATATCTGGGCGTTGATGTTACAACATGTTTGTTAAATATAAACTGCTACTCTTTACTCTTCTACATGCTGCAAGATGCTCGGAGCTGCTTGAAGATGCTAGTCTTCGATAGGCTAGGCCTTCCCCTCTATTCTGGCATTCTGCAGTTCAGTCCACAGATACAACCCTTCCATTTGATATCAATGCATACTTAGTATAGATCTGATGCTTGCGAGTACTTTGGATGAGTACTCACGATTGCTTTGCTACCTCCTTTTCCCCCCTTCTTTCTTCTTTCCGGTTGATGCAACCAGATGGTGGATCCCTGGAGCCAGATGCCATCGCCGATGGATGCTTCTACGTGAAGACCGCCGACGACCAGGAGTAGTTAGGAGGTCCCAGGCAGGAGGCCTTGCCTCTTCGATCATGTTGCTTTTGTGCTAGCCTTCTTAAGGCATCCTTGTTTAACTTATGTCTGTACTCAGATATTGTTGCTTCCACTGACTCTTGTGTATTGCGCTATGCATTTGAGCCCTCGAGGCCCCTGGCTTGTAATATAAAGCTTGTATTATTTTATTTGTGTCTAGAGTTGTGTTGTGATATCTTCCAGTGAGTCCCTGATCTTGATCGTACACATTTGCGTGTATGATTAGTGTACGATTGAATCGGGGGCGTCACATATTGAGAAGAAGCACACAACCTGGTAAACAGACCACACATGACAAGGCATGATGCGTAACCAAGTATGATGCATGACAAGGCTACAAGAGCAACACATCCAAGCAAGTTTAAATGAGGCCGGAAACAACATATAGCAATTCCGGTAAGTCCCCATATGCAAATTTCGAAATTGGTCCTGATCTTAATAAAACTTATGTTCAAGTTGTTAAACAGCAAGTTAAAATGCACCACGATGAACTACACAAAATTCTAGTCAAGTTACATATAAGGCTCATTTAATTCGGAGCTACGGCCTAAAAGATATGAGCAAAACAAGTTAAACATGGCATTGATGCTAAATGCATCCAAACATCAAGCAAACACTCTCGTAACATGGATGTAACATGATAATATGAAACTACATGCAAAATCAAGCAAGTTTCATATAGAGCACACTCAAAACGAAGCAACGGTTCAACACATACACCATACAAGTTTAAAGGACAAGTTGTCCAAAACAGCAACTAGGCATCTAACAAGCATCCAAATTATATGCTAAACATCTCAACGTGCAAACAAAAGGCATGGGCATGAAGTACAGGTAAAGCATGACAAAACATGAACACTGAGCTATCTCCAAAACACAAGAGCATGCTCAAAAGGACATGGCAAGATTGCAAATAATAACAGTTTCAGACTTAGCAGAAATAACATCAGGTTGCAATGTTTAGAGCTATCAAACCACATGTTACAGGAAATTATCATGGCAAAAAAGGCATGGAATGAATCTAATAATTTCATAAAACAAAAGTCCCTTACTGACCTTGGGCCAAAAGGGCATAGAAAATATGATGGCAACCATGTAAACATAGCAAGTGATATGACAGATTCATACATGGCAGGAACAACCATAAGTAGGCATGTTGGTGAGCTTGTACCACTCACCACAGAGCAATACATGGCATGGCAAGGCAACCAACAGTAAGAAGACATGTTTGTGAAGCTAAGCATGGCAAGAGAAAGTTCATAGGGTGCATGGATCACTAACAACAATCATGGCAACATTGAACTTAATGTTAACAGGCTGACAGCAACATTATTTAGCAAGTTTGGAGCAAGATTACAACAAGCTGCAGAAGGCTATAACTTCAACCAGGGGAATGAGTGGATAGGGCATGACATGTAAAACAAAACATCCGTAGTGAACATCTCCAGATTATGCATAGAATGACTTGTAGCAGCAGGTTTACATAGCATCATAATATAACAGAATCAGTCTAGCAAAACAGCAACAGCAAGTACTCTACTTCACGAGCTCGATCCACTCACCACAGGGCACACAAAAATACATGGATGGCACCACTGTAAATATGGCATGATGTAGTACAAAACACATATAGAGCTCAAGCTCAAAGGATGCACGCACAAAATGCAATGAAAAAGACAAAACAGCAAGTTATAACAGTCTCAGCAGGTTAACATCATATAGCACTATTGCAATGATGATTAGAGCATCAAGATGGACTCAAACAAACATGGCACAATGGAATGAAATAACGAGCATCTCACAACGAACATTTTGACATATTACACGCACGAAACAGAGCAGCACGCACAAAGTTATGGCTGGTCAAAGTATGCAACATGCTAATAAAATTTCTGGGACATGGCAGATTTTTACCCTCGCGAAAAGTGGGACGGGGAGGATCCGGGACGGAGGGATCCGGGCGCGGGGAGGTGGTGTTTGGATGGTTGAACTGGTGGATCTGGTCCACCTGACCAGATCCGGCGAGGACGGCGGTGGAGGACACGTGGCGGCGTATGATTGGACGAGGGGGCGACGGCGGACATGTCCGGCGGCGGGTTGGACGCGTCCGATGGCGGGAGGAGGAAGATGCTAGGGTTAGGGGTGTTTCCATCCGAGATTTCAGGGGAGAGGGACATATAAATAGGTAGAGGGAGCTAGGAGACTCCAAATGGAGTGCGGTTTTCGGCCACGCGATCGTGATCGAACGACCAAGAGCATGGAGGGGGTTTGGATGGGGTATTGGGCCACTTTGGAGGGTTGTTGGGCTGCAACAAAAGAGGGCTTTACGGTTCCCCGGTTAACCGTTGGAGTATCAAACGGACTCCAAATGGCACAAAACTTGATAGGCGGTCTCCCGTTGGTGTACGAAGGCCACTTGGCAAACCTTGGTCCATTCCGAGAATGTTTAACACCCACTCATAACAAGAGACAAAAGGGGAACGCCGGAGGACATAGGAGTGTCAGATTGCAAAACGGACAACGGGGAAAATGCTCGGATGCATGAGACGAACACGTATGCAAAAAGAGATGCACATGATGACATGATAAAATGCAACACGCAAGCAAATGACATGGCAACGACGGTGAATAACTGGCAGACACCTAGCACATCGAATCCGGGGCGTTATAGTAAATATCTCGAGCCCATAAAAAACATGGGCCTTTAATAGACCGAAAGTGAGATTGGGCCCTGATTGTGCCAAATAACCCACTGGACTTAGCAGGCCGAAATGGTGGCCCATTTACGATGCGGATATTTGACAGGCCGAAATTCGGACGGGCCGTAAATGCGCTGACCTAATACACGGGCCTTTAACAGGCCGGAACTTCAGTCGGTCTAGATTATCATCATTTTTATATGGGCCGTTAATGGGCTCGATATGACGTTGGGCCACATATGGCCCATGGTTTACGTCCGGCGTTAACAGCCGAAAATGACAACAGGCCGAAAGTGGCCCAAATCTATAGTGGGCCTCTAACAGGCCGAATGATAGACATGGCCGAATATGACCCAAATCCTTCACGGTCGTTTATGGGCCGAATGTTTTGATGGCCTGTAAATGGGCCCAAATGAAGCCGGACCTTTAACAGGCCGGAAATACACTGGGCCGTAATTCGGCCCAATTACTTAGCGGACTGTTAACGGGCCAGAAGTGACCATGGGCCGCATTGATGACAAGTTTAGACCAGACCATTGATGGGCCGATTTGACAGAGAATATTGGGCCTTTAGCTGGGCCGGCCCATTATGGTCTGCAGAATCTTGTGGGCCTTTATCTGGGCCGGCCCGTTGTGGTCCGTGAAATCTTGTGGGCCTTTAGCTGGGCCTGCCCATTATGGTCTGCTAAATTTTGTGGGCCTTTAGCTGGGCCGGCCCATAATGATCCCCTAAATCTTATGGGCCTTTGGTTGGGCCGGCCCATTTACACTTTGTGGGCCACTTTTGGGCTGGTCCACGTGTCAACATATCATAGGCCCATCTCGACCGTTGGATGAGTGACACCTGTGCCAACGCGGAGCTAACACGTGGATCCGTTAGCCAATGAGAATTTTACACATGGAAAATCGGCATTGGTCGTGGCTGTTAACGGGTTATCGGATCCAAAATCCGACCCGATAGCTTAACGGCGTTCCGTTACGGTGGATGCCATGTGTCGGTCACCCTTGACGAAAGCACTTCTGTGACGCGCGATTTATCGTCATGGAAGTGGACACTTCCATGATGATAATTTTGGTAATGTCATGGAACACTTCTATGACAGCACAGGTATGACTATCTTGATTCTGTCATAAATTTGTCATGGATGTACATGCATGACAAAAAATGCGACCTACTGTGACAAACACATATCATCACGGAAGTGTATTTTTTTTGTAGTGCATGTGGCAAAGACGGCACCGGAGGGCGCATCTTGGCCACAAGACCGCAGGGAGGAAGAAGGGGCCGGAGGCCCTCTCGAGCCGGCGCGTGCTCTCTCGGAGAGAACGACACGTTCGCCAATCGGGACGCGCGGGTAGCCGTTGGTCTCCTCCCTCACCGCTGACGACAGCGTGAACAACGCAGCTACACCCCTGCCTCGGTCATGGTTATCCGGCCGGATTTGTGACCAGCCATGAGCTGAGAGAGAGAGTGTGGCCACCTATGTGTTGCTTAGATCTGGAGAGCATGAGAGAGTGAACGAGAGCAACCCTAATAAAGCAAGCGCTAAGGCTACTGCTTATATATAGTGGATGATTTTGTTGTACCAGCTTCAAAAAAATGCGCTCCTACGTGTACCCGCGAGTGGGTATGAGAGAACTAGTACGTGCATGCACCGCTTCTCTTCGTTAGAGTACAATATACTATGCCCAAAGAACGTTCGCCACAAGAGTAATAGTATAAGTGTGTGACATGTGAGCTAAAATAAAATGTGTGCGACGTCTTTTGTTTTTTAGAAGTTCTGAGGTTAGGGTGTGAAGAGCACATATGTGTGTGACGTCTACCTGCAGATTGACGGTGGGTGCCAGAGGACTCGGGAGAGTCATGACTCGTGAGGGTGCGTGTGTGTGTGTGAGAGAGGGGGCACGTATCAATGCAATGCATGTGTCCATAAATCATTATCCGACAAACGTTTTGTCGTGGTATTCTCACGGGGGGGTGCAAGATGACATATGCCACAAGGTGGCTTCGTGTGAGGGCAAGACTGCTGCTGATAGGCCCGGGAGCGGGTATGCGAATAGCACGCGGTAGTTTACCCAGGTTCGGGGCTCTCCGAAGAGATAATACCCCTACTCCTGCATGTCTGAGTATATCTGAGATATCTGGTACAGAGTTGCTCCTAGAGCTGTATCTGGGATCAGTACCATGGGTATCTGACTTTGTATATGCCTGTATGAGGTATGCTCTAGTGGCCGGCTATGCCCATGGTTATGGCCGAATGGATGTGTGTGAGCTCATGTGTGAGTGCATGTGAGAATGGATGGATGGATGGCTATACATAGTGTGGAGCTAGCTTACTATCTAAGGTATGTGGTGGTATGGGAACAACGGGGTATGGTGGGTGTCATCCTTGTTGCCTGGGTCACTTCATAAATAGTGCCCAGGGACAAGGGATACTGTACATGATGGCTGGGGTGACACGTGAATAGTGCCGGGTACGGCCATCACGTCGGGGTCGCGTCAGGCTACAATTGACTTCGGGCAGCCGGCTGGTTGGAGCAGTCGGCAGCCAGCAGCTGGCCTGGTGGAGCAGTCGGCAGCCATCAGACGGTCTGGTGGAGCAGTCAGCAGCTAGTAGTCGGCCTGGTGGAGCAGTCGGCAGCCAGCAGCCGGCCTGGTGGAGCAGTCAGCAACCAGCAGCCAGCAGTCTACCGGGTAGTTAAACTGAGGGGCTTTGCTAGCTCCGATGTCTTGAATTATTGTCTCGCCGTCTTCGGGGTACCCATGGCCAATTACTCCGACAGTAGCCCCCAATCCTAAGAGGAACTTGGCAAAGTTGGTCGGAGGTTTTTTGGCAAGTGTTCATGGAAACAATCATGAAAAAGACAAAGTTAGTCCACGCATATATGTCAAATGTTTGCTTTTAGCATTGCAAGTTTTATGCGGAGGGTGCCGACTCGGTTTCGTCCGAGCCCCCTTAAACTTCTTCATGTTCCCTCCGCTTTTTGGCTTGTGCTCTCGCTCGCGGACAGCCGCTCTGCAGTTTGTGGCTGAGAGTGGGCCGTGAAGCGGAGTGTACAGTACTCAGAGTCTGGGAGCAGATTTAACCAAGCAGATACTCATAAAGGAAACGGCCGGGTCGCCCGAAGCGCTTTTCTTCCCGGACGTTTTTCGTGTGGATGGCCTCCAGCGTTCACTCTTGCCAGCCGGACAGCCGCACTGCGGTCTGTAACTGAGAGTGGGCCTTTGGTACCACGCACGCTACTAAGCCGTCTGTGGGAACTAACGTCTCAGGCCAAGCGGCCAGCCCCCAGGCCAACTCTGGCTGGCGCCGGGGCAAACAGTGATGCAACTGTAATAAAATGCGGAGATAGCCACCGAGCATCGCTTGGAGTTATCCGTGCTTGCGTGATGCAAAAAATATGCGGGTGAAGAGCTCACATTGATTTTTGTGTAGTCGCGGTCGTCGAAGACAGCCGGCGCAAGTCGCGCTCGCGGAGCACGTCGGCGCACCCGCTGGGTGTAGCCCTCGAGCCTCCGGGTGCTCGAGGAGGGGCCGGTCGGGCTTGACCGGCTAGGGGGTGAGCGGGACGCGGCCAAGCCGGCCTGGCACAGCCGGCCAGGTGGCGAGGCATCTAGCAGCGCCCTTTTCTTTTTTTCTCTTTTGCCGGTTGCTGGCAGCCGGACAAAACTCTTCTTGTTTTTGGTTCTTGCAATCTTCCATGGGGGCGCGCCAGCGCACCCACTGGGTGTAGCCCCCGAGATTCAGGCCGACTGCTGAGCAGTCGGGCCGGATCTCCCAGCGACCATTTTGTCTTCTTCTACGCGGGGGCGCGTCAGCAGACCCGCTGGGTGTAGCCCCCGAGATTCGGCCCGACTGCTGAGTAGTCGGGTCGGATCTCCCGGCAACTACTTTGTCTTCTTTCTCACGGGGGCGCGTCAGCGCACCCGCTGGGTGTAGCCCCCGAGATTCTAGCCGACTGCTATTGTAACACCCCGGATTCGATGCGCCAGGTGTCTGCCAGTTTTTTGCCGTCCTTGCCATGTCATTTGCTTGCGTGTTGCATTTTATCATGTCATCATGTGCATCTCATTTTGCATACGTGTTCGTCTCATGCATCCGACTATTTTGCCCGTTGTCCGTTTTGCAATCCGACACTCCTATGTCCTCCGGCGTCCCCTCTTGTCTCTCATTGTGAGCGGGTGTTAAACTTTCTCGTAATGGCCCGAGGTTTGCCAAGCGGCCTTGGTATAGCACCGGTAGACCGCCTGTCAAGTTGCGTGCCATTTGGAGGTCGTTTGGTACTCCAACAGTTAACCGGGTAAACGTAAAAGCCCTCTTTGTGTTGCAGCCCAACACCCCTTCAAACTGGCCCAAAACCCATCCAAACTCCCTCCATGCTCTCGGTCGTTCGATCACGATTGTGTGGACAAAAACCGCTCCCCATTTGGACTCTCCTAGCTCCCTCTACCTATAAAATCACCTCCCCCTCCGAAATTCACGGTGCTAACCCTAGCTCTCCCTCTCCTCGCGCCGCCGGACGTTTTCTCCCCACCGGCCGGACATGTCCGCCGCCGCCTCAGCGAATCGGGCGCCGCCACGTGTCCCCCGTGCCCCGCCTCTCTCTCCTCCGCCGCCACGGCCCGCGAGGCCCATGGCCGGCCTGCCTCTGGCTGCCTGCGACCCCGCCGCCCGCGCCGGCTTGGGCCGTCGCCGCCGCCTCGTGACCCCGTCGCCGGCGCCGGACCCCACCGACTTCTCCCTCGGGCGCCACCCCCTGCGCCTCCTCCGCCGCCGCCTGCCCTGGCCGGAGCCGCCCGGCCCCGCGGCCATCTTCGTCGGCGCCAGTCAC
>NC_041391.1:483202957-483208347 GCF_002162155.2 Triticum dicoccoides
CTCGTGCCGACCCCCGCCCCGGCCGCCGCCGACCCCGCGCCGTCCCTGCGCGCCTTGCCCTCACCTGGATCCGGCAAGGCGCCGCCGAATCCGCCCTCTCCGACCCCGCCGGCCACCTCCTCCCGCATCTCCGGCGAGCTCTAAGGCGAGCCCGGCCCGCCTCGATCCGCGTGCCCCAAATCCAGGTCCAAAGAGGTTGACCCCGAAATTCCTCTAAGTCCCTAGTATTTGGACATTTTATGCCCGTGTTCATCGCATCATAACTCTGCATCCATAGCTCCATTTCATGCGCATGATATATCAAAATGTTCATCATGAGATGCTCTTCATTTCATTCCATTGTGCCATGCTTGTTTGAGTCCATCTTGATGCCCTAATCATTGTTGCAAGAGTGCTATGTGATGTTAACCCGCTAAAACTGTTATAACTTGAT
This sequence comes from Triticum dicoccoides, assembly GCF_002162155.2. Classification (NCBI taxonomy): domain Eukaryota; kingdom Viridiplantae; phylum Streptophyta; class Magnoliopsida; order Poales; family Poaceae; genus Triticum; species Triticum dicoccoides. The sequence continues at coordinate 483,203,391 of NC_041391.1, forward strand.
GATTTGTTATTTTTGTTGCATTTCATGTGTGCATCCTATGAGTATGAGCTCTACATGTGTTTTGTGATACATCATGCCATCTTCACAATGGTGCCATCCTTGTATTTTTGTGGTTCTTGTAGTGAGTGCATCAGGCTTGTTAAGTAGTGTACTTGCTGTTACTGATTTGCTAAGCTGAATCTGTTATTTTGTGATGCTATGTAAACCTGCTGCTACAAGTCATTATATGCATAATCTGCAGATGTTCACTAAGGATGTTTTGTTATACATGTCATGCTCTATCCATCCATGCCCCTGGTTGCATTTATAGCCTGCTGTAACATGTTGTTATCTTGCTCCAAACATGCTAAATAATGTTGCTGTCAGCCTGTTAACATTAAGTTCAATGTTGACATGGTTGTTGCTAGTGATCCATGCACCCTATGAACTTGTTCTTGCCATGCCTAGCTTCTCAAACATGTCTTCTTACTGTTGCTCACCTTTTCATGCCATTTATTGCTCTGTGGTGAGTGGTACAAGCTCACCAATATGCCTAGTTATTGTTGTTCCTGCCATGTTTGAATCTGTCATATTATTTGCCATGTTTACATGGGTGCCATCATATTTTCTGTGCCATTTTGGCTCATGGTCAGTAAGGGACTTTTGTTCTATACGATCAGTAGATTCATTCAGTGCCTTTGTTTGCCATGATAAGGTCATGTAACATGTTATTTGATAGCTCTAAACATTGCAACCTGATGCTATTTCGGCCAAGTCTGAAACTGTTATTATTTGCAATCTTGCCATGTCCTTTTGAGCATGTTATGGTGTTTTCTAGAGATAGCTCAGTGTTCATGTTTTGTCATGCTTTACCTTTACTTCATGCCCATGCCTTTTGTTTTCACGTTGGGATGCTTTAGCTTATTGTTTTGATGCTTGCTAGATGCCTAGTTGCTGTTTTGGACAGCTTGTCCTTTAAACTTGTATAGTGTATGTGTTGCACCTTTGCTCCGTTTTAAGTGTGCTCTATATGAAACCTGCTTAGAATTGCATGTAATTTCATATTATCATGTTGCATCCATGTTTTGAGAGTGTTTTCTTGATTTTTGTATGCATTTTGCATCAATGTCATGTTTAACTTGTTTTGCTCATATCTTCTAGGCCGTAGCTCCGAATTAAATGAACTTTATATGTAACTTGACTAGAATTTCGTGTAGATCCTCTTGGTGCTCTTTAGCTTGCTGTTTAAAAACTTCAACTTAATGTTTATTCAGATCTGGACCAATTTCGAAATTTGCATATGAGGACTTACCGGAATTGTTATATGTTGTTTCCGGCCTCATTTAAACTTGCCTTGATGTGTTGCTCTTGTTTGCATCATCTCTTGCCATGAGTAGCTTCATGTAGCCTTTGTCATGGATCATGCTTGGTTGTGCATCATGTCTTGTCTATGTGTGGTGTGTTTACCATGTTGTGTGCTTCTTCTCGATAGTTCCTGTTTCGTTGCGATCGTGAGGATTCGTTCGTCTACGCTTGGTTCGTCTTCGTGGCTTCATCTTCTTCATGGACTCGTTCTTCTTCCTTGCGGGATTTCAGGCAAGATGACCGTCACCCTGGATCTCACTACTATCATTGCTATGCTAGTTGCTTCGTTCTATCGCTTTGCTGTGCTACCTATCGCTTCCTCTTCAAGCCTCCCAATTTGCCATGTCAGCCTCTAACCTTTTTGCGCTTCCTAGCAAACCATTGCTTGGCTATGTTACCGCTTCGCTCAGCCCCTCTTATAGCATTGTTAGTTGAAGGTGAAGTTGAAGATTGCTCCATGGTGGACAGGATTATGTTGGGATATCACAGTATCTCTTATTTAATTAATGCATCTATATACCTGGTAAAGGGTGGAAGGCTCGGCCTTATGCCTGGTGTTTTGTTCCACTCATGCCGCCCTAGTTTCCGTCATACCGGTATTATGTTCCCAGACTTTGCGTTCCTTACACGGTTGGGTGATTTATGGGACCCCCTTGACAGTTCGCTTTGAATAAAACTCCTCCGGCATGGCCCAACCTTGGTTTTACCATTTGCCTCACCTAGCCCTTTTTTCCCTTGGGTTTCCGGAGCCCGAGGGTCATCTTTATTTACCCCCCCGGGCCAGTGCTCGTCGTGAGTGTTGGTCCAACCTGTCAACCGCCGGTGGCCAGCAGGGGCAACTCTGGGATGGCCTACCGGAAGTTTGGACAATCCGGTGTGCCCTGAGAACGAGATATGTGCAGCTCCTATCAGGATTTGTCGGCACATTCGGGCGGCTTTGCTGGTCTTGTTTTACCATTGTCGAAATGTCTTGTAAACCAGGATTCCGATACTGATCGGGTCTTCCTGGGAGAAGGTATATCCTTCGTTGATCGCGAGAGCTTATCATGGGATAAGTTGGGACACCCCTGCAGGGTATAAACTTTCGAGAGCCATCCCCGTGGTTATGTGGCAGATGGGAATTTGTTAATGTCCGGTTGTAGATAACTTGACACCAGATCCAAATTAAAACGCATCAACCGTGTGTGTAGCCGTGATGGTCTCTTTTCGGCGGAGTCCGAGAAGTGAACACGGTTTTGGGTTATGTTTGACGTAAGTAGGAGTTCAGGATCACTTCTTGACCATTGCTAGCTTCAGGACCGTTCCTTTGCTTCTCTTCTCGCTCTTATTTGCGTATTTTAGCCACCATACTTGCTTAGCCGCTGCTGCAACCTCACCACTTTTCCCTTTCCTTACCCTTTAAGCTTTGCTAGTCTTGATACCCATGGTAATGGGATTGCTGAGTCCTCGTGGCTCACAGATTACTACAACAACAGTTGCAGGTACAGGTTATGCGATGATCATGACGCGAGAGCGATGTTTGCTTGTCTTGGAGTTCTTCTTATGCTTCTTCTTCGACCAGGGGATAGGTTCCAGGTCGGCAGCCTGGGCTAGCATGGTGGATGTCGTTTGAGTTTCTGTTTGTGTTTCATCTGTAGTCGGATGTTGCTCTTATGTATGATGATGTTGTATTCGTGTGGCATTGTATGCCTTATGTATGTATCCCTTTCTATTATGTAATGTTGATGTAATGATATCCACCTTGCAAAACATCTTCAAGATGTGCTTCTATCCTTGGTGGGACCTTCGAGTTCCTTTAGGATAGGGCCGCATCTTGGGCGTGACAGCTAAGCAGTCGGGCCGGATCTCCCGGCGACTACTTTGTCTTCTACTTTTTCTTCTTCAGCCGGCTGGGCGGGCGGACCCCGACATAGCAGTCGGACTCTTTGCAGCCGGCCGGGCAGCTAGTGGTCGGACGCACATCTGGCAGTCGGATGTACATTTCTTTCTTTTTCTCTACCGGTTGTGGGCAGCCGGATGGCTTTCCACTCGTGGGCGTGTTAATGGAGCAGTCTGCCCGCATCTCTCTTTTTTTTTCTTTTTTGTAGCAGTCTGCTCCGACCTTTTTCTAGTCGACCACTTCTTTTTTTTTTCTGTCCGACTGCACGCGAGCAGCTGGACGCCACCACTTGGCAACAATCTTTTTCCTTCTCTTTCTGCCGTCTGTTGGCACCCGAACGCTCTCTCTTTTTTTTGGGCAGCCGGCAGCATTTCATTCTCACGACCCCATCTCTTCTTCCAGCCGTCCTGTTTCTCTACGAGGACCCGGCCACAACTGACGACTGGACTTGGAGCGCAGCAGACGGCGGAGGGGGAGGCCGGCTGCGGAGCAGCTGCCGGCGTCGGGAGGCGACGCGGGGAAGCCAGTTGCTGGACGGGAGTTAGTAGGGTCATACGCAGTCGGGTGGCGGAGGCGGCTCGGCGCAACGAGCCGGAGGCCGAGAAGGTGGAGCCGGCGGGGGCGACCCAGGAGGTCGGAGGCCGGGTGGCAGGAGGAGCCGGCCGTCCGGGCTATGGGCCAAGGGAGCCGGGGAACCCGGCGAGCGCGGGAGCTGGCCGGCCAAGGTGCGGGGCCAGCGGGCGCGCGCGTGCGGGAGTCCGGGTGAGCGGCGAGCCAGTGGCTGGCCCGGGACGGGGCTCGCAGGCGGAGCAGCAGCTGGCGCACCGCGCAAGGAGGAGCCATCCAGGCACACGAGCGTGCGGACATGCAGCTGAGCCGGCACGCGGTCATAGAGGTGCTCGGGGGAGAGCTAGGCGGAGGAGCGGCCGATGCCCAGGCGCAGCACGGAGAGCCATAGAAGGCAGCAGCGGGGCGATGCTGTCGGGCAGAGGAGCAGAGCTGGGGTGGAGCGGTCATGCTCGGGGGAGCATGGGAGCACTGGGCAGCAACGGCGAGGCGAGCGCTGGGCGAAGCAGTGACCGGGTGGTGCACACGCATGGAGATCGTGCGGCCGGCGACGCGAAAGTAAGATAGCACGTACATACGTACGTAGAGCTAGCTAGCTATAGAATCCATCGAGCTGCCAGGGTGTTTGTTCGCTGCTAGCTTCGTACACTCATGTTGTAGTGGCTATTAAATAGTGTATAGGCAGTGTTTGGCTTGCTGGCTAGCCTGTGGAGGAGCAGCCGTGCGCTCCGGCCGGAGCGAGACACGTCACGGAGGGGAGCGGACGGAGTTACGTGGCCAACCGCAGCTAGGCGGCACAACGCGCGCGGATGGACGACCGTCATCGCAATGGTGGTGACGAATAAGGCGAGGCCGACGGCGAGGACGTGCCGCCTCTCGCGGCCATTCCTGGGGCATGTCGATGTGGAGCCCCCAACAGCTATCGGAGAGACGGCGCGACACCGCGGCGGAGGTGATGAGGATGGCGAGGCCAATGGCGAGGACGTACCGCCCCTCGCGGCCACTCCGGGGGCGTGTCTATGTCGAGCCCCCGACCGTTACTGGAGAGACGGCGCGACGGCGTGGCGGTGAAGACAAAAATGGTCCTGCCCGGACTGCGAAACCAGCAGCAGCGTGGTAGCATAGTACCGCCCCACGGTGGGCGCCAAATGTCGTGGTATTCTCACG